>NC_046650.1:2858851-3183538 GCF_900324485.2 Mastacembelus armatus | reverse complement strand
TGTTGACAACTCATGCTAATGGAGGAGACTTTGAATCTAAACATACAGTATTGTAAAGTCAATATACAATATTGCACATAGTAAATGAAATGATGGAAGTGTTAGCCAAGTTTTCTGGTCATAGGTCAGGTGTCAGGTGTGAAGGTATTTAATCACCATGTCACTATACAGTAATTTTGTTAGAAACCAAAAAGAACTTACAGTCTTTCATCATAAAGCATTTTTCAAAAAAAGCAGGAAGAAAGCACATGACGAAATTAAAAACATCAAAAGGAAAACGAGAAGAAGTGCAGACACAGAATGTATGGACAAAAAAGAATGGAGTAAAAAAACTGAGAAAAGATTTTGATTGAGAAGAATAATAGTCTTTCATTAGTGAACATTAATTGCTGTTTTAACCTCATGTCAACCATATTAATACTACTATGTGCCCCTGTAGAGATATAAAGGAAAGAACAAGAGTTTAAAGATGGAAGAAGGGAGACAGAGGTAAAGGGGGGAAATTGGGGTTTGGATGAACATGTGAAATGTTAATTGCATTTTAATAGAACAACATGTCATATTCTCACAGATAAGTCAGGGTAAAATTGGCTTGTCAACATCGCACAGTTATGACAATCTGCATGTGTAGTCATTAGGTGATAAAGAATGTTTCATTTTCTACTTTTCTCCCCCGTTTTTCTGACTGAAAAGTTTTGAAAAGAAAATCTGGGAATTGTGAATAAATAAAAGCACATCTGAGCATAGCATGTCAGAGCAAAGCCAAACCTTGTTGGCTTCACCAGTGAAGGAGCTTGTTTTTCAGGTTCAGGGAGGTGCAAGAAGTTAGACTGAGATACAGTCATGTTTAAACAAGCACACAGACCAACAAGGCATCTTCAGGCTGTCCCTGAGGTATTTGAATGTACAGTAGGAATAAAACGAAAGTGACTAATCCTCTTGTTGGTACCTGCAGCATGTTTGCTCAACCACATACAGAATGTCACCGGTTCAGTATTTTTCCTCTGGCAAAACAACAAACTGCTTCAATAATGAAATGACAGGTGTGGTGTTTTCCTGAGATATGAGTTGTTTGTTTTAGTCTAATAAAAGGAGCTGATGTGTTTGGACAGGCTCTGATCTCCACAGCTGGCCAGCTCAAAATCATAACTAAGTAGGTTTGAGTGCTGAAGCAATTACAACTTGAGAGAACATGATTAATTCAGTGAAGTGGTAGAGAACAAACTGAAAATTGTGCTTACTTTGTCTTTAGTATCTGCTCACTGTGTATGTTCCTGTAAACTTGTACAGTACTTCATCTCTCCCCTCAAACCTACATTAATTTATTTGTTGGCCATGTGGGGATGTGCAACAGGCTATAAATGCTGACATATAATTATCTTATAAAGCTGACATCATAAATGTACTAGCAAGCTGTTGCTTATTTGCATATCCTGAAGACTCTGCTGTTATATCACCTGAATGTTTCAGGTGATCTGACAAATGTAACATCAATATTCATTCCCTTTGGCTTTGATTTCATTTCTGTCCATTTATGAGAAAAATGTTCCACTGTGTTCACCTGCTAGTTGCATCGTGTGTTATTTGATGCTGGGCAGGTAGTGTGTAGAGTTTTTTTTTTCTTTACGGAGAACAGGTGTCTGCTGTATGTGAAAATGCTAGTAAAAGTATTTGAGAATGTAAATGTTATCGAACACAGTTTCTTTCGTATTGATGATTCACACAAAACTTGAAAGACGCACCATCTGTCTGTCACTGAACGCTGTTTGTGGAAAACAAACTTGATTTTTATTCTGGAAATCCTGGACGGCCAAAATAACTTCTCCTACCTCACAGCTTCATTAAGTTGAAGTTCAGAAGGAGGAGTTTCTAAGGCAAGCAATTAAGGCTTGTGTATGCATCATCTGTCCTGAGCAGAGGGGGCACTCTTCTGCCAGCTACGCACTTACATAGTCACACAACAATGTGCAAACCAAATACACTTGGCAGTCTGCATTGCTCCATTATCAATAACACTTTGGTGGCCACAAAGAACTCTTCATAAAGTCTTATTGCTGCTTTATTTATAAGCTCACCATCATCAGAACAATGAGCCTTTGAATAACACAGCATGGTTAATTACCATAAAACAATGGTCATTATAACATTAATGATGCCGTTAAGATACGTGTGCTGGGAACAAAGGATGAGTTTATGAGGACCCGATCGAAACATTTTCTGTTTGGTTTGGTTTATGGCTTTTTATTAGCTGTTCATTCAGGGAGGAGGGTTAGTCACTTTTTCTAACACTTTCAGCTACATTAATGGCATTAAATGAGGTGAGTGGTAATTGCATGGCTTGTTACCAGACTGCTGACTTGAAAAATTACACAAAAAGTATGTTTAGATATAGAAGAGAGAATGTGTCGTAGCTTTGATCTAACCTAAGTGCACATTGCTATATCTTAAAAGTCCCAATGTGTAGCTTATTGTTAGGTTATTCTAAGTTTCTTAATGGAATAGTTTTCTTACTGAGTTAGATAACATGTCTGAAACAGTAAGTATGAAGACTGAAACAGGGGAAAACAGCTATGATAAAAAAAATACATACAAAAAATCCTCATCACATCTGTTTTATGTTTATGTATTTATGTATTTATGTTTATGTGTGTGTGTGGAACAGTATTTTTTGGCTAGGCATAGTAATTTTGTGGAATTAGAAAACAGAAGTTAGTAAGTTTTACATGGTGGCCTTAAAGTTTCTGGGAATCATAAAGACGAGTTTAAAATGTCTGTATGGTTCGTAGATTTCAGTGTTATAATACCCAGGTCAGGCCCCGTGATCATGCTTTGAGGCAGTAAGTATTGTCTCTGTTTCAGTGTTCAGCAGGCAGTTAACATGCTGGGTAGTTCATGGAGAACGTGCTTTCGGTGGAAAAGCATCATTACGTAATTCCACTTCTATGTGCCAGAGATGTGGCATTTGGTGTGAAATTGGCAGCAATCACCCCAAGCCCTGAATCCCCCTCAAAAAAAAAAGAACAAAAAAAAGTTCTCTGATGGTTCAGATCCAGAGGGCAGAAGAGGAAAGCTTGTCCAAGGAAAAAGAATTGATTCATGAACTAAGTTGGCAAGAGGAAAACAGTGACATGTCCTGTACAGGACAGGAGCCAGCATGGAGGATGGCTTCAGGGCATGGGTGTAGGACAGAGAGATGAGGTTTTGGGATAATTTGGAGCTACTGGAGCTATTGGAGCTATATACTCAGAATGGGCTTTCCAGCTGGCTGCAGAATTGGCTTATAGGAGGCCAATTGTACATTTGGCCACCAAGAGAGTGAAAGAGAGCAATCAGTGGGAACAAATGCTGGGTGTTATTGTTGTAGAGCTTTGTGAGGGCTGTCAGGGTGCTGAAATGATCAGCAGGACACTGTGGTGTGTTAAATCTCATCAGACTTCATTAAAATCAGTTTCATTCTTGATACACTGTATATCAGCAAGCAGTTAATTTATCACTATTTAAGACCGTTTAAAGTAAGCTTTTGTCCAAGTTGAAGAAAACTGAAAATAATACCATACACATATTAAAAACCTGGACCTGAATCAAGTAGGTTCTTAACTATCCAGAATATACAGTTATTTTTGGACCATATGTAGTATCATTTCAATATGTATACTGCATTTTGGATAACTATTGTTTATATTCATGTGCATAGTTGTATAACAATTAATAAATTGATAAGAAACGCCTAATCACAAATGTATCATGTCCATCTGTTCATATGATGGTGCCAATCAAAAGACCTTATAATTTTATGTACACACCTTGTGTAACCTGGAATTCTACAAGAAGACAGATGAATGGGACATTGACTAATAGGGTGAGAAGCTGAAAATCCACAGCCTTGGCATAGAGAAAGAATTGAGTGAGAAAGTGAATAAAAAGCTTAGGGAGGTGTGAGTGTGAAGGAGAGACAAGCCTGGTGTAGAAGGGTTTGATAGCAGCAGAAGGGCGGCATGGTCAGAGACGATCCCACTGATGATCCCCTGGGGCCGCACTTGTCACTCTCCTTGACTCACAGTCTCACACACATGATACCGTATAGTTGAATTTCCTTTTTGCCTGAGGCAAAGGAACAAAGCCAGTCTCAGTCACCACTGACTATCTCAATAAAACATGAAACACATACATGGCCTGGGTTCAGAATGGTGGCTCTGACCCTATAACTCGCCAGCATTTCCCCACCATACTCACACACACACCACTGCTTGTGAGGTCTGGGCAGACAGTCTGGAGAGAAGGTGGCTGACCAGGCCAGGGGCTGAAATGAGCCAACTCTCACTATACACAGACTTCATTTCCCAGGAGGCCTAGTTGATGCAGCTGCCCCAGATCACCGTTCCCTTTACCAAACACCTTTCTCATCTTTGGAATTGATCAAGTGCCTGCTTGTCACTGTCACCATGGATACCAGCACCAACAAACAACAATAATGCCAGCATTGCTCAGGCCAGGTGTAATACATTCATTTAAATGCTGCCAGTTGTGTAAATACAGAGGGGAGAATCAAAATTGCATTTGACAGGATATTTAATGATATTCAACTGTTAGGCTAGTCTCTTTTTTCTTTGTCTAGACAGTCTTAGTAACTTATCATTACTCTTTCTGTTCATTCACTTCACTCACAACTTCCCCAGCCAAATTGAGCCACACGACTCCAACTTACAAAATGCAATGCCCACAAGGGAGAAAAAAAAAGCACTGTACCTTATATGAAATGACTTAGCTTGATTTAGGGCTGAAGGGAGGAAGCTTCGGCCTTACTTAATCTAACTGAAGCTTCTTAGCAGCTTTTCTCACTGGCACACAAAGCAGGGTAATGGTGTTTTAATTAAAGCTGCATTTGGCTCGTCTTATGGTGTGATGTGGTTTCTTCGTCCTCCCTCAGTGACTTCCCTTCTCTTTTTATACTGGGTCCTCAAGTTTTGCAAAAATAGCCACCTCAAAAACTTGTTTATTTCCACCAGAAGTCAGATTGTTGTGTTATTTATATCTAAGCTCCAAATGAAACCTAGAAGTGACTGGAGTGGTATATCTGAGGTTGTGTTCGTGCAGTAAATGTAAATGGGCATCAGTGTATAGCTGCCCGAGTTGCAACCATTTGTAACCCTGTTCAACTTAGCTACATTAACATTACCTTGTTCAAAGTGAATGTGGAAGTGACCATTAACTTGTTTGGCAAAGACAATAGATGCTTTTGGACTGAAGGAACTTTTTTAAAAAAAAATAATTCTTAGACCACAAAAAAGAAAATTCAGACAGCTCTTAATGGATCAAAGTAAAATGTGACCATTTTCACCAACATGTTGTTTAATGAAGAAGGTTGTGGGTTCACAACCCAGCCTTTCTGTGTGGAGTTTGCATGTACTCTGGTTTCCTCCCACAGTCCAAAAACATGTATGTCAGGTTGATTGGTGACTCTAAATTGCCCATAGGAGTGAGTGTGAGTGTGTGAGGTTGTTTGTCTCTATGTGGCCCTGTGATGGACTGGTGACCTGTCCAGGGTGTACCCCTGCCTTTCACCCAAAGAGAGCTGGGATAGGCTCCAGCAGATCCTTGTGACCCTGGTTAAGGAATAAGCGGGTATAGAAAATAAATGGATATTGTTGAATTGTTGTGCAAAAGGAACATGGCATTCTAATTTTGATGCTGTGGTAGTTTAATGAATGCTTGACTAATCAGTGACTGCAAACCACACTTAAAGTTCCTGAACTTTTGTGAAGTAGTACTCCTACAGCAGAGATATTTTTATGCCTGAAACTTTTGCACTGGAAATTTAGCCAATGGTTCCTGTGGTCAAAAT
Organism: Mastacembelus armatus; assembly: GCF_900324485.2. Classification (NCBI taxonomy): domain Eukaryota; kingdom Metazoa; phylum Chordata; class Actinopteri; order Synbranchiformes; family Mastacembelidae; genus Mastacembelus; species Mastacembelus armatus. Next base: position 3,177,696 of record NC_046650.1, on the reverse strand, counting down.
ACAGATTAAGTTTCTGAGTTCCTTACAAGTTTATTTGTTTTCTGTGTGTGGTGGAAATGTCTCATTAATTACAATGTAGTCTTATTTAGCTTAAACCCATGAATGCTTATATTCGTGGGATTCATATTCATGTCAAGGCTACAGTGCCCCAAAATTTAACATTCTTTAAATTCAATTTGCTTTACTTGAAAAATGTGATTCTGAAGTATAACTGAACACACTATAGAATTCTCTTTTAAGCGTCACATTTTATAAAGGAATTGAATGTTACCTAACTTTTTTTTTAAATTGAAAGAATGACTCACTGAAACTATGACTCAGCTCTACTTTTGCAGATATTTTTGCATTGTGTCTCAATCTGCATTCATGAGCCAATGAGGAAGACTTTGTAGGAGAGAATACAGATGAGATGGGTTTTAGACTGAACTGAGAACAGAAAATAGGATGGAAGTGATCCCTGTGGTCACGTTGTTCCTAACAAGAAGTGGATGTTTTGTCTGTATTTTAACAGTTTAGCTGCACTAGGTAGGTAGCAGTTCCATTGTAGTTTAGCTGAAGCAAGGTCAAAGTTACATTAAAGATTTACATACATTGGAAGTTGTACAAGTACAGGTAGTATCAGATTTGTGTCCTTTGTCCCCAGTGCTACAGTGAAACAGTAAGTGACCCATATGTAGCCCTGGGTTATGTGTGTATATTTTTAGTGAAAATGTCTGTATGTGATGTTGGTTTCTGCATAAACAAGACCTTTTTTTATCAGATTGTTGTATTTTATTTATTATTTTATTCCCTGCAAAATTTCCTGTGAAATATAGGAACCATACACAGTGCTGTAATCTACAAAGCTTGAACTTGAACTGGATTTTCCTTATGAATTACAGTGAGTAGAAGTTGAAATTATTTTAAAGTAAATGTATAAAAGCCTGTAAATGTGACCCTATTTGTGAAGTTTTACACTATGGCTTAGGTAGATGAAAAAAGGTTTGGGGCAGTGAGCCACTCACCAGGTAGAAAAATCAAATAATTCTGAGACAGACTGACTCAGTGTTGGTGGTTTGATGAGACTTTGACAATCCCAATCTTTAAACACCCCCGGTTGTTTAAGACAGAATACTGAAAGTATTGCATGTATATGAGATAGAGGTCCTCATTAGTCCTAATCAGAAGGTTGTAGCTGACCCTTAGGCCTGCTCATTTACAACAAAACATCAGCCCAATCCTAAGTCTGTAGCACAACATGTCTGAACAGATGAGAAGAAATGTGTCTGCTCCCTTGTAAGTGCAGACATGTGACCAAAAATAATAAAAGTACACCTAAGACAAAAGCTCCCTGGTTTTCACATAGCCATGTACTGCTGTACATGTTTATCTCATTCTTATTTATAAATATGAACCCCATAAAGATACGTGTGCTACTGTGGGTGGAATGTGATATATTGTGGGGGAGTGTTTATGCCACATTGTGTATATGCGTATAATATACAGTACTGTATGTGGCTATTTGAACATGTTTGTGTATACACGGTGTGAAAGCAAGTTGTCTATATATGCTAAAATCTTTGTAATGTATGTGGGTGTATTTTGTCTATTGTATTATTCCTGTGCAACAGGACATTCTGAGCACAGGATTTGAGACATTATTACAATACATAGGATCATTTAGTTTGAGTAAACAAATATATATTCTATGCTAAATAAATACATTTGCATGTTTGCTATTTTCCACAGCAACAGGTAATAATAAACACCAAGGATCGGATGTGACTATTTAGCCTCTAAAGAATTGCTGCTCTCTGAGCATCTCCTGCACACTCTCAGCTTTGCCTGTATGCTCCCTCAACTCTGGTAATGTTACATGTACCAAAAACACAGCCAATTGGAGAGAAGGTCACTTCTGATTTTGTAGTTCTTCTTTCAAAGCAAAGTTAAACAGTTTCACTTGAAGGCAAGAGTTGTTTTTCAAGTCAAAGTGGATTGAAACATTTTGTTTTGCTTACTGATACACTGTAAAATTTTTTGTTTTCTATTTGAAGTTGTAAATCTATAGAAATGTATGTTGTATATATTATTATAATTTGTTTAAAATAACAGCAGTCAGTGGAAACCTATATACCCAACCCATGTAGGGCTAAATTCAACATCACATCAGACCAAAAATCAAGGTGATAAACTGAAATCACAGGTGTATAAAGGTTGTGTCAGTTTCATCACAGCAGCACATAATGTGACTCAGAAGTGTGTATGGCCCCTTTGCTCCTTATGAGTCAGCAGATCATCCTTTGAGATCTCCTCCCAGACCTGGATCAGGGCATCAGTGAGCTCCTGGACAGTCTGTGGTGATAGTGGTGTAAGATGCTCGGAGACATAATGTCCCATACGTGCTCAGTTGGATTTAGGTCAGGGGAACGTGAGGGGCAGTCAATGGCATCAATTCCTTCGTCATCAAGAAGCTGGCTATATTAAGCTTAGCATTGTCCTGCACCATGAGGAACCCACGGGTCCACTGGAACAGCATATGGTCTGACAGTCCCCCTGAGGATTTCATCTTGGGACCTCACAGCAGTCAGGGCATTATTGGCTATGACAGAGCTATGTGCCCTCCACGGGTATGCCAACCCAGACCATCACTGACCTACCCCCTAACTGGTCATGATGTTACAGGCATCGAAATGTTTACTACGGCATCTCCAGACTCTTTCTTACTGCCTGTCACATGTGCTGAGTGCTGTGTTAATATAGTGTGCAGCTTGTGTGTGCATACATGCATGTGTTTGATGTATGTGTATGCAAATGTATCCAGTAATTGAGGTGTATTTGGTTTAACACACCATTATCAGAGCACTTGGTAGCATCAACTACATCCAGATAGGAGGTGTGATGGCAAACAACACTTTGCACTTATTTTCATCTTTGTTTGAGCTCAGCTTCTTTTCCACAATTCACTTTCAAAATAAAAGATGTGACAGTGTCTCCCAGCTTCACTACTGCATTGATTATGAATAATTGTTGCATGAGGAACCTTATCATCACTCCTCTTATTTATATGTTCCATGGCAGCTCTCAACCTCTCTGTCTAGCTCAGTACTTCATTTCCATATGCCTGCTGCATTAGCTTATTCTCTTTCTCCAGCAGCAGGTCTGGATAAAAACCCTCCCTCAATAAACCATTAAAGTCAACTGACTAAATTAATATAAGAGACTCTTTTGAATGAGAAAAACTCCACATCAGAGATACTTGTGCTTATGGAGAACCATTTGGAGAATTTATATCCAATGAACCTACCACGCCAAGGTTAAATAGCATTTGCAAAAGCACTTTTTTATTTCACTCTGCATAGGGTGACTCTGACATTTCTCTTTTTATGATAACATGTATTTCTTTTTGTCTTCCAATCTTGCCAGTTATTTTCAGTGCAGTTCAGATGGTTTCAAAGGATTTGTTGAAACGTGAACACATCTAAAATAAAACAAATCACTTCTGACAATATTTGTATTGGAAACTTGCTTATTTGTACTCTGCTTATGTTACTTACATTATACTGTAATGCCTCTTCATAAACTAAAATTACAGTTTGTTATTTAGTTAGTATTTAATTACTATTCCCAATAATACACCATAATGTCTACAATTAGGGATAGGTTGGCCATCCTCAAAGGAACTGAATGGGAAGACTCCCAAGAATATTGGAATACAGGAAAAAAGGAATACACTCTTCACATACGCCAAATTTCTCTGGTTAACAACCAGCAATCACATTGGTTTAGTTAGGCTTTCTCTTTGTTTGTATAGTTTGGGACTTCTGAATAGTGTTTGATAATCAGCGGGCCAGCTGCTTCTTAAACCAAAAGGTCCTAGTTTTTTTAGCCATACCTAATGTCCAGACTGAAATTATTAGCGTGTTAGCATTGTCATGTTCTTGGCATGTTGATGTTAGCATTTGCTTAAAACCAATTGCATTAAGTTAAATATCTTTATAATTAAATTTTTGTTTGCTGCAGCCAAAGGGATCACTTTTACCTTTCAGTTTGTTTTGGTTGGTTGTGTATAATTGGACCAAAATAAACTCCTTCGTTCCTTCTGCTATATTCTCCATTCATGCTTCTAGTTTGAATGATGATGGCCTTTCGCCCTACATAGACAGAGCACAGACACTCACAAACATCAAGGTTAATGCCTCTTCCCACTCAGCATCCTTAATGCTTCACTGAAAGGGAAAGGCAAAGTAAAGAGGGAGGACAGATTGTTCACTTCTGAGTGGATGGCTGAAAGATGGGACAGTCTACTGCTGAAAGAGGCCGGGCTCTGCTTCTTTACGAGAGGCAGCTCCACAGTGCATGCGGAGTGCATGAATGAATTGATAGTTGTCTGCCATGGAGATTTGACTTTGAAGAAACTCAAGATTTTCACTGAAAGTACTCCTCTGCATGGCTGAGGTGATCTGAAGCGCATTACTGCAGCCCCATATCATTTGGATTTCATCTGTGAACAAGAAGCCTTTCAGGGAAACAAAAAGCTCCAAAACCCCACACAATCAGGGAGAGATTGCATAATGCTCATTTGGCGGCCGGCTGGGACATTTGGCTCTGATTTTGGCTCCTCTTTAACCCACGAAAAAGAAACATCAGCACGGATTTGGGCTAATCCTCTTAGGCCTATGCTTTCTCTCCCCCTGCCGACTGAAAGATGAATGTGAACTCAGGCATCCGGACCCCCCATTTGACGCAAGCCCAGCTCCCCCTTAGCCTATTTTAATTGTGAAATGGATATCGATGGTTTCCTGGTGACTTGTTGGACAAGGGGCTTTCCTCAGTGGAATGCCTGGTTAGAGAGTGTGTCTGAGGTCCAAGTGACAGCCATTTAGAGACAGTGTCATCCCAAACTGCCTGGTTTCTCCCTGTTGCCTTCTTGTAGCTTACTGTAACACATTTTTGGTGTGACTTGCTAGGGTTTACTTTTTTCTTCTCTCTACTTTAAATTTTCTTCATCTCTTTGCTTTTTTCATCTGTCATTCCTGAGCTGAGAGATGCAATCTTTTCAATATAGCGGCTTTTACCATAACGCCTACTCATACACAAATGGATAGAAGCAGACGCACATAAAGATGCAGAAAGATAGACTAAGTGAGGGAGAAGGAAGGCTGAGGTTCTAAAAGGGAAAATCTTTAAAGACTAACTTATCCTGCCCTGAAAATCATGGCTTAACTTCTCACAGGCTCAGTGAGTCATTGTTAATGTGCATACATGCGTCAAATCTGATCGAAGTATTTAATGGTTTTTCAAATACAACCAGTGCCAGTTTTTACTTCACCCATCAGAGTGCATTAACACTTCTATGTAGTCATCTTTCTTTCACACTAAATGCGCAGGATTATGTACAGCAAGGCCATTCTTTTCAATGGAGAGTTGAACTGTGGACTCCTGAGCAGTTGTTTAAGCTTCATGCACTGCTCTGTTTTTCCATTAAAACTATGGCACGGCTAAACTGCACTATCAACCCTCAAAATATATTCAACTCTTTAATGGCACCCTATAAATTATTCTTTCTTGCAGCTCAGTTTTTATTGCCAAATGTAATTTGTTTTTTTTAGTTTTATTTTCTGTAAATTCCCGTTTTATGTTCCATAATCATCACTGGTTTCTTAAGATGGGAGCTTTGTAATTTTCAGTTTTATGGAAGAATAAATTAAACCTTGAACCTTGAGCCTTTAACCTTGATACTGCAAACACAGAAGTTACGATGGCACTAGTTTCACTGTGTAGGAGAAGATTACTGTGTGTTCCTCTGATTCCAGAGACTCCTACCCTCTGGTATGGACGGGGATTATACAGTTATATATTTCCTTAAAGAAGGGATTTCAAAAATGCATCAGTCAAAGCTTGTTTCTCCAGTCAACTCCATACAGTTGTCACTGAAAAACAAACACTTGCTGTATTTCTGCTAGTGCTGGACAAGCAACTGTTAAATACAGTATCTGATTTGTGAAAAGGCCAACATCAACCATTAATATCAGTCTAACCTTTACAAACACACACTAATGCTAATGACGTTTTATCATTCACCATCACAGCTCTTCATGTCAGGTGTTGTTCTTTGAACATTTTCTAGCTTGAAGTGCCATGACACAATAACTGCTGTAAAAGAATTATGACTAATACTCTTCCAGCTTTTCCATCTGCATCGGTGAAACTCTCTCCACTTCGGCAGCTTGGTGTCTCCTCTTTTACATGTTTAAAGTCTTTTTCAAGCCGCTTAAATGTGATACGATTTTCAGCTTTTTTGATCATCCTATTTTCACTCTGTTACACTGGACAGGGACTGGGGGACAGGGACCTGGTGTGCAGCCTGGACATCTATATTTAAAGGTTACTATGGCTGCTGGTTATATTTTTATTCCAATTTTCAAATAGAGAGATAATAAAGTACCATACCAACAAACTGCTCCCAGTCATTATCAATAGTACAGGCCAGTTTTGTGTCTTAGCATGATGTAAAATGATATAATCTCACCATTAGAAGCCATTAACCTTTGACAGTCCATCGCTGTTATAGGTTATTACATGTGTTAAGTCAAAAGTGCAGGTCTGAGTGTGTGCGCTGAGCAAAGCAGTCATCTCGTGCCTTGACATCTGTGCTCTATTAAGCCTTCAGCACTACACTTTGGCCTATAAATCTCTGCTTTCTTAATATTCTTCAGTTTTTCTGGCCTCTGACTATGACCCAGTCTCTACTCTTGATGGCCAGACCCAACTCTCCACTGACTCCTAAATGTATATGCAGGGGTTGGAGGTTGGGGTTGAAGTGAAAGAGGATAAAAGATTATAGAATCCCAAAAAAACAAGCCATGGATGAGAGAGAAGCAGGAGCAGATGCAGTAGAGACATCAGCACACAGTGAAATTAAGGATATGGAAGGATCAAATATGGAAATCAAACCACTGACATATTAATCCTCATTAATTGTTTTTATAGAATTAATCCAGTCCAGTTACTCATGTAAAACCCATGTTGGACTTTCTGTTTGGCATGGACTTTAGAGAATTTTTTCATGCTTTCATCATATTCTCTTAAACATAATTTAATTTAGTGCTAAAAATCTGATGATATTGATCATGCAACCTACATTTTTTAAAACCTTTATCACTTCTATCACATAGGAATTTTTAAATATTTTAATGAGGCATCTACATAATTGGAGAAACAGGTACCAGTATAGGAGTGATCTGCACAGTGGGTCAGCTGATTTGACCATGTTGCAGAATAAGCTTTAGCTTTAATAGAGGGCATATTACAATGCAGGCCCAAAGTGTCCAAGATTACCTAAATAAATAGAACATTTTGAATTAATTATTATTTAAATATATACACACTATATGACCATGTAAAATAATGCACTTATTTGCAATTCAGCTCATTATGCTATGATTATGAATGTTGTCTTGCCTTTGCTGTTTTCTGATTTTAAGTTGTTTTTATATAAACAAAGATTTTGGTTATGTCATTTAAGAGCAGTAGTTTTAAAAAATGGCCCAGGGCCTAACAGGTTAAAGTACCATGTTTACCAGACTATAAGTCACACCAAAAACAGTAGTCACCTTAAGCCTTGTTGAACAGAAAAAAACATATATAAGCCGCAATTATAGTATAAATGAGCCTACAAAGAATGTAGCCTATACATAACAACATGCAGAAGTGTATTATAATATTCATTTGTCCATCTCAAGTAACGTTAAACAACTGTGCCAACATTGGGGAGGAGGGAGATGAAGCATCGTCTCCTCCTCCTTTCTCAGTTTGTCTGAATGTCAACACTCACTCCAAACTTTGTTTGCGGTATAGCTCTTTGTTTTAGGTGGCATTTTCACTAGTGTTACACTAGGATTTGTAGTTTAGTGTGAACATGCTAAACTGCGCGTGAAGCAATTTTACTTTTTTGACTGTACAGCAAGGAGGTATCCGGAACAGATGCCTGAGCCAAGCTGGCTCTTCTCAATGTGGGGGAGCATCGGCTCTACTCAAAGCTCTTCCCGGGTGACCGGGCTCCTCACCATATCACTAAGGGAGCACCCAGCCACCCTGCAAAGGAAGCTCATTTTACCCACTTGTATCCGAGATCTTGTCCTTTCAGTCATGAGCTTTGGGTCATAACTGAAAGATCTCATAGGTGAGAATAGGAACGTCAACTGACCGGTAAATCGAGAGCTTCACCTTTCGGCTCAGCTCCTTCTTCACCACAACACATTGACCGCATTGATGTTGCTGATGCAACGGTCCATCGGTCAGTCTCACATTCTATCCTTCCCTCACTTATGAACAAGATTCCAAAATACTTAAACTCATCCACCTGAGGCAGGATCTCTCCCCTAACCTGGAAAAGGAGAGCCACCTTTTTTAATTCAGTTTTAATTCAATTCAGTTTATTTGTATATCGATATTTCAATCATCTCAGGGCACTTTACAAAAAAGAAAAAACCCAACAATTCCCTTATGAGCAAGCACTTGGCGACAGTGGAGAGGAAAAAACTCCCTTTAACAGAAGAAAAAACCTCCAGCAGAACCAGGCTCAGTTTGGGCGGCCATCTGCCTCGACCGGTTGGGGTGAGTGGATAGAGCAGAGAGAAAAGAACAGCAACAATAAACAACAAATAGACACTGCAAGTTGGTGGGACCAGTAACTGCACATCAGCTATATACAGCTCCAGGACCAGGGACACCTGCAGAAGGTACAGAGAGAGAGAGAGAGAGAGAGAGGGAGAGAGCACAAACTAGGGGAGAGAGAGAGAGCACAAAATTTAGAAACATTCAATGATGGAATATACATGTGAGGAGGGAGGAGAGGATGAGAGGGGAAGGGAAGGGAAGGGAGGGTTAGAGTTGGGGAGCTCAGTGCACTGATGGTCCTCGGGCAGTCTAGGCCTATAGCAGCATAACTAACTAAGGGATGGTTCAGGGTCACCTGAAGCCAGCCCTAACTATATGCTTTGTCAAAGAGGAAGGTTTTAAGTCTAAAAAAGCCTTAAAAGTACAGAGAGTGTCTGCCTCCTGAACTCAGACTGGGAGCTGGTTCCACAGGAGAGGAGCTTGATAGCTAAAGGCTCTGCCTCCCAGTCTGCTTTTGGAAACTCTGGGAACCACAAGTAGGCCTGCACTCTGAGAGCGAAGTGCTTTGGTACTATGAGGTCTTTAAGGTATGAAGGAACTTGATCATCAAAGGATTTGCATGTCAGGAGAAGGTTTTTAAATTCTATTCTGAATTTTACAGGGAGCCAAAGAAGAGAAGCCAATATAGGAGCTCTCTTGCTCTTTTCCCAGTTGAGAACCATGGCCTTGGACTTGGAGGTGCTGATTCTCATCCCAGCCACTTCACACTTGCAAACAATTCGAGTGCACGCTGAAGGTCCTGGCTCTGAGCCAACAGGACAACATCACCTCCAAAAAGCAGAGATAGAATCCTGTAGTCCCCAAACTGAACTCCCTCCGGCCCCTGCCTGCACCTAGAAATTCTGTTCATAAAACTAATGAACAGAACCAGTGACAAAGGGCAGCGTCAGTGTCCGACGTGCAATGCGAACCAAGCACCTGCTCCGGTTGTACAGATCCCATACTCCACAGGCTCTCACAGGGGACACGCTTCCCTCCTAATAAATAATTGCCCCTTTCTATTTGATTACTAAATTAACAGGGCATCACAAACCGTTCCATTCTGTAAACAATCATTACTCACTTGTTACAAATCTAGCATGTATAACTGTAATGACCAAAGGAGCACGTAACAAGGAATAGTAATCAATACCGAATGAGCAGCCAATCACATAACTGGCCCTGCCCTCCAGGCCTTAATTGACAGACAAAGTCATTCTGCATTATGAAATAAAGCCAACAATGGAAAAGCAATGATTTGAAAGAAAAACAGCTGGAATTTTAAAAAGTCCTTTGCGAAAAACTGTGGAAACAAGCATAATGAAAAAGATTTCATAATAATGAGCACATTTTTAAAATGTAATGAAAACCAAACTATATAGGTGACCTGTGGTGGTTCAAGACAGCTTTACTGCAAGTCACATTCTTTTAATGCTATGATGGGATATGATGGGATTGTGTGTGATTTTTGAAATGCTGACATGAAGGATTAGATGTGCCTTTATGAGCTAAATATCATGATTAGAAGATCTGCTTTAGGGGTGAATCAATGTCTATGATTAATTTTGACACACAGCTTGGCATGATCGATTAGGAGCAACCCATTCTGACAGTGTTGATCTTTTGAGAACAGGGCGAGAATCTATAGCTGGCATAACCGCTAGCGATCTAAAGTTAGTTACTTAGAAATTACTCAGACATGCACATGTCATTCTCTGAAACACTGTCTAACCTTCCTCACCAACCACCTAACCTCTGAACTGAGTAAACCTTCTCCCTGTCTGGCTATGTGCCAGTCTTGTCATGACATCCTTCATATCCTGCATTGCCACATTGTCCCCAGAGCCTGGTGTGTTCACCTCTTAGCGACACCATCCAACAGACTCCAAAACCAGACCTTAATACGGTCAGACACCTCAGGACATCAGCCCACGGTCCTCCCACCTCGCACTCAGCTCAGACCCTTCAAGTCTCCCTCTTGGGTGCTCTCTGTCTGCCATGGTGTGAAACGCTTCTTATTTCAAGGCTACAAAAAGCCTCTTCAGGCCTAACTAAGAGAGGCAGAGTGATGGAAAGGGCACTCAGACAGGGAGAGAGAGTGTCTATGTGTGTGTTCATGTGTTTCTATACTTCTAAAGTGTACCCACAAGGTTAGGACAACAAGGAAAATATTGAACAATTACAAACACAAGCTCAGTTGATATCAGCATGTGTAAGTCAGTAGGTCAAGTCTTGTTGCTGTGTGTGCATCAGTCCACCCATTTAGTGTGTGTATTTGGACAGGACTGTGTGTACCTGAGTGACTGTGGCTGAGCTGAGCTCAGGGTTTGTTGGAGTTGTCTTTGAAATCTAGAGAACAGTCTGCAGGGAGCTGTGGGAGCTTTGGGAGTTCAGGGGCAGACTGTCAATACCGCCATGCACTCAGATACTGAAATCAAAACCTTACCGTCACAGGCAGAAAAAGAAGGCATCAGTGTGAGCTTCCACATGTACTGACCTGTAGTAGGAACGATGGAACAAGCTTTAATTAAATGATAAATACCAATCAGAAACCTTTGTTGAATAAGTAACCATGTACCTTTCCACTATGACCTCAGAACAGCAACACAAACATCCCATTAGTCTTTTAAATACAAGGAGTGCAGAACTACAAACTATTGGTCGGATAGTTGTCGTGATTTGTGCATAAGGTTTTTGGGTTGAATGCAGATGTCCTCAGAGACGTTTGAACAGAACCCTGAAAACATGAACAGATGAACAAACTTATGTCACAAGGACCAAAATTGTGGGTGCCGAAAATATAATTAGAGCCATAGGACAACAAAAACCAGTGGCATATGATGCACCTACAGCTATCGTTTTCCATGTAATCCCACACACAGACAGCACCATCACTGTGTGCACTGTCTGATTTTTCTGCGCTGCTGAAAAGCATTAATATCACCAGACTGGCCATCTGGATTAGCACACCCCAGCTAACCTGCCTACTTCTGTCTAGACAAGCTTCTCACCAGACAAGATTGCTGAAAGTGAACATAAATAGCAGTTTTGTCATGGGATTATTTTTTGTACTTTAGTTTTTGTGCTGTCTTTGGATGTTGGCAAGTGTAAATTGTGAGGTCCTTAATACAAATGTCACGGTTAGGTACCCAGAGCTATGTTATGTCCGCTACAGCTGTCTATTGAGGACCAAGTATTTTAGCTGCTTACTAAAAGTAAGCAAACCTTACTCATGACTTTGATTGCGAAACACAGACATGAATCAATTTCATTGTCAAATGGATCATTTTGGAAGCCACTGACAAACAACCTCGTTGAGATAAAGCATGCCTGCTGCAATGCCAATGCTGGTGCTCGGATCAATCTGCATTTCTTTTAGAAGTAACTCGAAGTCCAAACTGGATAAACGCAGACCGGTTAGAAATCTGATAGGAAGTCAACGTGACCCTTTTCGATCTCTTGGTCTCAGCTTTCGAAATGTCTGTCAAAATAATTGTTTATCCTGAGTACACATGTGGATGCATTCAGCATATTTATCTTAAGCTAGTTTCCGAACCGTATCAGGACCTGAGTTGCCTCTAAATGATTTAGTAAAACAGAATTTCTCCTACTGATTGGAGGAGTATTATTGGTTCAGCTCATCATCAAAGACTCATCAAAGACTATGTGAATTCTCCTTATATGTGTTTTTAGATTTTATTACTGCTGTACAACCCACTTCTTCCCCCAAGGGTCATTACTTTCAGCTTTTCTTTACAGACCAGCCCTAGAAACCACAAAATCTAGAAGGATGGAGTTGTTCAAAAATCTATAGTGCTATATCTAAAAGAAAAGTGGTTTTGGTATGTGTTCCAGGTTACACAACACTGACCTGTGGTGATACAGATATCTGTCCTTTTTCACTACATACTCAGATGAAACTGAAGACGTTTTAGTGCTCTGTGTACTTTTATTTGGCTGTGTTAGGTTCAGAGCATAAATTGACTGAAATAACTTAGGATCTTATGAGATGTTTGAGTTGTAGCTAATGGAGCAATTAAATTTGCTGGTTGTCAGGAAAGAGTGAATACCATAATATGAGCACCACAATTAGGAGCTATTGCTGACACTGAGTTCTCCTCCTATAGCCACATCAGAGGCTTAAATATTTCATCCATACTTTCTAATTTTGACAGGCTATTGATCGAACATGACACAGTGGCATTGATTGAAACGTCGCTGGCATTCCTTGTTATTTAGTCTGACTTTCTGTTGCAAAATGAAAAAAGCAGCTTTTAAATGAAATTGAGGCATGTATCCATCGTGCTCTGGGAGCAACAGCCTAGCAGGGAGAAGAAGAAGGATTGATTTGATTAGTTGCCACTTTGGCCACAAAGGCTTGTGGGACTGATTTTATGGGAGTAGCTTTTCTTGGCAAGCAAGGTGGCCTCAAAATAGACAAGATTTCAGCAACCCTGCTGTAGTATTTGTAATCAAAGTGCCACAGACTTTAACTCTTTCAATCCCACTCCAATATTTACAGTCACATATTTTGTACTACTCCCATACATTGTTACTGTGTTTTATACCAGGTGGGCCCGGCCTATAGAAAGACATGTTTTTAGATGTATTACCAAAAAGCTTTGGAAATACACAAGTTTGAAAAGTCACAATAAACTAGAAAGCGTTTCCTTTCCAATGATACCAAGCTCAACAATATAACCCTTAAAATGTAGTACAACAGCTAGTTTAATGTGGGTATGCAAAAGGAGGGTAGGTAACGGTTTTACTAACATCATCCTGTCACACCTTCTTTTTCTACAATGGTTTATAGTACCTTCTTTTGCATTTGGTGGTACATTTGGATGGAAGTGGGTTAGTCAGATTTTCAGTGGGAAAATACCATTTGAAACTTCTGTCATATTATTTCACAATGTTTAAAAGAACTGAAATGATTAGAAAAGATTTTTCTCATGATTCATTCAAAATATATGTGTTCTTCACAAATCCATACCCAGTCTATATCCACAGCTACACATGAATTACTGTAACAGGCTACAAATCCAAGTTGTAATAAAGTGGAATTATCCTTCAAAGCTTTACACACAAACACAAAGCCTATGCATCTGTGTTCTACCCTCACATAGTAGTTGAGCTTCATTATGTCACAGTTAGCAGAATCACACATGTATGATATCTATCTGATCAGTGTCATAAAGCACATACAAGCAATTTGCATACATGATTAATGTAAACTCAGACAAATTTACCCTCAGACCACCCACCTACCACTGCCTCCTGTGACTTGATTTAACACCTCAGATGATTTAGACACCAAAGGGAAAACAAGGTGATGACACACAGACACACACAAATGAGGCTTTTATTAGTGAGTCATGACTTACTGTACCTATCACACACACTGTATGTTGGTGTCTGGAAACCTGCACTACCCCTCTACTTCACAGACAAGTACATCTGTTCATTCCCACAGGGATTTGCTTCCTGACACTGTCACACACACAATGGCCACAGATTCACAGGTGATCCTGACTGTCCATTTCCCAGGAGACACATAGAGCGGTGTTAATTGGTTTAGATACAGTCAGCTGTACAGGGAGCAGTGAGAGGTGTGTGTGTTTGTGTGTGTGAGTACATTAGCAGTGCCATCAGTGGTTTTAGATTCCTGATTCAAACAATGTGTCTAGATAGAGAAGAAGAGCAATGAAATAACACACACAACATGTCATGTATGATAGAAGATCCTGGGTAAAGAATGAACTGTATGGTGTGACTTGGATAATATACATTAGGGGGTAATGGATAGCAAGTTGCACTTTTGCTTTCAAAAGTGTGAAAAAATAGAGGGAAAACAGTTTTGTGATGCAAAAGAAAATATTATATTACAGTTACATATATAATTTTATTTTTACTTCTTTAATCAAATCGTCATACTATCTTGGCACACCATGGTGTTTTACTGTTATGGTATTTTGTTGCAGCCAAGTAAATGAAACTTGTGTGTTGAAAGACATATTTGTTGATGTCATAATCATCCTTCCTGTCCCACCGACCTTCTCAAATAGAATAGAGCCATTGTTTCTTCCCATAAGTCCTTCAGGTTACTTTAAATGACTTAACACCTGCTGAAGGTACTCCTGCAGAACTGGTTACCTGCTCATGATAGTCATAAAATTATACATTATACATGCTCATTTAAAAATTGTGCCTAGCTGCAATGGGTCACCTATTATTCTGTCTGGTCCCATGGGATTGGCAGTTGGTCAGCAGATTGTGGTGTAGACTGTAGTGTGGTACAGCCTGGTGAAGAATTCCACTAGACCTTTGTCTGTGAATCTGCCTCAGACAACTCATGCTGACGGCATTCAGTTAACCTCCCTGCCCAGTCTTAACTCCTTAACCCCTCTGCATTACTCTGTTTCACACACTATATTTTACGGCCTCTGCTTCCCATACTGCCCTGTGATAATTCTCTCACCTTGGCTATGTTTTAATCTCTATCTCTTTACATTTTTGATCCTATCTTCTGCTTGCAGATATACAGCACTGTGCAAAAGTTCTAGGCACTAAAAACACACAGGTGATGCTTTTAACAAAAAGACATAAGTGGTTTTTCATTCATCAGTTAACTTTATACAAAATGCGTTGGAACCAAACCTAAATCTAATCAGAATTTGCAGCTCGCCCCTTTGCCCTTAAACCAGCAGCAGTTCTCTCTGGTTTGACCTGCACACAGTTTCTCCTGGTACTTTGCAGCACCTTGGAGAAGCTGCTGAAGTTCTTCTGTAGATTCAGGCTGCCCCAGAGTCTTCTGTCTCTTCATGTGATCCCAGACTGACTCCACACTGCACAGCTCTGGACTCTGTGGGGGTCAGACCATCTGCTGCAGGACTCCTGGTTCTTCTTGCCTCTGAAAATAGTTCTTCAATGGGAAATGTAATGGGTACTTTAAGGGGGGTTCTCATCGGGATGCACTATGAATCTGGGATCAATCAGACACCTGATGGTGTTGTGTGATAAGAATCTAAAATATCTAACTGCCTGAAACATCTGCAAAGTACTGTAAGTAGGATATGCAACAGTGCCTCTTTATGTTGCTGTCTGATTTTTTTTCTTTTTACAGCTCCCAGAATGGAAGCACCTTCCCTTGTCAGGTGATGTCACTTTTGATTTTGCGCCAACATTTCTCTTAACTTATTACTTTACACAGCAAAAAGCTTACTATCTGCAAATTCAGGCATTATATTTCTACTCAGTCCAATTTGGAGGCAAGTGTGCTTTTAAATGCAATTACACAAATGAGATGACCCCCTACATTTGCGGCTGGTGAACAGTGGCAGCACATCTAGCTACAGACGAGCAAACGTGGGCACATTTGAATCCAAATGTGCTTTCTCTGAGCATTTCTCACAACAATGAGCAAGCAAGGTGATAAAACAGCTCTGGCTCGCCCACCTTAGAATGCTTTTTGTATAATTGGAGCCAAGATGGAGTCGGCAGGTTGTCGAGTTAGAATTGAGGCAATGGGCTTAAGTCTCAGCACCGCGGACAGCTCCACAATAAGCCCTAACTGCTAGTCATGAGGAGCAACTGGGTGAAGGAGTTGTGTTATTATTTTCGTGTGTGTAAAGAAAAACTTCACACATATTGTACTTAAGAGATTCACAAACCAGGACTAAAAGAGATTTTCCTTAAAATATAAATTAAATATAAAATGAACAACCCCATTAAGAGGAGCATCTCATTCTCCTTTGTTGTTTTCCTCTTTTGCACCATTTTTCACTTCTTAGTAGAAAGACTTAAGACAAGTGAGATACAAAAAAAAAAAAAAAACAGCAAATTTTTGTTTGCCCCTCCCATAAAATCTGAATTGACATTGGCTGTATCAGCTGCCAGCACCTCTGTTTGTTGCCTCAAAGAGAGTTACCACTGTTATGACAGTATATTTTGTTATTGTCTTCTTAAAAATATATGCTCCATTTTTAAGAGTTAATACAAACAATTAGTGGCCTTGTCAGTTTATTATTTAATCTTGCAGTTTATGATGAGAATTTCTCACAATGTGTAGAAGTAATTTATAGACCAACCTACGTCACAGCTGTTTGTGTCTGATATATGGTGATTGATTTCACCACTGTGACTGAATGCAAATGACATGGAGCCATATATAAAATGGGTTTACTGCTGAAAGACGACAGACATGAGGAAGCAACAACAGCAGCTGGGATGTTGTAAATAACGTCCTTAGGCTAATTAATCTGTAGGCTCATTTATCATATTAGTTTAATTAGATCAGTGGGACTCAATCATTTTGGCTTGTACAACAGGTTATGGTCTCAGTATTTATGAATACTGTGAGCATGTCACTAATAAATGATAAGGGATTTTTCTACCACAAACTGCTTTATTTGATGATTTTCTGAAGGTAACAAAAGAAATGTTCACAAGCAAAAAAAAAAAACAAAGTTTTGTGTTACAAAAACTACATACTATGTTATTATTACATATATATTTTTACTTCTTTCATCATCTTGTGATACGTCATACTACCTCGGCACCCCATGGTGTCTGGCAAAGTATTTTGATGTAGATAGATAGTTAGATACTTTATTCGTCCCCATTGGAGAATTTCAGATTGTCCTGTAGCTATCAGCTAAAATAACTTTAACAGAGATTCCACTATAAAATATAAAATAAAATATGAAATATAATTAACAGATAGGTACTCAAATCAATAACATATAACATAAACAGCATAAATAACATGCTTAACATATCAATTACTAATAATAAGGGACCAATTACTATTAACAATTACAATTACATATCAATTACTATTACTACTAATAATAATAATTAATTACTAATAATAACAATTACTATTAAACAGTGTAATGGCTGTGGGGACAAAGGATCTCCTCAACCTCTCAGTTCTGCAGCGCAGTGAGATGAGCCTCCTACTGCAGCTGCTACTCTGTTTAGTCAGTATATCATAGAGGGGGCGTTTATTATTGTTCAATATAGAAAGCAGCTTCCTCCACATCTGCTGCTCCACCACAGTTCTGAGAGGGTCCAACCCCCTGCCTAACACAGAACTGGCCTTTTTCACCAGTTTGTCCAGGCGCCTACAGTCCTTGTCCGTAATGCCACTCCCCCAACAGACAGCAGCATAGAACATTGTACTTGCCATGACAGTGTGGTAGAACATGCATAGCATGTCATTGCAAACACTGTACTAACCAAGCCATCTCATGAAGTACACTGCATCCACATTGGCAGACCACTCCAGTTTTTCGTCCAGCACCACCCCCAGGTACTTGAAGGTCTGCACACTCTCTATCTCCTGTCTATCAATGCAGACTGACTGGCATGATGCTTTTGTTCTCCTAAAATCCACCACCAGTTCCTTAGTCTTGGTGGTGTTCAGGAGAAGATAGTTCTTTTTGCTCCAGTCAGTGAAAGCCTCCACTAGGTCCAACCCAACCAACTTTAGACATGGAGGTACAGGAAGCAGCAGCAGAGGTGAAGGTGGAGGTGGAGGGAGCAGACATAGACAATGAGGTGTAGTGAGGGTCTTCAGAGGTGGAACCAGCAACCGCTGGGGTGGTGGTGGAGGGAGTAGCTGTAGAAATGTAGGTGGAAGTAGACACATTGTCAAACCTGTAATACTGGTTGAAGGTATTGGCTCTATCCACATCACCATCCAAAGGCTGAGAGTTGTTCAGTTTGTAGCCAGTGAGCCACACCTTCCTGATATTATTGTTCTCCAGCTGTTTTGTTCTTCCAACTTTTTCTTGTACTCCACCTTAGCTCGCCTCAGTATCTTTTTGAGCTCCCATTGTATACTCCTCAGTTTCTCCTTATCCCTGTCCAGGAAAGCCCTCTTTTTCTGGTTCAGGAGGTCTTTATTGTCACTGGTGATCCATGGTTTATTGTTAGGATAGCACCGTACTGTACTAACTGGGAGTACTGTGTCTCTACAGACATTAATGTAGTCAGTGATGACGTTGACTCTCCTGTCCAAGTCATTGTCCATTTCCTGCTCCTCCATCAGTACATCCCAGTTTGTGCACTCAAAACAGTCTCTCAATGAATCCCTTGCCTCTATTGACCATTTCCTGAAAGACCTGTTGGTAACAGGAAGCTTCTGCACCTAAGGTCTATATGTAGGCTGAAGTTAGACCATGTTGTGACCAGATCTACCTAGTTGTGGAAGGTGGAAAATTGAAAACCTCACAATTCATGTGTAGTGCCAACACAGGAAGTAGTGTGTCATTTATGTAGTGAGGTGGAAAGTAAGAGTGCCTTAAGACAGACCCGCTCATTGATTTATTTCTATGAGTACAGTCCGGTGACAGCACCAACACAAAGGCTCTGGCAGTAAAAGGCAGGGTAGTCTGGCCAAGAAGTTGATCCAGACTAATGTCATCCAACAAGACTTTTATTTGACTACTGTATTTATATTGTTTACCTCATGAGTGCTGCAGTGAAAGATTAGACAGCTGTTGAAAAAAGTTGTAACATTTGATCACTTTTGTCACTACTAACTGTAACTGAAATATAGCTGTCATGCTCAGATATTGCAGAACATGTAGAATGTGATAAAACAGTATTGCACAATATTAATTTGTTCAGTATTGGTGTTGTTGTCTGTTTTGGTAATGACATGGTGGGTGGATAGAGTGATGTAGAAGCAGATGAGGAAAAGCTCATATAAATAATTTTTGTAATGGTAATTTTGACTGGAGGTTTCTTCCGGTGATGGCAGACCAAATGATTTCTGGCTCATGTCAAGATGGAAGAGCAATGACGCAGCCAAGGTGCTCTCTGAGAATCTAAAACATGAAGGTGGTTGATGAAAAATCCATTGTACCAGAAATACTTCCCCACATTTTTTTAAAGCTGTCTTTTTTAAAAATAAGAATCAATGTCATTGTTGCATGGAGAGAATGAGGAAAGTCTTGCATCAGAGCCTGATGTGTCAAAGTAAACGATATAAGACTTTTCTTTTGCCTCCCACACGAGTGCCTTGACATGTGGATAAGCCTGGCCTCACCAGTCTCTGTATTCTACAATGACTTGCTTTCACATCATTTTCCATACATATCTGAAATGCCTTTTTTCTGCTGTAAGGCTCTTGCCACCACAGGGCCCATGCTAGTTTTGGGTCAAATCCTTCCAGCACTGTTTTAATGGTGTCTCCTGTTCCTTCATGCTCAGTGGAGATATTAATAGTAGGGGTTAGTGGATTGCACACTCTGCACCGTCTGCTCTGTCTGAAGTCAAGCTGCAGCAATAAAGAGTTTAGGATTGCTTTACAGGCCTGTAAACACATTCATTGCAGTGTGGCATTTAGACATTTAAGAGCTATTTGAGTTGCATTTTATATATTAAGAGGTGGGTGTCCTTCATGATGATGTGTGTTATTTTTTACAGTTTCAGATGGGTCTATTCTGTATAATCCAGCTACAGATACTGCAAATTGTGTGTTGAATATTCAGGAAAACTGGAGATGAACCTGATCAAATCACAACACAGTTGTGAATATGGTGGATTGATGAATATCACTTATTATAACTGATAAATGGATGTTGTCTGATTTTGAAAATAGTGTAGAATGACTAAACCACTGTTGTGTATACAGACTTTGTGTGTGGGTCCGTGGGTGTGTGTCTCACAGGGTGACAGATGATTAGAAAATGGAAAGCACTGCAGTGTGCTTGCTTGGCCT
Organism: Mastacembelus armatus; assembly: GCF_900324485.2. Lineage (NCBI taxonomy): Eukaryota > Metazoa > Chordata > Actinopteri > Synbranchiformes > Mastacembelidae > Mastacembelus > Mastacembelus armatus. Next base: position 3,157,328 of record NC_046650.1, on the reverse strand, counting down.
CCTGGGAAACTGCAAGCTTCTTTGTGTTAGCAGCCCACTTACTGAAACCCCTGTGTGGCTCTCACTCTGTTCTCGCTTTCTTTCTGTTTTTGAAAGTTGATGAAGTAAATGTGTCTAGTATAGAAAGAGAGTTGGACTGTTTGAATATTATCTTTTCACATTGGCTGCCACCATGGATTCTGATGAACTACTTAGTGAAATTCCTATGGTGTTTTTTTTTTTTTTACTTTAACATTTCAAGTTTTTCTCTTAATTGAAAGTTTTGTCATTTGGATATCACACAGTCCTCCCAGAATCCAAAGACATGCAGTTTGGGTTAGGTTAATGGGCGACTATAAATTGTTCCTAGGTGTGAAAGTGAGTGTGGGTGTTTGGCTGTCTCTGTGTGTCTGACCTGAGATAGACTGCTGATCTGTCTAGGGTGTAACTTAACTCAGGCCAATTGACACAATAACTTACACATCTCACTCACCAGTCAGACTTCGGTTTTATCTACTGTTGGTCCACACTGACTCTAAGACCCAGGAATGAGACCCATGTCACCCTCAACCTCTGGGTTTTTTATGCTTCATATCTATAGTCCCCCTGGTAGGCGGCTGCACCATCCTACAAGTGCCTGATGTGATTAGGACTTGGATGGGAGGTGGCCTTGGAAGACCAGGAGCTGTTAGATTCAACCACTGAGATGGCACAAGCCAATGTGGTCTTAGTGTCAGTCCCACGCCTGAGTAAATGAGGAGGGTTGCGTCAGGGCATCCAGCATAAAACCTGTGCCAAATCAATCATGCAGATCAATTGATCCGCTGTGATTACCCCAAACAGGAGCAGCCAAAAGACAAAGAAAATCTATAGTTCTCCTGGTGCATTTAGTGAATTTCTAAGGACAGCTGTAGGCTGTATGGGACAGCCAGCTTCTTCTGTCTTGCTGACAGTGAAGATGCCACACACACACACACACACACACACACACACACACACACACACACACACACACACACACACACATTTGTTCTGATGACTGAGCTTTCAGTCTAAAATTCAAGTGCCTTTTTTAATGTAACAAAATCTAAGATCTGTTTACATGTTGTCACATATAAAAATAATTCAGTTTTTTTTGCTAAATGTGGAGCAGGCTTGTTAGTTAAAGTTCATATTTTGACAATAAAACGTTGAAAACAGACTTCTCTATATTCTTTATAAGTCCAATTACTCAACCATTTTTATTATTAAAATAGTCATTTGCTGCAGAACTACTTAGTATTCATTATTACCCTGTCACTGTCATTTGGGGCCACAAAGGTTACTGTTCAGAAATAGCTCTATAGTACAAGTATAGAGTTGAAATCAGGATTTACTAAACATAACCAACACAATAATGCCAGACCTGCAAACTTCAGTGTGAGGTTGTTGGTTCAGTGTTGAGGACTGGTCAGCTTTGGAAAGTTGTTTCCAGTCACTGTGACTCATTGTATACCTTTCAGTTCCAGCTTGTAACTTCAGTTTGCCTTGACAGAAAACGATGTAAGTGAAATACTTAAGTGTTAAGTGTTGCTTTCTTATAGTTCAAGTTGAAAAAATATTGAAACAAAAGATCCATTGGAATTAATGGTGGTTAAATTGAAAACAAGGCTGATAATCCTAAAAAATATAAGAAAGAAATTAGACAGTGGTTGGAAAGTATGGTCAGGGTTCAGATCATAACCTGTTAGGCCCCGAGATCTCTGTTTCCTGTCTGTCTTTTATTTTGGTCAGTTTCCTGTGTTCCGTTTCTGTTCAGTGTTAGTTCCAGGTAGCCTTGTGTTTCATTGTTCATTAGTCAGATTCCGTTCAACTGTGTTAATTAGTCTTTAGTCCTGTGTGTATATATGTCCCCCGGCTTCCTTTGTTCCCTGCCGGAGCATTATAGTGGATAGCGTGTCCTGTCTGCCTGTCCGCCGAGTAGCGAAGAATATTTGTGTTTTGTACCTGAGCATGGAAGATCCAGGTAAATAAAGCCTGTTGTGTTCCGCATGTGGGTCCTACCTCTCCTTCATCACACCGACACCACCAGATATCCTAACAGTAACCACCACTGAACCACACATTTATAACTCCAGACTTATCAGCAGTCAAATTAACTACAATCAGTAGTGGCTGATTAGTTGTGGGTTCTTGTCAATATTGGTTACTGTGACATATTGGTTTGTGGTTGGGTTGTCTCATGTCAGCATGGCCCCCTACCCATAACAGTTCACTTCTGACATCCAGGTGCATATGAACATCTGATGATCCTGTCAAGCTTCTGTTTAGGGTCAAAGGTCAAAATGCTGAGATAAAAAAGAAACGGGGATAACAAGATAAGAAAACCTTTATTTGTCCCACAATGGGGGAAATTGCCTTGTTGCAACAGCAAAGTACACAGCAGAGTGCCAAAAGTAGCAAAGATGTAAGATAAATAAAAAATTAAAAATATAAAAAAATACTATGTGAAATAAAACTATAAAGCTACAAAACTATAAGTGTATAACTATAAGTGTGTACAATATGTACCTAGATGAGAGACCAAATCTTATGTGCAGGAGTAATACTTAGAGAGATTTTATTTGATTGATGCGCTAAATTAATTTATATCCATTAATTCATTTTATTCCATATTCATACATCACAACCCCTCAGCTCATCCAATGCACCTTTCATATGCCCTTTAGGTTATGTTTCTTATAGTTGCTCTGTGCCAGGTAGATAGTGGTGTTGGCCTATATGTGGACGGCAGGCACGGCGTGGGCTCCTACCATGAAGCCACGGTTAGCGATTGGCAATAGCCTGTTGGTGTTTGAATTTGTGACCCTTAAGCTGTTGTTTTGTAAAGACCTTTATTCATTTACTAGTTAAAAATCAAGATTCTGCCTTTGTAAACTGTATGTCTGTTTCATTGAACATGGAATTAATTTTTTTAATTAATCATCAGTTTTATTACTAAAAATAGTAGCTGGCCTGCTAAAAATGACTTATGCCACTCTGATTACCTATAATTCCATAATCTGGGTTACACTCATGACTCAGGACACATTTGTGGTGTAGTTTCAAAGTTGCCTCTCCAAACTCTCTCCTGGTGCTAAATTGTCACTGCCCCATGGCATGAACTGAACTACAACAACAATAGTCCTTTAAGATCCAAATCAAATAGAGAGCTGTAACTGCTTCAAAGCAGTCATAGTTTTTACAAACTAAAAATAATTCCCAAGGCATATTCAGGATCCCTTCAACAGAAACCAGCATTTCTAAAGTGGCGGAACAGCAAATCCACAGTCATCAACAGAAAACATCAGAACCTCAAAAGTAATGACTGGCTGTTGGCACAAGCTGCTTTGATTTTGGGACAAAACACAAACTGGAAAAATACATAATACTAATGTATTCCTTATGCAGAATACTGATGTCATCACTGCAACACTGCACTCAATTTTAGATTAGTCACATTTTATTGCATCCAGAACACATATATCTGAAACATAATGTAATGTTTACAATGCTAATTCAAACATTTTATGTAATTATGGGTCTATTCTAATGAATCCATGATCTGTCCCTCAGTCGCAGACCACTATGCTTACATTTGACATGCGAGCCCATTAGTCACTACAGTACAGCCACAATGGGACAAGGGAACAACCCCAAACTATCTTTTTTTAGTTGATAGGAGAATTTAGAACCTGCACTTGGTACAGCTGACTATTTGCTCACTGTTATACCAATGTTAATTCACCTGGGTTGTTACAGTGCATTAGCTACAGTATGCTCCACATGGGATCTGCCTGTCACTTGTCAAAATCTTATCTGGGACCATTCACTAATTTTAATTATTGTACGTTATTACCATAATATTTACTCAGTAAATACACTATAAAAATCACAGTGCAGTTCAATTTATTTGCAAATGTGGCACTGAGGATATGTCATACGCAAAAGGTACCTCCCCCCCGTACAATTTCTGTGTTTGTTCTACTGGTATTTTGTTTAATTTATGGTTGGTACTGTTGTGTTATGCATTGTGCTACTTAAACAGGGAATAGGTCACTTGTAGAATGAAGACAAATCGTAGTGTAATACACATGTTACACCGCCTGATGGCAGTAGTGGCGCTGAGAGGACTGACAGCAAGGCTCTTACGGCCAAAGCAAGTCAGTTCAGTCGTAAGCAGGAAGCAGTTCGGTTAAAGCCACCGCTCATCAATACTGTATTAATTTATGTCTACAGGTGAGCAATGTGCGCAATCATATTATAGCAAGATAGTTATGTATTGGTAAGACAATATTCTGTTAGCCCAAGTGGCATTTTTTTGTTGTTTAGAGGGTTAGTCAATGCAATGCTAAGTGAAGCTAGCCCAAAAGCTAAGCACGTTGAGTTGCCTCACGTTAGGAACACCGCGCGATAGTGGTTAGGTGTTATTACAGTATTTTAGTGGTAGTCTATAGAGTTTATAAGCATTGTTTAGATACACGTGAGCCTACGCTGGTTCGTTTTGATTAGTAGACACAGATATCTTATGTTTGGTTTTATGAACGAAGAGTGTGCTTTATTCTTTTTCTATTACCATGGATGACTGTAGTGAACGCCATTGCTCATGGGACTAGTCTGCCCAGTACGGCCAAAGCAAGTCAGTTCAGTCGTAAGCAGGAAGCAGTTCGGTTAAAGCCACCGCTCATCAATACTGTATTAATTTATGTCTACAGGTGGGCCACGTGAGAAATAACAAAGGAACATTCCCACACCAACGATTGTCTCCATCTGTGACGTGTGTAACATAAATTTGGCGCCCAACGTGGGGCCCTGAAATTAGAGACGCCATACTAAAGAGACGAACCCAGAAGTGACTCAAGAATCAAGATGGAGCAATTACAGGATGAGATTATTGCAGCGCTATGGACCCTGGATAAAACCGACCTCCTCAAGGTGTGCCATCATCTGAAGTGCAGTGAACCGTCAGGTGAGGGGTTTAAAGGACAGACCCGTCGAGGCCTTATGCGGATTGTGGAAAGCACAATAGATAAAATTGAAAAGGGGGAAGATTCTCAGGTGGTCCAGCAGTTCATCAGTGATCTCCAGTTGTTCATACAGTCATTAAACGTTCACGACAGAGTCCAACCAGACTTGCAAAAGTCAGAACTTACGGAAATGGAGAGACTTAGACAGGAATATGAGCAACTCCAGAAGGTGCAGGCAGAAGAACGTCGTGTCCTAGAGGAGAAGATAGGAGCATTGGGAACGCAGCTGAGCAATAAAACAGTGGTCAGTGAGAGAGAAGTCAGTTCCCAAGCAACCCTTAAGGTCCCTGAAGTGACTTTAAAGAAAGACTTCAAGATATGGGGTCAAATAGGGGAAGCAGGGCAGAAAGACAAACTCTCTTTTACCAGTTTGACTAATCAGATTGAAAGTGGTCTAAAGAAGGGCTACTCTGACAGCGAAATCATCGAGGCTGTTATAAAAGCTGTTAGTCCTGGCCTCCACCTCAGAGATCTACTAGAAGTCAAGCGAGACCTCACTCTTCCCACATTAAAAATCATATTAAGAGGACATTACAAAGTGGATTCGTCATCTGAGCTGCTTCACAGACTCATGAACATTTCACAAGATCCCAAAGAGTCTGCTCAAGCTTTTCTGTTCAGAGCTATAGAGCTAAGAGAGAAACTGCTCTGTAAGTCAGGTGAAGAAGACGAAGGAGAGCAGTTTAGCCCAAATCTGATTCAACGTAAGTTTCTGCGGTCATTAGAGACTGGGTTGCTAAGTGAAGCAGTCAAATTCCAGTTAAAACCACATCTAAGCGACTCCAATGTGACAGATGAAGTTTTAATTGAGAAGATAAATGAGGCTGCTAGCCTTGAAGTGGAGTGACAAAATAAGCTCAAGAGACACATACCAGCCAGGCCACCTAGAGTAAATGAAATACATACAGAAGCGCACAGTCACCCACACACAGACAGTGGAAACGCAGATACTGAAAGACAGAGTAAAGGGAGTGACAAAAGTAGTAGGGAGAAACAAGCACAGAACAAAGGGCCAGACCCAGAGACGATTAAGCTTATTGAAAGCCTTAAAGCAGAGGTCCTCGAGATTAAGAAACTGTGTGCAGAGTCTGGGGGGACAACACAGAGAACTATATCAGTTAGGCGGCCCAAAGGTTGCCAAGTGTGCAGAGAAGCAGGCAGTGGAGACACATGCCATCATTGTTTTCGCTGTGGACAAGAAGGTCACCTCTCTCGTGGCTGCAGACAAAGCAGGAATTTGCAGGGAAGCGGGAGAGGGTTGCTGAGGCGGGACCCACAGTAGCCCAATCACTCTCCAGGTCCCATATAGACACCTCTTTTCTGCAGGCCGACCCAGTATGCTCAACAAAGCCAAGAGGTGAGCATAAAAATACTATAGCCTCACTACAGCCTAGTAGCTACATGCCCTCTCGACGGCAAAACAAGCTCATCAATCTCATTGGGAGAAGATGCATGGTCCAATGCCACCTAGACAATGTACCGGTGGAAGCTTTATGGGACACTGGGGCTCAGGCGAGTCTTATAAACGACGACTGGAGGAAGAGGCACCTCCCTCATAGCACATTAAGACCACTCACAGAGCTCCTATCTGAACCACTGGTAGCATTAGCGGCAAACGGAAGTGAAATACCATATGAGGGATGGATAGAGACAGAGTTCTACCTGGACTGTGACACTGGTCCTGCAAAGACACTACTGGTACCCATGTTAGTCTCTAGTGATCCCAATGTGGCAGAGCAACCTATTGTCGGCTTCAATGTGATAGAAGAAATGGTGGGCAGGTGGGAAAGGGGCCATTCAAAAACAAAGAATATACAGAAAATCAGTCGAACCTTCTCAGTGTCAGTCAAGACAGCCAAGTCCATGCTTAAACTACTGCACACACCCAATGAAAACCCAAGTGTTGGGACGGTTCAAATAGGGAAGAAAGTGATACGTCTTCCGGCAGCACAGATAAGCACTACATATGTTCGTGCACATGTGGGAGCCCAGTATGCAGGCCAGAGCCTTCTGTTTGTTCCGGATGAAGTACCAATAAACAAGACCTCACCTTATTCCCTAGCAAAATCTTGGGTCATCTAGAAGAAGTAAAGGCAGTGCATCCAATCACAGCTCAATACTCTGGGAAAATAACAGAAGGTCTTAAGGATGACAGCCGATTTCCCCTCCAGTTAAATGAGGTCACCAGCAATTGTCAGTCCAACCATCAGTTACCTCAGTGGGACCCCCCAGTCAAACTAGGCCACCTCAGCACTGACCAGCAGAGCATAGTGAGACAGCTGCTACGAGAGGAGTGCCGCGCATTCGCGTATGATGACAAAGATGTAGGATGTATCCCTTCCCTCAGTATGCATATCACACTACATGACACTACACCTGTGAAAAAGACTTACATTTCAGTACCAAAGCCCTTGCATCAAGAGGTAAAGGACTATCTCCAAGATCTGTTGAGTCGGGGCTGGATTACAGAGTCAAGGTCGCCTTACTCGTCACCAATTGTATGTGTTCGAAAAAGGTCAGGTGAACTGAGGCTGTGCTGTGATTACAGAGAACTCAACAGGAAATCAGTACCAGACAGGCATCCAATCCCAAGGATTCAAGACATGCTGGATTCCCTGCATGGCAGTTCCTGGTTCTCTGTCCTTGACCAGGGAAAAGCCTATCACCAGGGATTCCTGGACCCTGAGAGTCGCCCTCTCACAGCTTTCATAACACCCTGGGGCCTGTATCAGTGGAACCGCATACCATTTGGTTTAAGCTCAGCCCCGGCAGAGTTCCAAAGGAGCATGGAGGACTGTCTAAAGGGACTTCGGGATACTATTTGTCAGCCCTACTTAGATGACAACTTAGTGCACTCGCCATCCTTTGAAACTCATGTGCAGCACATTCGAGATGTCCTCCAGAGATACCAAAGACATGGTGTTAAACTCAGTCCACACAAATGTGATGTCTTTAAGCGTCAAGTTCGATTTCTGGGACGAATGGTGTCAGAGCAGGGCTATACCATGGATCCAGCTGAAATAGCCCCAGTTCAAGCACTCAAAGACAAAACACCAACCACTGTGGGGGAGTTGAGTCGAGTGTTAGGCTTCCTCTCATACTATAGATCTTACGTTCCCAATTTTTCCAAGATAGCCAAGCCGCTATACCAGCTATTGACCCGGCACACAGACAAAACATCACTTCCTGTGCCTACAGCAAGAGTAAACAAGGCCAGTGCAAAACAGAAGGGGCGATCACCACCTAGCACACCCATCATTTGGACAGAAAGTCACCAGGAGGCTTTAAGGGAGCTTATAGACTGTTTGACACAGCCACCCGTTCTAGGATATCCCGATTTTTCACAGCCATTTATACTCCACTGTGACGCCTCACAAGACGGCCTAGGAGCGGTACTGTATCAACAACAAGCAGGCGAAATGAGGGTGATCGCATACGGCTCACGCACATTAACGCCTCCAGAAAAGAACTACCACATGCACTCTGGAAAGCTGGAATTCCTAGCTTTAAAATGGGCAATCTGCGAGCGGTTTCGTGACTACCTCTTTTATGCCCCACATTTTACTGTTTACACAGACAACAACCCTCTGACATATGTCCTTACCACAGCCAGACTAAATGCCACTGGTCATCGCTGGGTAGGGGAACTGGCTGATTTTAATTTTACAATCAGATACCGGCCAGGCAAGAAAAATGCTGATGCTGACGGCCTGTCCAGGCTACCTTTTGACATTAACCAGTTCATGGCACAGTGCACAGTTGAGGCAAGACAAGATGTGATAAAAGCAGCTGCAGAAAGTGTTTTGTTACAGAAGATGAGCATGTATTCTGAGAGCCACATTATCAATCAAAATGCCATTCATCTAGTGCAAGATAGCATGTCTCCCCCTGCTGGCAAGACCCTGTCAGCAGATGAAATCAGGAAGAGTCAAGAAAATGACGCAGTGATTGGGCCTGTCCTGCACTATAAAGTTAGTGAGTATCGGCCCAGAGGTCAGGCCTTCAAGAAAGAGTTACCTGATGTAAAGATTCTTCTGAGACAATGGAACAGACTTCAAGTGGATGCTGAAGGTGTCCTCTTTAGGCGAGTAAATGGTAGAGATCAGCTCCTCCTTCCAAAAGAACACCACAACACGGTCTTCAGAGAACTGCACCAAGAAATGGGACATTTGGGGTCGGAGAGGACACTGGGACTGATAAGGGACAGGTTTTATTGGCCCAGAATGCAAACTGACATTGAACATTTTGTGATGCATGCCTGCGAATGCCTTAAAAGAAAACGGCCCAGTAAAGCAAACAGAGCCCCACTGACCCCCATTACCACTACTTACCCCTTTGAGCTGGTGTCCATAGACTTTTTACATCTGGAGACATGCAAGCATGGATATGAATACATCCTGGTGGTAATGGACCATTTCACACGCTTTGCACAAGCGTATGCAACAAAGAACAAGTCAGCAAAAACAGTGGTGGACAAAGTCTTCAATCACTTTGCCCTGAATTTTGGCTTCCCTGTGCGAATTCATCATGACATGGGACGTGAATTCGAAAACCAGCTATTTTCCCAGCTGCAGAAGGTCTGTGGTCTTCGGGGTTCCCACACCACGCCTTATCATCCGCAGGGAAACGGCCAGGTGGAGCGTTTTAACAGAACGCTTCTCTCAATGCTGAGGACTCTCACGGACAATGAGAAAACAGACTGGAAAGAATCGCTGTCCAAGGTAGTGCATGCGTACAATTGCACTCGGAGTGAGGCCACGGGGTTCTCACCATATTATTTGCTGTTTGGCCGCACCCCCAGACTCCCTGTAGATATACTGTTTAATCTACCAGGCCAGGATCAGCAAGTCGGTTACGAGGAGTATGTGCAGAAGTGGCAGTCACAGATGAGAGAAGCCTATTAAATCGCATCTACAACCGCACGGAGAGAAGCTTCAAGAGGCAAGTACTACTATGATCGAAAGATACATGGTGTACAGCTGTATCCGGGTAACAGAGTCCTGCTTCGTAATCTTAAGGAGAGAGGAGGACCTGGTAAGCTTCGTGCATACTGGGAAGATGCGGTGTATATAGTAGTAGGCCAGAAGAGTCCAGACATACCCGTGTATGAAATTAGGCCAGAGAAGGGAGGTAAAAGCCGCACAGTGCACAGGAACCTACTTCTCCCGTGTGATAGCTTACCAGTGGAAAGAGTTGACAACAGGCCACGGGATAAGCTAAAGAAAAAGACACAAACACGGTTAAGAAAGCAACAACAGATATTACAACCAGACACAGACATGGACAGTGAAGAAGAAGGTGTTCTTGTGTGGAAATCTCCACGCCTGCATCACTTGGATGACAGCAGAACTCATACTCAGACTCTAGGGGCTGACACTGGGGTTCAACAGCTGGGGGAACCCCAAGCAGTAGGTAATCAGCCTGAAGCACGAGAACAGGAAGGTGAGCTTCAGGAAACACAGGACCAACTAGACCAAGAACAACACAGTGAGCAGTCCTCTGGTGAAGAACAGCTTCACCAGAGACACAGTAGTCCTGACGCAGAAGAGGAGTGGACAGCGCCCTCACCTGACAACGCGTATCCACAGAGAGAGCGTCGGCGGCCTAGGGTCCTCACCTATGATCAGCTAGGACAGCCAACTATGAGACAAGTGGGTATAGATCAGATGGAGGTGAGTGCCACACCTACATACTCCAAGAGACTGTGGAGACCATGGGCGTCTGACATCACACAGGCAGCTTGTTGAAGACTGTAGTAACACTGACACAAGCATGCGGGGAGGAAGACAACAGACTAAACATGACAGCTATGTGGCAGTACAATGCAATCAGACTAAGATAATAAAATGGCACGTTTCAGTCTACTAATAAACATGATATGATGGCAACAGACAAAGTGACAATGTTGGCCGAATATGTGTCTGGGTGCAAAGCTAAAAGTTCACTGTATGGTGAGATTGTTTATTTACCTGAAAAAAATGGATTAACATGTATTCGCTGGCGAAATAATGCCAGTAGTGTGTGTAACCACAGTAATTACTGACGGGATGCTGTTTTGAGTGTGGAGGTGAAGAAGAAACAAAAAAAAAAAAAGGGAAATTGCCTCAAGCAAAATCAAGCATTGTTTTTTTTTTTTTTTCCTTTTATTAAGCAGGGGAGGGTGTGGCACTGAGGATATGTCATACGCAAAAGGTACCTCCCCCCCGTACAATTTCTGTGTTTGTTCTACTGGTATTTTGTTTAATTTATGGTTGGTACTGTTGTGTTATGCATTGTGCTACTTAAACAGGGAATAGGTCACTTGTAGAATGAAGACAAATCGTAGTGTAATACACATGTTACACCGCCTGATGGCAGTAGTGGCGCTGAGAGGACTGACAGCAAGGCTCTTACGGCCAAAGCAAGTCAGTTCAGTCGTAAGCAGGAAGCAGTTCGGTTAAAGCCACCGCTCATCAATACTGTATTAATTTATGTCTACAGGTGAGCAATGTGCGCAATCATATTATAGCAAGATAGTTATGTATTGGTAAGACAATATTCTGTTAGCCCAAGTGGCATTTTTTTGTTGTTTAGAGGGTTAGTCAATGCAATGCTAAGTGAAGCTAGCCCAAAAGCTAAGCACGTTGAGTTGCCTCACGTTAGGAGCACCGCGCGATAGTGGTTAGGTGTTATTACAGTATTTTAGTGGTAGTCTATAGAGTTTATAAGCATTGTTTAGATACACGTGAGCCTACGCTGGTTCGTTTTGATTAGTAGACACAGATATCTTATGTTTGGTTTTATGAACGAAGAGTGTGCTTTATTCTTTTTCTATTACCATGGATGACTGTAGTGAACGCCATTGCTCATGGGACTAGTCTGCCCAGTACGGCCAAAGCAAGTCAGTTCAGTCGTAAGCAGGAAGCAGTTCGGTTAAAGCCACCGCTCATCAATACTGTATTAATTTATGTCTACAGGTGGGCCACGTGAGAAATAATAAAGGAACATTCCCACACCAACGATTGTCTCCATCTGTGACGTGTGTAACACAAACTATGCTAAGAAGACACAGGACCGTGGGTGTAGTGATGCTAGCAGCTCTTTCATGTATTTATGCTGTATATATGTCAGTACTAAACCTCATTATTCCAGGTTTGTTAGCCTTACTGCTAAAAGTATAAGTTGACTTCTATGGGAAATATTGGGTTATTTGATGTAACAGTATAAGGTGGTGAATTTACAAACAAGTTTGAAGCTTTTTTCACCCAGTGAGAGATCTTGTCACTGTATTTCTGTATTTTGAGCCTCACACTGCAGTACGAGTCTGAGGGTGATGTGAATTTGTTTTGTTTGTTTTTTCCCAGTTATCTGATCATGTCATTAGACATTTGGTGCTTTGAGCTAAATGTTAAAGTCAGTATGCTAACATGCTTACAGTGGCATAAATGACATATCTGACTTAATACTTAATTGTCATCTTAGTTTAGCACAAGTGGTAATATGCTAACATTTAATAATTAGTAAGGCAGACTAACCAGCTGACCATCATTGCCGTTCATAGAAGCCAAATGCTATTATGGGCACATTGAGGATTAGCAAGCTTTAGGGAAGAATCTTTACATTACTTAGAGTATAGTGCCGTTTTTAGGGATGATCCAAATGTTCAGTCTTTTACACGAGTTAAATAATTCCAACATTCAATTAACATTGTTCCATTAGCTTTCATTACACTCTTCAGGCTGAAAACAACAAAATGCAAAAGCTGTGCAACCTTAATTTTTCAGCACAGCAGTCTAATTTGTAAATTTCTGGTTAGTACATCTAATATATGAACATTTTGTCTGTCTTTAATCACCCAGATGAAATCAGTAATTGGCTTTTTGGGGTGAGAGGTTTTTTTTTTTCCAAAGCTAGAGAAAAAGATAAAGAGAAACATCTTTTGTCTTCTTCTCTTGTGCTGCTGTGCCTCAGTGCGGATATGGAGAAACAAAACAAAGTGTAGGGAGGGTGTTGGGATCATTTGTAGAATAGATTGATTGAAACAGCATAGAGAGGAGAGGCTCTGCTGCTCTGGCTGTGAACAGCATCGTCTGTTTAAGGATTCACAGCCAAGTTCAGTCGGAGGATTTGCTCCTTTTTATCTGCACATTTCTGCTCACTCTGACTTCACACATAACACACAAGATCTAAGTCAAGCCTCACAGATCTAACTGCACACAAACACACTAATGTTTTGTGTGAAGTCTGGGAGAGTGTGGTGTTCAGGATGCATGCCCCTGAAGGGTACTGATGGGGATGTCATCTAGATAAATGTCCCCATTTACTGCCCTTCCTCCTTCTATTCTGCTGGGACATGGGTACATGGAGAGCCCTGCATGGGTGCTACAGAGAAGACGTAGAAGCGTGGGGGTTGTGGCTCTTTTATGGTGCCTTCTGAGCCTCCACTGAGCTGCATCCAACCAGCAGAAGTGCTTGAATCAGAGCTTAACCACATTAGAGCAGGAAGACTGAGAAGAAGCCTGGAAGAAGTGTTTAATCTCAGTTGGGAGAGAGAGGATGAGAGAAGGAAAGATAAGTGGAACTGTTAAGCGAACTTGTCACAAAGCCGTGTTACTGTCAACGCTTTACACTGCTCACATTTCAGTGGGTTTACATGCACTTAATTGTCAGATTTCTGCCAGAGAAATTTGATTTTGTAACACCATGTAAATGTCAAACCTAAAGTTCACAGTGGAAGACTTCTGCAGGAGAAACCTGATTTCCTGAACGTACAGTATACTCTATACGTTTATGGCTTTCTGACAGGGTGTAACTGGAGGATGACAGTTACTTCTGACAGGGAAAGAATTGCTCGGATGTCATTCTGGAGGGAGAAAAGTAAAGATTACACTTCTTGTAGTTGTGTAGAATAACTATTTCTACTCAAACTGAAACGTAAAAATAAAAGGAATAAATCTTACAAGGTCTGTTTCTTCCACTACATTTTTTTTTGTAAAATTTAAAGTGTTCATACTAAGAGCAAAAGGGCTGCATCCTTATATGGTGTTACAGTATATCACCAGTATACATTGGTTTAGCATGACGAATTGTATGCAGGCTAATGGCTCTGGAAGGCTGTACTTCAGGTTGGAGGGAAATGCCACCATTGGCATGTTGCAATGCTCACCATGACAACTTTAAGATGGTTTTGCTAGGCATATATGTTTTCCATGTTCATTACCACAGAAAAGAGACCTGAAGACTGTCAGACATGGTCCAGACAGACCTACGGGGGACCTTAATACCCTGCACAGAGGACACAGATGGAGAGGACTGTTGATCTTCCCTGTACTTCAAAGTTTACTGTCCAATTTAAAAAGCCCACTTTTCTTCTTTCTGTTCCACTTGTGTATTGTAGACTTACTGCCACACTGGCTGCTGTTGCATGTTATGTCGCAGCTTAGTTAAACCCAGTGTTTTCTGTGACGCAGTATATTAAATTGTGCCATTTTCTAATTTCATTCCCTCCTCTGGTTTTGTGTAATATCATCACATATGTTACTTGAGATTTGCAACCTAAAACCTGCAACTTTACTAAACAGAAAAACAGAAGACATGCAAAGCTTCACATATGGATAAGAGAGCCCTTTAGAACTTGCAAATTTACTTGCATTTTAAAATGCTAAACAAGATGCAGGCACCATTTGCAAATCCCCTTTGTGATAGCAGCTTCTGATCTCTCGTGTGCATATATACTTACTGTCTCAAATACATCTTGCTAACAGGGATATGTCAATTTTGACTCTGAACAAAACTGAAATAACTGAACAAAACTGATGATTAGCTGGTATTCCGACAGTATTCCAGAATTCCGGAGAGTATCTTCTGCTTTGTCAGACATGGAGCGTAGATGAATTAGAAATAGGCCACGGCATCTGGCCTTGCATTACAGTATATTTTGGAATGCAGACAATCTTATAAACTGATTATTTGTTTTTTTCACATTCAGGGATTCTGGACATGCGCAGGAGGATTAAATTCTCTTCAAGGATTTTAGTCTGTTCTGATTTATGTTTCAGTTTTTGCTAATTATGCTCACTGGGAGAACCATGAAGTGTTGTTGACAGGATCTAGGGAGTGTGGTTATTTCTCCTGGTAGAAGTGCATTAGTGTTGTATATACAATTTACACTTATATTTCTTTTTTTATGGAATAATTGATGTATAATATTATTTCATTTTCTATGTTTAAACAGGAAAAAAGATGCAAAAAGGACTGTCGGAAGACTTTCATAAGCAGCTTCTCAAATGGCAGCAGTACTTCGCTCTTGATAACTATGCTCCAGTGGTTTTGTGCACTTCAAGAGACTATTCGCCATTGTGTAGTGCTCTTACCAAGTCTGAATCACTGTATCCTGGCTAACTGCATGCTCAGACTCCTTGTAGTGTTAGAGACACATCCAAACAGTATGAGCGATTGCAGCAAAAGCAGATCTGCCACAGAACAGATCCTTCATTTAACACAGTCTGTGACTGTCTGCTCTTATCAATTCTACTTCTACAAATGTCTACTCTTACTCTTTATGGTACAGAACAGTACAGTGCTTTATCTTCCACGTCTTCTCTGCTGAATTACTCATGACGGTGCCTTCAAGGCCCTTTGGCAGTGCAAGTGCCACTTTGATAAAGTGGTGGCAAGTGAGGAGCAGGACTCAAAATTCAAAGTGTACTCAATACTTATTCAGGAAGTAAGTGAAGGAGGGAAAGGTGGGAGAATGCTGATGAGTAATCAGTGGTGTGATGTTTCTCATACTGACATCACTGCACTGCTGGTGAGAAGTTGTTCACACTAAAAACATCAGTTACAAAAAACTGAGGAGATCTGAAGTTTTCATTTAGATTATTTCATTGGTAGAAAGTAGTTAGAATGAAAACTGTCAAAAGCAATTTCTGCAAAACAGTTTTATTTTGTGGAATATAGTTGTCTGTCATGAGCCAGTCAACCCTAGCACATCACTGTAGAAACTGAGACTTGTTTTTCCTAAGATGTGATCTGTGTGGTTTACACCCCTGCTACTGTGATCCCAGGGCCAAAAGTTTACCAGCCATTTATTTTTGATTTCCCTACTGAAACAGGTTCACACTTTATTCTGAGTAGTTGCAATTTTCTGGAGGCATTGACAACTGAGCAGCATTGAGTGTTATGTTCTGTTTATCTAACTTTGTGATTGTCACAACCGGATCACCGCAAAGCTACAAATTTTTTGAATGTGCATTGCAGGCGTCGTTGTAACAAAGTAAATATTCCCACAGGCATTTTGAGCCAAAACAATGTTTTTTTCAAAGTTCACAGCTCTCCTGCAGCTTCTCTCTGGAAGACATGCAGGATCATTCCACTGTCCATTCTGCAGTCAATAAAGCCAGACTTTGACACAATCAGGCCTTAGCAGATGGCCATAAAGCCTTTGTCCTGTGTACACCTGAGACTCCCTGAGCTTTATCATCCATAACCATTGCACTGCAATAAAAAGAAGGGAAAATAAACAGATAGATGGCACAGAGGTGTTGCATGAACTGAAAAAAAAAAATCAGTCGAGCAGAATGGTCAGTTTGTTTAAAAAAATAGATGTGAGCCAGAAAGAGGTTACCACTGATGACCTGTCCATGTGTGAAGCAGGTGGGAGCTCTCCTTTTTCTTTTTTAACATCATACTTCACTGATTCATTGATGAAGCATCACAGAGCTGCTTGATGAAAGTATATTTTTCACGTTTACTAATCCAAAGCATAAAATAGGGTTTGACGTATTGAAAGCCCAATCTGTCAGGTGATATTTATAACGCCTTGACTTTACCAGTGTAAATCAGCTTTAACGCTAATAGTGGCCCTCTCTCAGTAGAATTCTTTAACCCAAGTCATGGCAATTAACTTTTGCTGCAGTAAATCAAAAGCTTCTATCTCCTGTTAATTTGTGGTTCTTTCAAACAGAACGATGGGAAAGCTTAATCATTCTCATCATCATGATCACTTATGACCCAAGCTTTAACCCGCTATGGACAAAATTTGGCACAAATTCCTTTGGGAAACAGATAATAACCCCAGTGAGCAATAATACCCTGGCAAGGAAGCATCTTCCCTCATGCTTTATCACTCTTGTCAGCATGGTGGTGTTGTAATGCACTGGAAATTTTCTCAGCCATGTGTCCCTGTGGCAGTGCTGCACGTTTGCACAGGTGATCGAAAGCTCTGACACCTTCTCCACAGGCAGATATGGCTCAATCCTCTCTATAGTCTTGGGAAGCTGGCTTCTCTCCCAATTGCTGCCCAATTGCTAGTTGGGCTCTCTGGGACATCTGTATGTCAGCCAATCAGTGATGAGCCTTGTCAGACCTAACAGTCTGGTTGTCTGGCTGTCCAACCATGATTCAGACTGACAGCATGTGTCTGTCTCGCCATTTGGCTTCCTGCAGAAATCAGACCTTTAACAAGTCAAGACACATCCAAATGTGTATGTGTCTTGACTTGTCTTTGACCTACCAACCCACAGCTTTACTAGTCCACTGCCTTCATTTGAACCTTTCAAAGTATTAGCTTCTTGACAACAGGGTGACATATTCCTTATAAGATACACATTTCAATCATAACACATCACCAGTTAAGGTGGTGAAGATCCTCATATGGATTTATTATAAATTCATTAGAAATTTGTTTCCTTAAATCCATTCTTCATATCTTGGACACTCTCGATTTGTCTTCCATAAGACGTCAGGCGCTGGGAGCAACCTTGACATATTAGGACATTAAATCTGAATCAGCACCTGTCGCCACCCTAAAGTGCTTCCACATTTCTCTGTTTTCTCAAGTGCATCAAGGAAAATACAATTTCACCGGCAGTGTCTGTCTCTGTCACATCCACTCTTGCAGACACTTCTGTGTCCACTATTCTCTCCTTTTTTCTGTCTCTTGTTATTCCCCTCTCCCTTTCTACCTTAGTGTTCCAGTGGTTTATATGTCAACATTTATTATTTCAGCTCTATTGTTTCTATCAAATGACTTGCATCTATGGCAGCTTGTTTAAGCCATTAAATATCAGAACCAGATATTTCTTCAAACATGTCATCATTATGTTTGTGGAAAAGATTCTGGGAAATGAAATGGCTGACATTGGTACATCTAGATTTAATACTGTACTATTTTTGTAGAAAAATGAAGGGTAATATCACGCTTCCATTGTGTGTTTATGGGTGCCCTGATGGCCCACTTTTCTACAAATATGAAATTTTACTGGGATTGACAGCTACACTGAGTGCAGTAGATTAAATTTGAGTCATTTATTGTCTCTTCTTCTCCCTGTGCTCCTCCATCCTCCTCTCTTATTTAGTCCCCACTTGGTTTGAAAGTAATTATTCCTCATTAATCTACAATAGCTCCCCACCAGTCTATTAATCCAAAGGCCTTGATGGCAGACAGTACAAAATGAGCTCTCCTATTAACTCAGCATCATTATTCTCACCATATAAGGCACTGGGACCACTGACTTTTTGTAGAAACTCCCACCCAAATCCCTAATTAGCTTTATTAGTGTCACAGTGTCTTTCCATTGCTCCTTGACTCCTTCTCCATGTTTTAATACTGGACAAACTTGTTATGCCAGTGGGGTATATATATATATATATATATATATGGTGTCGGATGGTGTCTTTTCATATATATATATATATTTCATATATATATATATATATACACACCAGTTTGTCTGGTTACCAGTTTGTATATATGCCAGTTTGTCACCAGTTTGTCCGTGTGTATCTGGAAGTCCCACAGGATCTTAGCTCGGTCATTCTCCCTCACCTTTGGAGGTGTGTCCCATTTTGACCTTGGGACCTCCAGCCCATACTCGGCACAGATGTTCCTGTACACTATGCCCGCCACTTGGTTATGGTGTTCCATGTACGCTCTGCCTGCTAGCATCTTACAACCTGCTGTTATGTGCTGGATTGTCTCAGGGGCATCTTTGCACAGCCTGCACCTGGGGTCCTGCCTGGTGTGGTAGACCCTGGCCTCTATCGATCTTGTGCTCAGGGCCTGTTCTTGTGCTGCTGCGATTAGTGCCTCTGTGGTGTCTTTCAGTCCAGCCACTGGTAGGACTTTTCAATATTAGCCACCTCTTGTATCTATCGGTGATACATACAGTGCAGGGGTTTGTCCTGCCATGATGGTTCTTGCTCCTCTTCCTCTGCATCGGGCGTCTGTTGCCTGATGATTCCATCACTTGGGGCCATCTTCCTGATGTACTCATGGATCCTTGCTTTTTCATCTCGGATGGTGGCTCTTACGCTCACCAGTCTTGGGCCTCCTTTCTTAGTGTACAGTCTCAGGATGCTGGATTTAAGGTGAAACCCTCCATGCATTGTGAAGAGCTTCCTTGTCTTGACACCAGTGACCTCTCTCTCCTCTTTTGGCCAACTTATTATGCCAGCGGGGTATCTGATGACCGGTAGGCCTTAGGTGTTGATGGCTTGGACCTTGTTCTTCCCATTTAGCTGACTTCTTAGGACTTGCCTTACTCTCTGTAGGTATTTGGCTGTGGCGGCTTTCCTTGCGGCTTCTTCTTGGTTCCCATTTGCCTGTGGGATTCCAAGGTACTTGCAGCTTCCCTCAACATCCGCTATGCTGCCTTCTGGAAGTTTAACTCCTTCAGTCTTGACAACCTTTACTCTCTTTGTTAACATCCGACCAGACTTATCTTGTGACCAAGCATCTCAAGGATCACTGTTGCTATGGTGTATATCAGCTTGTTGGTCTTTCAAATGGTACGTCACTTAATGTAGCGTTTGTGTTGTATCTCTTCAATCTCCCACCACAACCCTGGCCACTGATTGCCCTCCTGCTAATGAAGGACTATGAAAATGTAATAAGGGACAGGCATTGGAGACCTCTGTGTTAAATAGAGATTATCATTGGTTTGTTCCAAGCAATGTTGTGCATAGCAATAGAGTGAATGTGTCAAAAAGCAGACAGGCAATATTAGAAACTAGGTGATGAACATAGTAGAGCATTTTTGCAGCTAATGGGCAGGATATTTTCCTTGGTGGTCAGATAGATAAGTGCTAATGTCTGTTTGCTTGATGTCTTTATAAACTACAAGTTTAAAACTGCTGTCACAAATAAAGTCTGTAGGAAGGTCTCACACAATCACACCCAGAGTGCAGGGACAACGTGGAATAAATCATTTTAAAGTTGCATTCAGAGCAAGTTTTCAGTCTGTAAATTGATTTTTATATATTTAGTGGCTTGAACCAAACACAATGGCAGCCTGGAAGGTAAAAAATCAATATATAAAGTTATTATATGCTGCCTGGGAAATAGTCAGCAGTATATAAACATTTATACATTTATAAAGCATAAATGATTTGCTGGTTGATACTAAAACTTACAAAGCCACTCTCCAACCCTTTTAAATATTAAGACCATTAAGAGCAGATTGGGCTACTTTGTGTGTTTTTTGCACTCACACACAGATGATCCAGCCTCTCAATGGACCTCTACACTTTAGGCCTAGCAGACCCTTACTCCATCCCCTAGTGGCTTTTTGAGATAAGCACTGAGCCCTGGCTGCTAACACAGCCATCAGCGCTAGATCTGTCCGTGTCCTCCAAGTGATCCCAGGTTAAACACCACACACAGGCTGGTGAGGAAGATGAAAACACTTGCTAGCTCACCGCAGAGAAATAGCTCTCCCCTGCTATGCCACTCCATTTTCTCCAGCTGTATCAGAGCACACTGGGAGAGCTGATTGCTGAATGGCTTGGCAGGGCTTCAGGTGTGTATGTGTCTCATTGTATATGTGTCTGTCTGTAGCTGATGTCCCGCTGTGTGAAAGAGTAAATCCTCTCATCCTTAACCAGGCTGACGTGCTAGCTCATCATTCCCTTTCATCAAGACTGGCTCCCTCATGCTGAACTCTCAACCCTCAGCTAAATGCTGCAGAATCTCCGTTTTTGTGTGCTTTGGGTTGCCATTAAAATGCTGGACACTAAAAGCAATGAAAGTAAATACATTATGTGATACATTTGCTTTCTTTAACCCCTGTTTGCTTTTCAGTTGAATTCAGTTTGTTAATCTGTCATAGTCAGTATTTGCTGGACTTATCCTCCTTGTTTACATTATTCGTTTTTTTTCCTGGATTAACCACTCCTCTGTATATTCCTCTCAGGACTTTAAGACATCACCTCACTTCAGCCTTGTTGAGCTGAACCTGTACCGTTTTTTAAAACCTCACCATCATCTGCTCAGTGGGTTTGACTAAGCCGGACTGAAAAAACAATGCAGCAGCTATCTATCAATCGTTACCGCACACAGTGCTCTGTACCTGCTCTTAAAACCGTCAGATTTGGGGATTGGCCAGTACTTCATTGCTAGCCAGAGGCTGCCATGGCATTGTTGTGGCAATGACAGGCTGTCCAGCCATTTCTGATTTGTCACTGAGCTCAGACTGCGGATCACAAAGTGGTAATATGGTGAACAGAGAGTTGATATAGTGCCCTCAGGGCAGTCTGAGAAAATAAATAGGTTGCCCTTTCTCTGTTTTGGCAGATTAGATCTCCCTCTGTCAGTGCAAAGATTTTTTTATGGCACTTCTGTTGTTTTGATATGAAGTATAAGAACCATTTTGGGAAAATAGAACCCGAAATCTCATAAAATTAAATGAACTGTCAATATAATGTTTGTTCATCATTTGTTTTTACAGGTTGTATTCTCTAAATCATTACCATAATGTCTTTTTCTGTTGATACTGTGTGATTCATGAGACCATTGCAAAAGGAGTTTTAAACTAACTGCTGTTTGTTCTTGTCTTTGCCTTCTTTCAGGTCTGCTGACTATGGCACCACCTACACCAAACTTAACCTGATGCCAGGGACTACAATCGTGGTGACCAGTTTCTACATCTGCCCAACTAACAAGAAAAAGGTAGGACAATATATTGATTATTATCCGTGGACCTCTGAAATGCACTGCAGATTTGCACCAACTGTCAGCTTTGCTCTAGTGTGCTGTTGAAAGTCTGAGTTTGAAGAATAGTTTAATATTTACAGAGATACAAGCTGTGGAGTCAAATATGTGTCATTGCAAAATATGATCCACTTACTGTAAATGAAAGACAAACTGCTATTCAAAATGAGAGACACATGGTTTAAATCTGTGAAAATATGTTTGAGCTGTGCCCCTCAGCAACCGCAGCATGGCTAAGGCTAGGAAATGTAAAGGTTCCTCTAAAGTTTTTGACCCTAAGTAGGACTACAGATGTTTCCCCCAGCTAAAGAGCTCCCTGTTTTGTTTACCTCATGCACATGCTACACGTCTGCCTGTGGTTTTGCAAATGTTATATAAGGAAGGAAATGCATTTGGAACATTTGGCAGTGCTCAGGGATACACTTTGGTGAGTAGGATTCACTGTAAACAACAGTTTTGTTTGTTTACAAGGAAACTCCACAGAGCAACTTTAAAGGAGTACTGCAGCAATTTTAAGTTAGTGGAAGGTCAGATGGAAAAAAATGGTCATGTGTAACACAGAGGACAAGGTGTCTTGACTCTTAGACCTTAATGTAGTTAGAGCCGAAGAGACATTATACAACTGTTTGTTTAGGAAATGTGTATACTGACATGATATAAAGTGAACCTCACGTGCCGTATTAAATTGGCTCTTTAAAGACATGCTACCAGGAAGGAGACTGGTTATGATGGAAAGCTAAAAATGACCTGCTGCATTGTACCAAGATATGAATGCTGGACTGCTGCACAAAACTCATGCATTAAATAGACAAAGCAAAGCCCATCAGACATCATTTGAAAGCTTCCCTAATGACATATAGTTTCTAGATACCCAGGCTTTATTCACAGCAAGCAACATTTATATACATTTTGAAATGATCAGGACATTAATTATGCTGTTGCTAATCTTGAATTGCATTTTTCCCATTTTTTTGTAATTTTGCACGTTTGGTATTCCACATACAACATCCTTTGGCCACATACATCACTCCCAGCCGTTTTCCAGCAATTCAGTTCACAGGTTGCTTCTGAACTCCAGGGAATTTCAAAGGCCAGGCAGCAGCTAAGCTGAGCCAAGAGGTACAGTAGGTGACTTAAGCTGAGACGCGACTAAACTGCCAACTGTGGCAGCCTGTCTAATTGGCCGGCGTTATTGCTGGGGTCCAGGGTTCTTCCAGTCGATGAAGAGATAGAGGGAGATTAGATGTAGTCACTTTTTTCACTCTCAGCTCTAGTCCCTACTCCAATTGTCTGCACAGGATCTGACGTCTCATCTTCTTCGCTCACTCTCACACACACACACATAGAACGCTAGGCCAGACAGCATGGGAGCATTTAATTGCATGGGAATGGAGTTATCTTAATTTCCCTTAGGGACAGAAAGAGAGACAGATAGAAAGGAGGAGTGTGATTGGTGGTGAAAGTGTGTGTTGTGACAGTAGGATGTCTGGTAATGTGAGTGGGATCAAGCTGCTGCTTAAACGCACCTCCAGGCCTGGCAGGAGGGTAGAAATGGAAGCTCAGGTTCAGTGCTGCTGATGCTGCTGTTGGAATCAGTGTGTATAGGCGTCTGTGGGTAAGATTGTTGTTGTTAGGAGAAGACGTGTGTCTAAGCTGTTTGTGTGTAGGTTTATGTGGACTTTGTTTGCAGACTTGATCATCAAATGCTTTGATCCCCCTAACTAAATATCAATATGCAGCCATGTGTTTACTTTCTTCTTTTCCCCAGCCAAATTATGAGCAATCACGTTCTTCAGGTGCCCCAACACACATACAGACACACACATACGAGCTCACTTTGATCAATACTGCTAATCACAACAGAAAACAGGAGACGAGTGGGTCTGTAAGCTCTGTGAGGGGATTACACACAGTGTGAAGGGATCACAAGGAGGTGTGAGGGGCCTCAGATAATCAATTGGACTAGGCAATTAGAGAGGGAGGTTAGTCTTCAGACAGAGACAATGTCACCCTTTCTTTCTGTCTCTCCATCGCTTCATTGAGAACTCTTTTAGAGATCTACTCAAGACCTTTTGCAAGAGAGAGCTCCCAATGACCCTTGACACATTTCAACACCAAGAGAGTTGTAAATAAACTTGGAGACAGGAGGCTCAGCACATTTGCCCTCTGCAAATTTCTCAAACTGTTGTCTCCAGAGGGCTGCATTCTGGGCAGGTCTTTGCTTTGTTGTTGAATGCTTAGTGTGTGGACTAAACAAACTTACAAGTATTGAATATACTGAAAGTAATTTCAGATCCCAAAACTCCGTTTATCATGGTACTTGCACATTAAATCTTTGCCAGTCATCACTGAGGTATAGAAATGTGTAGAGAATCATTACTGTCACAAATTGGATCAGTACTGAAGATGTATTCAGTGGCACTCCCCTCATCCCAGATGTGAGGTAAAGCAGTGATTCCCAACCAGGGAAGTATGAAGTGTACCATGGTGGTACTTCTACAATTCTCAGGGGATTAGCATAGCTCTCCATTTTCTCTGATAGGAATTGCAACTGCCACTCTAGCCACTATCTACTGAATCTGTACTGGAGCTTGATTGCAAACTCTGCCACTCCAAGTTGTGATTATGTTGTGGGAAACATCTGGATTAGAAAGAGGGAAAAATATGAATTCCATGTAAGAATAGACAACTCACCAAAATCTTTGTAATAGGTAATAATAAGGAACTAAACCAGCATGCTGCCTTTTCAGTTCAGGTTCACATAAATGAACAAAACAAAACACACATTATCTTACACTAAGAGTTTCTTTGTGTAACTGCTCTACTGTTAATCTTACTAATAGGCCAGCCGAATCAGTGTCTCTGTTACGAATTATCAGACTGCATGCCTGCGCCACCTCCAGGGCCATCATCATTTGTCTAAATCCCACTTATTGAACAACAAGCATCTCTTTGCAAATGAAATAGCTTATAACTCCAGCTTTTTCCTTTGAGTGGCTGAAGTTCAATGTGCTCTGTAAGTAGCTCGAACTGTTATTTGCCTTTTCTCTGTTTGAAAGCTGTGTCACCTTTGTAAGTGAGTAACTAGGCTCATTGTACTCCTAGTGTACTTGACTCAAGTGTTGTATGCTTCATCTAGAATCACTTCATTGTTTTTGAATCTCTTCATTGTTTTTGAGGTATATGAATTTTTTCTAGACTTTGCTAGCCGGTGTCTTGTGTGCGATGGTCTTGTTTTTGTCTTGTGTTTTTTCATGACTTTGGTCAACATAGCACACTGACAAACCAGAATGGTTCAGGAGGATTATTGTTCATTGTCAAGAAAGTCCTTGCTTTTCACTATGCCAACTTTTTTGCATACTGTATGTTTCTATTACCTTTCCCTCACTTGTTTCTTCCAGGTGTCTTATTGTACCTTTGACATTTTCAAACCATTGTCAAATGGTAACATGTGACTGTGTGAATTTTGGCACATTGGATTTTGGCCAACAAATGAACTACATAGTCAGCAACTTTAAATCTTTAATGAAAAGAATAAAATGTGTCAAACCAACAAAATGACATGTCATTTCTACATCTGGTCCACAATTGTGCTTATATACTGTAAAGTGATAGATGCTTTCACTAGAGTGATGTCAGGTAACCAGGGTGTTTGGACCAATTAAAACAATCCAGTTGTCTCCAGTGTATTTTGAAGATGAAGACATTTCTTGGTCCATTAACGGCTTATTTAAATCTGGCCCTCTTTTATTCTTTGCCTCCTGAAAGTTTAGCTTATTTTTTAAAAACACACACTTTGAAAACAACACCACCACAAATGTGTGTCTTAGAAAACTGCCATCACATGACAACCTCAGCAGTTCTTGTAAGCATGAGCATCATCACGGAGCATCAAGACCGCATCGCCAATTATGTCTTCAGCCCCTGATAACACTGCATCTCCTCAGGGAGCAGTGCTGATGATTGCCTGGCTTATGTCAGAACTGAGGACTCCGTTAGAGGGGAAAAGTGTTTTTTGCCTCACAATAAGTGGTCCAGTGGACTTTTGACAGTGCTTGAAAGAGTAATAAATGTTTTGAAAGGACACTGGAAGCTCTCTAGTGGCTGGGCTAGTCATTCCTTCAGCTCCTTAAGCCATAATTGGTTACACTCTTGTTAATGTATTTTTATGATGTATTTTAGTATATAATAACATGTGAGTCATAAAATGTCCCTACCGAAGTAAAATAATCCAAGGTGATTCTGAAACATTAGTATTCAAACTTGCGACTTTGTATGATGTAGCCCCATATTACAATCAGCCACAGCAAGATATTACATCCTCTTTGTTTACTCTAGAACACCACTCACATATACTGTAGGCCCCTTATCCTTTACTGAGGTACTAAGTTTAGAAGGACACAGACATGGGGACAACAAATAAGCAAAGTTCCTGCATTCAATCCCCAGCCAGGAGTGATTGTAAATTAAAAAAGTGAAATATCACTGTATTCACTTACTAAGTGAAAGACTATTGCTACAGGCAGACATACATGAACCATGTGAAAGATAGAGATGGACAGGAGTTTTCTTTACACATAAAGAGAACCAACTTAACCAATCTGCCTTCGCCTTACCTCTATTTTTTCAAATCTTTATTAGCCTTTGAAGTTTTGGGAAAATGGCTAAATAGCAACATGGCAGAGGTGTTTTTAGATTAGCGTGCAGAATTATTAGTGAAGCCTTTGTGTAGAAAATTCACATGTGGTTTTAATATCTTAATTAAATTAATTAAGAAGAAAAAAAAAAACAATACTATACAGATAAGTGGCCCAAAACAGGACTTGCCAAAGACTGTGTGGCTAGTGCATGTGTGTTGGGTTCTTTGGGTGCCTCTGAACCTACAGTAGTTGGTTTAGACGTCCCACCCAAGAGCATTTTTCCCTTTTATACTGTCAATTTGGTTGATAATTGAGAATTCACACCTCAGTCAGATCAGGAGGAAATAGGACAAATGCATGACAAAGTAGCTAGTAATGAAGTAATTATTATGGGCTTAGAAACAGCGACTTCTTCTGTGATGGAGCTGAATGCTGGAAAGTAGACCTCTTCTTCTGCTGTGTGAAACAGGTGAGGGACTAATGAGTCTCCTAATCAAGAAGAGAAGAGGTTATAATGTGGCACAGAATAGATCACCTTAGGTTGTACTGATAATACTAATACTCACTCTGAGGAATAAAAAGAAAGTTGCTGTAAGGAGGGTAGGAAGACTAGGATACCAGTGAGTGAAAAAACACTATCTGTGAGAAGATGGCAGGAAACAGGGATGTACGGGTAGTGTAGTCTGGGTCTGTGAATAGATCAGAGACTGAGATGCAGGTTTGGTTAGAATAAATCCCTGCAGGGAAAAAAGTAAGCTCCGTTTGGGCAGATGGAATGAGATTCCAGCAGGTGCTTTCTGTTAAGGCAACAGTAGTCTTCAGATGATGGAGCTTTTCTGACTCACTAGTCTTAAGGCGAATAAGAAAACACAGATAACAAACAATCCAAGATCCGTTAAGCAAGGGCTGGTCCCCAAAATTAGCAGAGGGCAGACTTGAAACAAATCAAGTCAGGTGTGGGAAAACCTTGGAAAGAGAATAGCTGTGGAACAAAATAACTGGAAACTTACATGAAGATCCATGACATGCTAGCACTGAATAATGAGGGAAGCACTGTATATAATACCATGGATAACACACTACATGTGAAGTAATGAGAAGTAAAGATGCTGACTGAAGACACTGGGCACTGTCAAAATAAAAGCATATGACTCGAAAACAAGTGAAAAACAGATCTTGTAAAAAGAAAGAGTCTACAAACTACTCTTCATTATACATGTAGTTTAAACACATTGTTATTAATGGATTCAAGCTTAGGTCTCACTGCAGTATAAAGTCCATTTCCACAGCAAGAACTATTCTGTTACAACCTCAGTTAATAAAATACTGCTGCTATACGACATATAACTAAATTGATGCATAAATTGCACAGAGTATCAGCATCTTAGACTACAGTAAAACTCAGACAGTAGTTCTCAAAATGCTTCTGTCACCTATCAAGATGCAAAAGAAAAGAAGTCATAAAAGAACAAAGGAAAAAGTACAAAGTTAGAAAGTGAGATGAGTAAACACAGACATGAGTAAAAAGGTTTCAAAAAAGAACAATGGGAAAAGAGTAATAGACTGAATGATACTGCAGATTTACCATCAGCACTTCAGTGATTGGCAGTTCAAAGAGCTTCAAAGAAAAAGTCAAGGTATTCAGATGTGGTCACATTATGAGAGCCATGTGATGAAGAACATTTTTCAGATAGATTCTTCTTAGATTGACATTGAAATAGCTGTATGCTTGTATCTCTTGACTATCATCTGTGTTTCCTGCTTTCTGTAAGAAAAAAGCTATAATGGTATATAATGATAACTGAATAATGGTCTCTGCAGCAAATGTGCCTCCTTTGTCTGGTGTTACCACCAAGGAGTGGACCTTGAAGGTAATTATGAAGAAAATGACAGTAAAAGCAGTTTAACGCTAACGGAAGCAACCGTGCTAATTGAAATTGATATATAATAGCACACAGGGATGAATGAGCTGAGACAAGAATGTGTTGCACATTCTCCCTCTCAGCTGCATGCATGTTAGTATGTCAAACCTTGCATATCTTAGCTCTTTGCTATAGATTCACTCTGGACTAATTCTGTTTAATTTGGGTTAAAAATCACTTGTGGCAGATTTGCCTCAACGGTGCAAGTGTGCCGTTTGCTTCAGTTGGAGCATGGGAGGTGTCACTGTATAAAACAATACCATGCTGCAAAGCTAAATTCTTCCAAAATGCAACTACATTCAGGATCAGTGTACAAATACGACACTTACTTAAGGTTAGTGAAAGACAATCTGAACCCCTGACCCAACTGATGGTGATTGAGTTGCATTGTAGGTAATTTAGGATGAAGAATGCATGAAACAGAAAGTCTTATGAAGTGAAACTTGTGTTGCTATAACTTCAGACCCCTGTGCTGAGCTGTTAGATGCCTGATGATGTCAGTGTGTATGGTGCCTTCATCTACTCCGGAGGTGTCCCTGTGTTATGTCATTCTTGTGTGTTTGCTGTAAAGGTAACAACACATATGCTATATATAATTCAACATGATTGTCAGCCATTCATTTATCAAGATCTGCCACTACCATACCATAGTGGCAGGCCTCATAGAGGCTTTTTGCATTGACTGTATGCTGCTCTCCCCATTTCAGGGCCATTTTGGACTTGCTGACACTTCAGATATGACAGTCATGATGTATCCACTCTGGTTCCTTTCTGTGTGATAAATTATCAATAATTCAGTAGGTTTACAGGTGGAGCACTTTGCTGTCAGCCTCTAGGGTCATTCAAGGGTTTAACCAAGTGTTTTCCCATCCTCTTTCTGAGGAAATGTGAAAAAAAACCTAAGACACAGAAAGTTAGGCTTATATGGCTCACATACTAAAACACTAATAACCCAAGTTGAGCTGTGTGGCATCAGCAAAAACTAAAGGCTATTTCTTCTTCTTTAAGGAAAAGTAAGACAACCAAAGGAAGTGTTTGACAAAGATTGTCTTGGAAAATCATGTGTTCCAGAGCTGAAAGCTACACCAGCTAAACCACAGAATAGCTACATGGAAATCAGTCATTTCCCTGTTGTTTATGTACCACTGAGAAGCAGTCTTACCTTTATCTCATACCCAGACACTGAACTGGGACCTGCACACAGGCTGATAAGTAGACTGGAGTACATGGTGGACAGTTAGAGGCGAGGTTAGACCACAGAAGCTAGCACTCGTATTTGCTTGAGGGGACTCTGGGTTCCACTACAGAGGTTCAGTCCACCCACAGACTCATATGGAAACAGTGTTCTACTTCTAAGTGTGCATGCTTTGTTTGAAGCATCAGAAATCAGGAGCTAGGGCATGAAGCTCAGCCGGAAACAGAATTTAGTTCATCGTGAGTCAGAGAACATTCAGTGTTGGATTTACTCAAATACAATACCAGATTGCATGTTTTTTTGTTCTGAAGTGAAATTTTACTTTACATTACATTTACATCACACGTGTGTTATGACACACCAGATCCTGTGCTCTCTCACAATTTATCAGTACTTCCTGTTAGCAGTCTGTGAGTCTCAGTACAAGACACCACACAAAGATTTGCAGATAATGACTTAGTCTTGCTCATTATGAAGAGGAATTCGTCTTCGTCTTAGAAAGACACTCATGATATGAGGCCTTCACAGCAATTGTCATCTCATCTTGTTAATAAATAACAAAATGGTGTCCTAGATGAATACATGCCAAATAGATATAAAAATGTGATTTTGATTAACCAAAACTTTTAAAAAAACAATTAACTTAAAATGTACATTACTAATATGAAAAAAATTGAAGAAGCTATTTATTTCATTAGACGTTGAGAACCATGCTATATGTGTGTAAGTCCACAGACTAGTGATAGCAATATTATATTGTAGTATTATTATGAGTGAAATTACCACATTATAACTGAGACATCAAACTTGGATTAGTTGAAGCTACACCAATATTTAATTTTTCAAATGTGCTAGCAAACAGTTATATATTTACACATCCAGCAGACTTTGAGCACTAGCTTTAATTTGGAGTTGTGTTTCTGATCATTTGACAAATGTAAATTATGCACTCACTCTACTAATTTGAGACAACTGTCTGGCTTTTTACCAGTTAAATACACCAATCTTCATCTACACGTGTGTATCTTTGTCTGTCTGCTGATTTGTAGGCAGATAATGGATTTATTAGAAAATGCTGAAAATCGGTGCCTGTTGCTGCTGGGACTAGGAATGATGAGCCACACATCCCAAACAGTAAAGACGAAGGCAGTAAGACATTGCTTTCACCTCACATATCACCTGACTCACTACTAATATGAAAACAATTATTGGCTTTAATATTCCTCTTACTATTATTGATAAGTGTGTAGGCACATTACACTAAAGCTATCATATGCAGCCCCTGTTGTGTGCATAGTGTTTGATGGGTACTTGAAGGTCGCAGGGTGCATACTTGCACAAGAATGGGGAGGAAGGGGGTCAGTGGGGGTCAATTTTAGCCTTAATAGGTAAATCTGTCTCTGCTGCTGTCTCCGCATTGGCAATAACGCTCAACATTCTTCAGGCTTCCCTGTTGCATTGCCTCCTCTGTCCACTGTGTGTCTAACAAAGCATATTCTGTCCACAGTGTTACTGCTACAAGTCCCTACAGAGCATGATAAATCATATTGCCACAGTCTATTCAGATTATAGCATAACATTAGCTGTGATCATCTTTGACCTAGCATTGATTGCAGCTATTGACCCATATGCTCCGTACAGCTGGGCTCTTGTGTTTGTCCTTCTGTCCTGTGATGGAGGCCCACAGGGATCAGTACTGCTGCTCTCAGCCCTTCACATGTCGAGCCTAAATGGATTGCCTGACCTGGATCCACCAATTCGGATCAATAGGCAGCGCGCCAGTGCCATTAACTCACACTGCTATCTGCTGGCTCACCCTGGAGGGAGACCAGGCACTGAACTATCCGTCATGCAGCTTTTGCAGGGATGTAAATGCTGCTCTGTGCTTATCTCTGAATTTTGGAGCTGTGTGTGTTTGTTGCAGTCTAGAGTTTAATGGAGCTTGGTTAATATTTCAGTGCAGCTGAAGTAGACTGAAGAGAATATAGGAGCAGAGAAGACATCAGTTGGAGAACAGAAGGGAAGAGAAAAAACAGGCATGAAATCAGTGTTTTTCAGCTTTATGTGTCACACAATGCATCATGAAATTTATTAATAAATTTGTCATTAAAGATAATTTGAATCAGCATTTATATGCCGTGCAGACAACCACTGCCAAAGAAGAGACATATCAGCTTTGACATAGCGCTTTAACTGGCCTAGTTGTTTAAATGTGGTGTCTAAAAATAAATATGACTGTTGCTAATCCCTTTATAATGTCCCTTCCTGATTAAAGCGAGCCAAGTTTTGCTCCACAGGATTCAATTTTTGACATCTCCAAGTAGGTCTGCCTTTAACTGTCACTCAGACAGTGTTGGATTTTCATTATAGAGACAATATACTGTAGCACTGTTTATGTATATAGTGCTACAGTGAACCCAAAAGTATCAAAAACACCTTTCCATTGCTTACAGTCAATCATATCAAATTGCATTTATTTTAATGTAACATTATTAATGTTCAAACCATAATCTGGTCGATCTTCAGGTTTCTTCTAAAACCTTCTTGATTTCATTCATACCTGTCATTAACATGTTATCTGTATCAGTCATTTATTTTTAGTATGGTGAAAACTTTTTTGACTTTTTCATTATCACATTCTGCGCCCAGTTTGTATTGTTATTTGCCCTTGTATTTCCATCTTTTTTCTTTTTCTTATTCCTCTTGCATTTCATCTGTCTCTCTCTTGCTCTAATATGGAGTGACTTCTCTCTAGAACAAACACCATCATAAATATTAACAGCACAATAGATGCTATTTATAATGCAGTTGGCCTCTTCTCTCTTTCTCCTACAGTACGTCTCTCTGTTCTTTGACTTGTTTATTTTTTATCCTTCTTCCTCTTCCTACCTCCTCTTCATTAACTGCAGATGAGAGCGCACAAGCCAGAACAATGAACAATTATTGATTTTGAGCAATGGCCACACATGACTGTGTGTGTATGTCAAGAATTGGAGCGTGTGTAGACAAATGAGGAGAAAGAGGAGAGGATGGAGGTGGAGGAGGGGCAGGTGTTATAACCCTGTGGTCACTCTGCTGTGTGTGTGTGTGTGTGTGTGTGTGTGAGGGTGTGTGTGTATTTGTGTAAGTTTTAATTCTAGGAGGGGTGACATTTGGGTCAGTCCTAACATCATAACCAAAAGGTGTTCAAGGCGTAAAACCTGTTAGAGTTAGGTTTAGGTTGGGGTTAGGGTAATGGTTGGGATTATGCATTTAGTTGTAATGGTTGTGGTTATGGTCTAGGGAATACATAATGTGAATGAATTTTTGTGCTGACAGAAGTGCAAATGTGTGTGCGTGTGTGTGTGTGTGTGTGTATGTCTGCTGGAAAAGTTGACTTTTACTGTGATCGACAGTTGTAATTTTACTGTGATGGGGTTAGAGTGATAAGTGATAAGAGTAGCAGAAAAATGTACTTGTATTGTCAACAAATAATATATGGTAGTGTTGTAAAGCTCTGTGTGTGTATGTGTCTGTCTGTGGGCTGGTGTTATTCACATTGATTCCGTGTCCTTACGGAGACAGCAAGTCCTCTAAATGCAAATCATTAAATTTTAGACTGACACTTGGCTTAAGGTTAGGGTAAGGTTCACGTCAGGGTGATGGTTAAGGTTAGGTTCAATCTCCAGAAAAAGAATGTAAGTCAATGGGAAATCCCCAAGAAGAATGGAAACAAACGAGTGTGTGTGTGTGCTGTTTGTAGACAACTACCCACAGCCAGACTCTCAGCCTGCTCTGAGGATTATTCTTTGCACTTGGGTTCCAGCAAGACTCTATATGGAACATGTGGACATTAAATCCCTACACTTTAAGGGAAAATGTAAGTGCTGGGGTAGTGTACGCACATACACCTATATTTACACATGGGAGTCACTTAGATTATGTTTGCTAATGCCACTAGTTTTAATTATTTTCTCCTTGATTGTGAGAAATATTGGCTTTTGAATCAACAGATGTGTGCTAGCAGCATTGCTATTTACTCTGCTAATGGACTTTAAACCACTAACCTATCACTACATCAATACAACCATCAGCCAGTATCTCACTCATCATATGTCAAAACATACTGTATACTACCAGTGGTGCAAGTGCTGTTATAATGACTACAAGTAGCTGAGACTAGAATCCCCTTTGTATTTCAATGAAAAGTCAATCTCTAAACATGTATGTAAAATGTATGATTTTTGGTTTTAGCAGAAAATTGTAGAGTGTAGACTGCACCTTCACATATTTCATTTCAAGACATTTTTACTACTGCTCTCTCCTGTTAAAATAAACTTAGTAATTTCTGTCTTTTCTCTAAGAAGGTCTCCAGTGTTTTCACAGGCTTCCTGTAGGCTGAATTGAATTATATTGTATCAGTGATAGAGAGCAGCAAGAGGGACACAAGTTCATATGAAAAGCCTGTTCTTAGATTTAACAAAAACACAGTACTGGGCAATACATCTAACACTGGTATTAATACAAGATATCAGCTCATGCACATTATCACTGTTTTCTGTTCCTATTGCCCTCACTTCACATATGTGCATGCACACACGTGCTGTCAAATACACTCAAGCCAATTTTGTCATTGGAAACCTCTCATCTCGGTACCATTTTACCTTCTTCCAGCTTCTCTTTCTCAATTTTTCACTTATCTTTTCCCATTTCCATAGCAAAAGATGGGGGAAAGAAAGTCAGGGTGGAGGAAGGAGAAAGAGACAGTAAGGAGAAGAGAAAAGTGATGAAAGCCAAGATCTAAAACTGGAAAATTGATCTTTTTCTTCTTCTTTTGACTGCAAGCGGCACTGAATATAAATTGATAAATTTGCCAGGCTGTACTTGCTATGACACCCAGGGTAAGCTTGGAATAAGATATGGTTCTCCAGCACAGATGCAGAGCAGACAGAGTAGATCTGAGAAGAAACCATGTCAGAGCTGAACATCTGGGATTACATTTAGTTTCATATGTCACTTATACAGACTGCTGGATAAACAATGAGTTCCTTATTCTTTTTAAAAAAAAATCTGAATTCATCAAAAATCAGGACATTTTGTATGTAAGGCTTGTTTTTACCTGCTTATTTGGTTAAACTTGGAATTACCAAGAAGAAGCTATTTGAACTATATTTATTTGGGTTTATTAACGCATTTAATCTATTTGAAGTGACAGTGTCTCTGCGGTAGTGTCCTCCAGAGGAATGAATCTTTTGTTTCAGCTGTCACTGTGTCGGTGCTGGTAGTTTGACTGATGTTGTTTGGATTTTGACTGTGATAACCCCTCAGTTCCAAATAACACACAAGCAGTTAAAGGATAGGTTCACTAAACTATTATGAAGGGACTGTGGGGGACTGACGCCCACTCTGTAAGATGCACAGTGTTACCACCAGGCCACACACAGAAATATAGAACAAAAGTCATTCATTTATGACACATAGCAAAACATAATAAAAACTAACAATAGTGTATGAAGGTATAAAAACAATCAGTCGTGTCTGAAGTGTATGGATGAATGGACATGTGGTGCATCAAACCAAACAAAAGGTGAGTAGGCCTGTAGCCAGAGAGACAATGCAAGTGGGCAGTCTCTTATAACCTTGCATGCAGACGACCTGCCCACTTCACCTGCAAGCCCTGCCCTGAACCTGCACAGAGGGAGAACACAGCAGAGCAAGGCAGGCAGACAAAACAAAGTGAGGAAAATCGATCATCAAATCACAACAGTCAGGTTCATGTCTTGTGTTTACTGCCTTAGGTGATCTCATTCAAATCTCATTTACATGCAACATCATTGTTCAGCTCTTTTCAGGCTTTCTAACGCTAGCATCACCCATAGCTCTCAGTGAGAGGCACAGACCAGTGGCCTTTTGGTAAAGCCACTGCTATAAAGCCTTTGCTATTTGTTTGTATTTTCTTTGTATTTCCCTACACTTAATTTTTTTCATGCTAAAATAATTCCCGTTCCTACATTGTGCTTTCTGGAATCGTCCTTTTTCCTATGCTTGTTGATATATTAGCAATTACAAAAAACAGGAAACCTGGAGTAAAAACAGCTTTCTTTCGCTGTGAAAGGTTTTGACATGGAAAAAACCAAACACATATTAGATATAAGGCCTTCTCATCTGCCCCAATTGGTTTTGCAGCAATTATGAAAGCCAGGTTAGATAAAAATGTCACACTGATGACAATGTTACACTGACACCCCAATACGTGTCAGCCAGTTGCCAAGCTGTCAGTCTGTTTTCAGACAAACAGGCGATGGCAGACTAAAACCCTGATTCACTACATTGCATAGTGTCAAACAGATGTTATTTTATTTGGGAATAGCATTTGAATGTGCGAAAGTGGAAACCATATCAGGCTCAGACAACATAAGACATTACTGTGGTCTGTTCTGCATGACTGTACATCTGTTGGAAAGGATTGCCCAGCTTATTTCCTCCTATCCACCCTGATCTGCATTTAAAAAATACATCCGCTACGCACATGCCTTACTTTGTCTCCAGAATCGCAGCCCTGAAAATTGCCAATTTTCCCCATTGCACCGACACACAGCAATACTTCATATTCCCCTCAGCTTTGTCAATTTGTCCCTCTGTGGCTCCAGCTAAAATGCTGTAGTAAAATTGGGCAGGGTGTGGGGAATGACAAAGTGCATTATGGTTCGTTTATGGCATCCAATATAGAAGAACGGTGTTGTATTTTTTGTTCTTGCTCTTAGTTGGTGAAATTGAATGTGACTTCAAGAAGTGAATAGAATGAAAATGCTTTATACATAACACATACTACTGTTGCTACGCACACATCTACATTGCAATATAAGGTCACTTATTGGCCATCAATGTATAATGCATACATCCCTACACTAACACTATGCACTGTGTTGCATTTAACCTTGGATTTAAATGACTTGCATTTTTGGATGCCTTTGGACCACTTTGAACTCATATTCTTTCTCCAGATTGTTCTCCTGGACTATCTCCTCCCTGCTCCTTTTCTCGTTTCTTTGCTTGTCCTCACTTTCCTTTGCTCCTTTTACTCCCCCTTACTTTCTGTTTATCATCCACACTCTTTTTTCTTTAACTTTTTTTTCTCAATTTGTGTATATG
The DNA here is from genome assembly GCF_900324485.2 of Mastacembelus armatus. Classification (NCBI taxonomy): domain Eukaryota; kingdom Metazoa; phylum Chordata; class Actinopteri; order Synbranchiformes; family Mastacembelidae; genus Mastacembelus; species Mastacembelus armatus. The sequence goes on along the minus strand of NC_046650.1, from coordinate 3,120,447 downwards.
TGTGTGTCAGCTCTCCACATGCCCCTTGTTAGTTCCCAGTTGTCTGTGTGGCAGGGGAGAAGAGCTTATTATTTTATCACATCATGTGTATGTGTGTCTTTTTCAGGTTGATGTGCTTGGAATAACCTGTCCACCAGCCTACACAGCCACACTTGATATAATTGGGGCCAGACATGCAAACATACATAAACATAAAGTGTTGATGTTAGAGGAATTGTATTGAGATATGTGTGTTGGAAGTGGATTTCCAAATTCCATTTACCTCCATCCCTTAGTGTATGGACAGCTTTAACATAACTGCCGCATGCATGCTTGAGCATGTGTGTCCTCGTGATGTATCGCTGTGGCTCCTCCCACAGTTATCTATAAGTTGACCTGACTGTAATGAGTAGCTAAGTCCCAGTCCTTTGTTAGCATCTCTAAGGTGAAACAGCAAAGATTTTCCTGATGCTGAGGTAGGCTGAAGCCATATCAATATATTGACAGGAATATCATAGACCAATATTTGCTTTATATTAAAAATAAATAAACTCTGTGTTGTCTGCTTCCTTTCTGACCAGATTTAATCAATGGTTTCTTTTTTATTGTCATTTTACTGTGACTCTTTACTAACAGTCTTTATAAAGTTGTAACTAATGAGTTTATTAATGTTAATGAATAATGGTGTTATACATCTGTTTCAGTCATAGGTTGTAAAAATTCCTCTGGAAAGGAATTAAAACAGAAAATGTGCTGTTTATTTCAAATCATGCTTTGACATGATTTGATTTGATTTCAGACTTTACACAGCACTGTGGTCTGGGAGGTGTTAGGGAGTCTAGGGAAGTTATTGTCTTTTTGTAATAATTTTAATTAAAAATTGTTTATATCACAAATTTGCTTCATGGGGCTTTACAATCTGTATAGTATACAACACCCTTGTATAAAATGTTGAGTTACTGAGTTTCATCATGGTGAATTATTGTGTTTGTGTTTAGCTGCACAAATGACAGCTTTTAAGGACATCGTGACAATCCACACTTTTACTGACATGAAAGGATATGACATATTGCATTTACATTGTTAAACCTAGCTTTATGTTATTTTATCATATATGATGCCATGTCATATTTTTTTGTTCTTTAAGGTGTCCATGAGAATCTTAAAGTTAACGTGTCATGTAGTCTTCTTTATTTTTCAACACATTAATTTATAGGGTGTGGTAACTTGTTACGTCCTGGAATAACCATTACCCTCACCATTTAAACTCTTTTAAATGACCTTATCAGAATGTGGCATCTTATTTTGCTATCAAGCCACAGTACAGGAGTGTAAGTGAACCAAAAACAGAAGAAACTTGAAATACAGTTCTAAGCCATCCAAATACAGAAGTACATCAACCATAATTCAGGCCAGCACATGCAGGGCAGTGTTTGAGCTGGACAGCTGGACAGCTCTCAGACAGCACCTGTAGCCAGTCATCCATTATGTTCACACTCAGCCCACTGGTAAACCACCTTCACATTTCACATACAGCACACACGTTTCTCAAATGAACTTCATGCCTGGCATTGACACCAAACTGTCACTTCGACTTAGACTGCTGCTAAGGCTTCAGATCACTCCCAGACCTTTAAAGTAAGAGCTACAGGGCATGGTGAGGAGAAGGAGAGAAAGTTTGGGTAGAATAATATGGAGGCAGAGTGATGCTGAGGTGATCATATGAAGCCACTTCCCCAGATAGAGCTGGGGAGCCGGCGAGGAGGAGGTTTAAAGCAATGAGGAGACGACCTGTCAGTCTGAGTGTACAGACACTGATACAGATGACAGGCTGAAGGAGGGAGGAGGAGAGAACAGGAGTGACAGTGACTTTGAAAAGGGAGAAGGACAAAAAGACAAACTGTGGAAGTTCTCACATTCCTTTTTTTTAATGTAGTATGTGTGAGCATCTGGGTGTGAAAAGGGGTAGATAAAGGTGAAGTCACCGAGATACTTTGGTGCTGTCAGAAGTGAAGCACTGCTCTGTTTTTGTGTGGTTCTCTTAGAAGGCCTCAGTTCACCTAAGCTTGGTTTGTGTGATTAATGTCATTTAATCCACATTGGTGCCAAACAACTGGACTGAACATTTTATTAACATTTGGAAATAATTCTGAACCAACCACATTAACCAAACACAAGAGTTAACGGGGATAAGGAGCCACAGTTCTTAATGTCTGGAGCGCTACGCATAACAAACAAATGAAGTGAGGGAAAACAGGGCCTGGTTTTTATATTAGGTACTACCTAGTCATATGGAAAGTGAAAAGCAAGAAACATTTGCCTGCCACTGCAGTATAGGTGTTGCTGGATGCTTGGTGACATACTGAATACTTGCATTAGCTTTTATTGGCCATGGCTGGTTTTGATTGTTTTGAAATGAATGTGAAAAGAAAAATCTCTTTTGGCATTGTCATTAGGCATAGCAAGCTTATATAAAGCTCCCCGAATCACGAGTGACCAGGGTAGTGTGACTTGTGGGAGCCGCAATCATTCACATATAAGAAAAAAAACAAAACAAATTCACATGTAAGGCTCAACACAGTGGAAGTCTAAATTGATGATTTGGCCATTTAGGCACAGCAGAATAAGTAAAAAAACACTGACATACTATTATCAGCTTCTCTTTTACAGAGCTACGCTTTTTGAATTGAGGCCACCCACTGAACTAACATTTACTTTATCCGTAGGGTATCTACCTCTTGGTGCAAAATTCAGTTTAATCCAATTCAATTCTGTTCAGTTCAATTTTATTTGTATTGCACCAAATCACAGTAAAAATCATCTCAAGGCACTTTACATAGAAACCCAACAAATCCCTTATGATCAAGCACTTGGTGACAGTGGAGAGGAAAAACTCCCTTTAACCGAAGAAAAAACCTCCAGCAGAACCGGGCTCAGTTTGGGCGGCCATCTGCCTCGACCGGTTGGGGTGAGTGGATAGAGCAGAGAGAAAAGAACAGCAACAATAAACAACAAATAGACACTGCAGGTTGGTGGGACCAGTAACTGCACATCAGCGATATACAGCTCCAGGACCAGGGACACCTGCAGAAGGTACAGAGAGAGAGAGAGAGAGGGAGAGAGAGAGAGAGAGAGAGAGAGGGAACACAAAAATGTGCTAAATGTGTCATGTCATTTATACACTGAGTCACAGTTTTCTCACTGTTCACTGCTGCCTGCTGCAATACAAAGTTATGGACTGTAAAATGAAAACAAGCTTGTTAGAGCTGAGGGAATGTACATTAGTTGATAATCCAATGGGTTCTTTGGGTTCTATGGGTGACCCCTCATAAATTCAGTGTCATTTGATCTATTGGTATATAAAATAATTAGTGCACGTAATAATTTATAGTGTCATGATTACTTCTTGTTGAAAGTATAGAAGAAAATTTCCCTCTGAACTACTGCTACCACTTTGTCTCACCGCTGTAAGAGGAACTAAAGAGGAACCTGAAATCTTTCAGAAGGACTTTGTAACTGATTTATTTGTGAAAAAGTCCTAAGAGCACATTTAGTAACATGAGAAAACTACAGTTGTTATGAAGGTTTTTTTATATAAATTGTTTTTCTGTCAAACCAGCTGTCAAACAGCTGAGCTGAAAGAGGTCACCCAGCCATGATTCCACCCATCTCCATGATCCCACCCAATGTCAGGAAGGAAACTCTGGATTAGGAGATCAACAAACTGTGATTTCTTGATTAAAAAGCAGTTAAAGCTGTTAAAAAGGTACTTTACTACGTTTCCAACCAGAGGAGGCAAAATATGAATATGAATTAAGTGTAAGCAGCTGCCCACAATGCCATTAAGTCCATAGTCTAAAGGACAAGGCCATTTGATCTTCAGTGTCATACATTTTCAAAGGGCCCAAAGTCCACTTGCCTGGCCATAAGGGCTTATAGACAAATGGACATGCATGGATATGGGCACATAGTCATTCTTAGAATATGATGTAAACCTTTATTAATTATCTTATTCTACTACTAATAGGTTTGTAGATATGTGTTCTTCAAAGAGTTTCCAACTACACTATATACACTACAGAAATAGTTGTATTGTTCAGAACTACAAAATCTTTTCTTTCAAATTCAAGGACCCCTCAAAGTTATCCTCATCATCACTGCGTGTTTTAGAATTCATTTGTCATTGTGTGAAATTTGCTATGGGAGTTTTTGAATGTGAGACAGCAGGGAGAGTCAGTCTGTGCACTGCTGTGGAGGATTGAGGCATCTGGAAATGATAAGATCCATGTTAGGGGTGTGTCTTATTGTATTAGAAGCTTCTTCAGGCCAGCAATGTACAAACACATTCTAATTGAAATAATAATTGAAATTCAATGTTGGGAGTAACACATTACTAAAATAAAGCCATTACAGTAATACATTACTATTTTGCTGTAATACAATAACATACAATAACAACTACTTATTTTAGCAGACTGAGCAGACAGAGTGATGGAGAGTGATGGGGGAATTCTACAGCTGAAGATAGTGGACATTTTTTCTGTCACTGCACATGTAAGGCTGACTCACTGCTGAAAGTAATCATTAGTGTTACCCAGTGTTCATTGTCAAAAGGTGTGATGTGCGTCCTGTGTCCTGTGAGTAGTTTTGTGCTCTCAAAGTTGTAAATTTGTGTTACTGGTCATAGAAAATATATTATTGCCGATATCAGTCCAGAAGTCAGGATTGGAGTGGAGACCTAAGTCATTTTCCCATTTAGTCAGTGGTAATGTTACTGCTGTGTCAGTATTTGATATGAATTTATAGAGTTTGGAGTCTTCACATAACATGATAGGTTGATTATATTAACTATGGATTATAGTTGTTGACACTGGAGACAATGATCCTTCCCAACTCTGTACTTCTGGTGATTTTCAAATAGGTGATGAAGGTGGGTGATTCCTTCATGCTGCCATGGTTATTGTGTATTTTGAAATCAGGGTTGGGCCAGATTGGAGTTTATCTACATGGTGTTAGTGATTATTTATTGATTTGGTTTGCTTTCCAAGTCTTAAGTGGAGGTGTACCCTGTTTACCTGTCTCCACTACGACTTGGTCTGTTGAACAGCCCACTCTCCTCTCCGACAGCAATTTTCACAGCAAGCTGTGACATCTTTTTACAGTCATGCAGTGGTGTCAACTATGACTGGTCTATGGGATCCTGTGAATACCTGACAAAATATGCTGTAGCTGCAACTCTACAATGCTGGGAATGACTCCACTCACGGTGGTAAGAATTGAGAACTCCATTTGATTTGATGTGGCTGTGTAAGTCCTACATATATAGAGTAGAAGGGCAGCAACAGCCATGACTGTATGCTGCCACTGGTGTGGACCAAGCAAAATTAAATCAGTGGCTTAAATGCACATTTTAATTCTGCACATTGTATTTATCTAAAATTAGTTTTTTTTGGTGACTGCCTTTTCCAAAGTTTTCACCTCATGTGAAACACTGATTTCAGATAGAAAAGCAAATCTTACATTTCTGGATTTGTTAGACTTTGCCTGAGATTCTCTACCTGCTATGGGCTTCACTAAAATTCAGAACATGATCTTTCATACTGATTAAAAATAAATCACATCTTAGCAAGAGGATGTTTGATATCCATCTCCTTACTGAATTTATTTCTGTGGAAAGAATGTATTTAACAAAATGGTACAAATATTTAAACTGAGCAAACTTTAACAGCTTTCAAAGAGCTTTGAATAACTACAATGCAAAAACAATTTTTATGCTAACCCCCCTGCCCAAACAGTAAATGCGCCATCTTACTTTACTTGGTTAGTCTTCATCCTAAAGGCCTTACATTAAATGTAAAAACATACAGTTTGGAAATATGTAAGGTGTATACAGTTTAAATGAATGTATAACACTCTAAATACAAACTACAGACATGCAGTGCAAATCAAATCTCTATCTTGCATGTACATAAGGTAAGCAACTAACCAGTATTAAAGTTAAATAAGAGTCTGATCTTACATTTTCCATGGTCATAAATACACTATGTGAACATTAAAATCTTAGGTTTAATTAAATAGATACAGCTGGTAATAAAATATTCAACTTGAGCTAACTAGCTCTAGTCCACTAGACAAATGTTCCTGGTCCTTTTCGCCCTTTTGCAAAATCATCAGTTGTGGGGGATGCTGATTTTTTTGCCTGCAACATGCAGCTTTAGCCTCAGTCTTTTCCGATTATGCATTATGCAGCCATTATGTGCATATTTGCAACCCCACACTGTCCTCACAGAAGAATGAGGAAAATCCCCTACGGTTAGCGTCAGGCCTGGGTTTAGTGTTGATGCCCTCTAAACAGCGATAAAGAGATATTTATGTCATGTTTTATACATTCATATTTATTTATACAATGTGGATGCGTGTGTGCACATGCGGCTCTGTGTGTGTGTGGTGTCACACACTGGACACATAAGGTGCAGGCAGCTCTGCTGAATGGGAGAATAAATAAAAAGGCAAGTGGGGCCACCATGGGATGGTTTGAAAAATGGCCCAATTTGTTGTTGAGCTGAAATCAATGGGACAAGCTGAGGTGCTGGGCTGTGCTACGGCAAAAACGCTTCTCCCACAGCTGCTGCCTCTCATCTGCTCCAGCCATATACCTTTCTCTCTCTTACTGTGCATTTCTCTGTTCATCTTTCTCAGCTTATTCTGCAGGATCCATACTCAATGGCATTGGCTGTGCTCAGTCTCTTTACACTGCTTTGGACTATTTCTCTCTCTGATTTACCTGATTTCAGCTAGTTTCTTCCTCTTTTTATCTAATTTGCATTTTTCTTTTCACACTGACCTCTTTTATATTATTTGTGCCAATCAAAAAATGTATGATAGTGCTGCAGTGACAAGCAGAAAACTGGGATACAACCCAAAGCTTTGATAAACTAAAAAGCCCAGTATCTGAAAAATAGAATTTTTGCTTGATAACGTATCTTCTATTCCTCTTCTCATATCTGGAATAACATAGGCAATGTGTTACCACATCTAGATATGACTAGGGCAGCTCATTAGAAAGCAGACATTTAAAAATATCAATGAGATTTTCATGTGAGTCCTGTAGAATCAAAGAACAAGGTCTTTTTTTACAACTGCCTTCTGGCACAGATCTGCAGCAATTTGACGAAGAATAGACACCTGAATAGATAAGAAAACAATACTTGTATTGAAGGTTATGAAAATAACAACTTCACACTCTGTGACTTACTGTAGTGGTTGATTCTATTAGTTCTGGGTGTCCTTAAGTCCCTTTCAAATCAGTTTAAAAATTGTAAACCCAAAAAGACCTGCAGGAGTAGTAGATAAGCCAGTTTACCAAGAAGCTAACACACCCAAAAAGTTCATAACTTTTGGATGACAATGGTCAGCACAACCTGATCAGACATCAGATAGAAGAATGGTCAATTTTTGTGATCTGCTGTACACCAGAGGCACAGGATGTTAGTGGATCCTTTCTAACTCTACTATGAACCTGAATATGAACATGCAGTGCATATATTGTGGTCAGTTTGAACAAGAATGCCTATTTTTAACAATAAACATATACAGTTATTCTTTATGTGAGACCAACACATTTCAATTTATGGAAGAACAAGCAGCCCTGGTGAAGGCCACAAGTTAAAAAGCTTTGTTCTCACATTAAGGTTCTTTTTACAGCATTTTTGCTGGAGCTGGAGGCAGAGAATACAACACATAAAACTTTCTAAAAATGTTGGCTCCCTGCCTTCAAAGTGGTTTGGCATTGCAACAGTGTGATAAATTCTTTTAAATTCAAATTCATCACAAGACCATTTGTTTTAACCACCCCCAACAGGGATTTGTGTGTTATAGGGCTAAATACAATGAGAAGACAAAGAGAGGAGTCATTGGAAAAAAATAGAACAAGAGACAAATTGTATTACAAAATATAATCAAAATTCAGGAGTGAAGGTCTCCTAATGCATATGGTCCATCTCTAGAAAGGAACAGCTGTGTTACTCTAATTCCTCTTCATTAATCTTTTCTTGTTTCATTGTGTTTGGTGTGTTGCATTGCACATTCACTTCTGAATATGTTGTACATTTTGTTGGCAACCGTTTCACAATTTTCATTTGATAGTGGATTTTTAACAGTATGTCAAGGGTATGCACACCGCATGCACGACCGCTGCGATCACCCAGCACTGTTAATGAGGTCCCATGATTCTCTGCCAGCCACTTCTTGCAAAATATGGTCTTAAGGTGAGAAGTGAGTAGCTGCTGAAAAAAACATGCCTTTGACCTTCTCTGCCCCTCATGGTGGCTCACCCCAATCAGTGAGGTTTGAAGAAACAAATCAAATCCTAACAGTGACCATTAGTGAATGATGCCATTAACTGGACTATACGGATGCCTACATTATTGTCAATGGGATACAATTAGCAAAGGTGATGACGGCCCAGGTTTAATTAACCAAATGAGACTGGATGGAGAAATTTGTAGTCAGCTAAAGTTTTATGTCTCCTTTTTATAAGGTATACTTATTTATAACACCTCAAATAGTGCCTTTTATCACTTGTTTGTGATGCTTGCATGGTTTTATGATTGAGGCTCAGAAAAACACACGCCTGCATTTAAAGTCTTCTGGCTTTACTGCCCTCATCTGTGTTATATTCTAAAATGACCTGTTGTTGCAGTCTGCTCTTTCCCACATGCAGAATGAATAAGAGCCAGTGATTCATGTGTTTGGGGAGTTGTGGTAAACTCCAGGCTCTGAAAGCTTCATCTGAGATCTGCAAACCAGACGGAGCACATTGCATTTCCTCTGCCAGCATTCAGAGGTGATGAACGATGGGATGAGAGAAGAATAAACATCATGGCAGGGGAAGGAAGGTGAGGCAGATGGAGCATTTGCTAGCTCAAATGTAACATTTGCCATCATGAGAATGAGTGATGGGAGGAGAGAACACGATAGAAAATCAAAGTTACGGAAACAGAGTCAAGTAACAGACAAAGTATGGGAAAAAAAAGAGCAGTGGCTGGTATTTTGTGGCTGGCAGACAAGTGGTGATGACAAGCCACCTCATTACTCTCATTTAAATGTCAGTGGCTGAACCTCAGCTCATTTGTTTTGCGGCCATTTAAAATGCTGTCCTGCAGGCTCTGATCCTTTCTCCTCCACCGCTTTAATTGAATCAGATGATAAACAGCAGAAGATTGTTAATTTGCAAGTGCGAGTGTGTGGGGGGGTTGTTGGCAGAGATAAAGATGATATACTGTATCTGTCTGCAAGTGTGCTAGTGTTTCCTTTGTGCTTGGGAGTGTGACTGCGGTGTATGTGTTAACACACAATGGAGCTGAGACTGGGTGTGTGTCATGGTAACTGACCACAAACACCATGCACATTTGCAGGTTTAGAATTTGAAACTAGTGACACATTATACAAAAGAGTAGATTTTTTGATTGTTCCCAAATTAATTTGATCACCTAAGATGGAAACATTTGATTATGCTGTATATTTTAGAGCAACACACTGGGTGTGTTCCAAATCTATACGATAAACTAAACTAAAAAAGTTTTTAAATGTGTAGTGTTCACATTGGAAAAGTGACAAGAAGAACAGTCAGTATATTTAGTGAAGAACCCTTAATTTCTGACTGTACTCCTTATAAAGCAACAACAGAAATGGAGTCATTTTTAGATCTAGGAACGTATTTAATATGTATCTAAAGTTTACCAACATAAGTTATTAGCTCAATTATTCAATGAAAAATGAATGCTGATGACAGTGTCCTATTTCTTTTAGTTCTCTTTCCCAGTTCTTAGTGTATAAGTCACATTTGTAATATTAAAGACAAGCGAATCAAGAAGAGCTGTCAGATATTACCTACCACCTATTCAGACTTGTATCAAATCTTCCTTCAGGCGAGCAGGAGAAATGTCATTTTGACATCCGCTGCTTACCAGTCTAGACACTTGTCAAATGGATGATGTATTTTACACACCTTTAACTTGCACTGAATTATCAAATTTACTAGACATCGAACAAAAACCTGCTTTTACAAAAGGTATAGCTACTATACATAATAGGCGGGAGATAAGGTTCATGTTCTTTTCCTCAGTTTTCACTTTACAGGTTAGTTCAAGCCATTTGGACTGTGGACCCTGTGGTCCCTCTAGGTCAACCCTGCAGTAGAGAATGGTACATAAATTCATTTTTCATTCATGTTTTTATTTTCATAGGTAAATCAAGTGGAATTCATAGCTTTTAATAGCTAAGAATCTTTATCCATGGCCTTGCCATTCAGCATGAGACTCTACTATGAGTAAAGTCACCATATGAAAGATATTCCCAGTTTTGCATTGCTATCATGATCTCCTGCTATGGTAACCCAGGTGGTGTGAACAAAACACTAGGCAATTTGGGTGAGGTGTGATTTCCTTCATTCCCAGTTTGTTGATCCTCATTTGATTCACTGATGCTCCGTCAGTTTCCAGACCCATCGGCATGTTTTATTGATGCTATGAATAAATAAGCAAATTAATAATGAAACAAAAATATGCTTTTTTTAATGCATCAGTGCACCAGGGCCTTGTTGTTTGTATGTGTGTGTGTGTGTGTGTGTGTGTGTGTGTATGTGTGTATGTGTGTGCGCGCGCATTGGTAGAATAATGAGCTCAGGGATATGCTATGTGAACAAGGATAGAATGGTGACAGCATATTGAATGGAGATGAATGTGCCCTATGAGGATGACTGGCAGTGCTAACAACAGAGCAAAAAAAGGCAGCCCTCAGATCCTCTCCACCTCCCAACTCAAACATGAGCTGTTCCCAGACAGCCACACAAATCAATAATTCAGAGCAATAAGCTCTCACACATTTCATATTCCTTTTAATTGTCTCAGATTCTTGGTCTTAATTGGAATAAAAAAAAAAAGATTAAGCAAATGCAAGCAATGGCATAGTTGTAGTGTTGACAGTTATCTAAGAAACACTACCTTGTTTAGTCAAGATTAGATTAGATTTGATTGATTCAATAATGTTCAGTGAATAATGTTTGATATGACATTAGGGCATTTTGAAGCACTTGGTTTTATAGTGGCACTCATTTTGACTGTACTGTAAAATACTGATAGAATTATTTGTTGTCAGGTTGTATTCAATGTCAAGACATTCTTATTAGCTAAGTCAAAATTGCTGAAGTCAAATTTTCTAAGGTAGCGAAAATTTATCCTGGTGTAAAGCAGCATGTCCTCCTCCTCTCTCAGGTTACCTGAATGCCGACACTCACTTCAGCTGCAGACTTTATTACCTGTACTTTGAAGTCTGCAGTATAGCTCCTTCTGTTGGATGGCATTTTCATTTTTTTTAGCATGAACATAAATGATTTTACTTTTTCGGCCGGTATAATATTATTCAGTTGAGTCAACAGTACCATCTAAGGCTAGTGATTACTCAACAAAATGACCAGAAATATACACATATAATTCGCTTTGGTATATAAGTTGCACTACAAGCCAGAGAAGTAAAAAAAGTGAAATTTATAGTCTGGAAAATATGGTAGTCATGCAAAATACAACAGGCACTAAGTTTATTTTAACCAAAATCCAGTCAGTCTAAATGAAACAAGTATAACAGCATGACATGTTGTAGAAGGGTAAATTTTATTATTACATGAACACAGAGTACATCCACAGATGATCTAGTCTCTGACATTGTCACTCAGAATACACCAAATCAGAATAAAGAAGAATGGGGAGTGATGAGTGATTTTGGTTTGAGGGGTTGGGGATTGGAAAGCTGTATGAGCGACATTATTGTGTGCAAATCAGTGCAAATGAGCAGTACAGCAGTAAAGCAGATGAATGCACAAAACTTAAAGTTAACTGGACTACCTTATTACAGAGAGTGTGTTAGATTAAATAGACAGCTTTATTGCAAAGAGTGCATTACCATCGACTGACTGCTTTATTACAAAGTGTGGATTTTAAATAGACTGCTTTATTGCTAAGACTGTGTTAGATTAAAAAAAAACACTGCCAAGTGCAAAGGGCATCTTGTCAACTGGCCTGCCTTAATGCAAATAGTGTATTAGCTTAAATTGACAACTTTATTGGAAAGAGTATGATAGCTTCCATAGATTGCTTTGTTGTAAAGTCTGTGCCGGAAACATTGTGCAAAGAGTAGACGGCTGTTTGTTTTCAGGGTCAGCCGAGGGGCATGTAATTTGCAGTGTCGAGGAACAGGAAGTATCAAGTATAAAGCAGAGGAAGTTGAGTACAGCTACCTTGAGACCTTGCTGCATAATGAATGTGTTGCTGTCTCTGACCAGATTTCATTCCCCACTGGGATGCAGCCTGATGCCCTACGCAGTGCTGCAACAACTCCCACCAGCACACAGCTCTGCAGTGTAAACTTGACTTTCTTCCAGGAATTTGTCTTTTTACTGGGAAACAAGGTGTCTCAGTCAGAGGGGCCCACTAGTGTGCTATGCATCTTTTTTCTTTGGTAATTCCATGGTGATGGTGCCATGTAAATCTTAGTTACACATGTGACAGAGGACTTACACGTGTGGCAGGAGGATTCTTCATTCTCAGAATATCATTAAACACTCAAAAGGCTCATTCTCAATACCCATCAAGGCAGAATCAAATCAATCAGCATTTTATCAGTGACAGGAAATGCTGCACAGGAAATACTAAGGGTATTTTCAAGCTGGAAGCACTGATAGCTTCTCTAGGGCTCATTTCATGGTCTGTAAGCCTTTGCAAACAACAGACAGTATTCATGTTTGCAGTCACTTAATTACTGCTTTTGTTGTCTGATCACTAAAGGCAGTAAAGTGGGAAAACCCAACAGCGCAGCATGTAATCGGAGTTTAACAGCACGTGAATGACTACAAGAGATCCCAGATGCCCCTTTTCAATTAAGACACCAGAGAACGTATATCAAGTTTAGGGACCATCACAGTTACACACTCAATTTACCACAATTCCTACCTGCCTCCTACTTTAACTCCACCCACAGACTTACAAGTTACAGTGCCCCCCTCCTACAATAAAGCACACAGACAGAAACCTGCCCCCTTGAACTCTGACAACATTGCAGTTGGCAAAAGATGACACCGTTCCTGCAAAACAACAGACAGAGATCAAAGGGTCCTGCAGCCCACACACTGCTGCCCCTGACATAAGAAAGCTATGGTCATTTTTGATCGAGTGTTTAAACCAGTCATTTTTCATGCATGCCACACAGTACCCAGTTGTATGAAGGATGACCAGTTTTCCTTTTTTAACTCAAGATGCAAAATGCATCTGATCTTCTGCTCTCCACTGTTTCACACAAGTCATAGGAAACAGATGCAAGGGTTATAAGGCTGAGGAGCTACTATACATGGATATGAGACCGCTGCCATTCCATTGGTGATATAAATCTAGTTGTAAGACAGTCACAGCTAAATATAAGTGTTTATCAATTCATCAGATTATACATTTATTTTGTTAATTTTAGATAAGTTAAAATAAGATAAACTTTTATACTCTCCAAGGGGAAATTTAGGTAGTCCTGCAGTAAAAGTCAAAAGTAGTAAGAGCTATCAGTAACAGTCCAGTTCATGTTAATTAGTCATCTGCCATTGTCTAAGGTGTTGTAGAACCTGATGGCAGTGGGGATGAAGGATCTCCTGTATCATTCAGTCCTGCAGCTCAGTGAGGTGAGTTGTCCACTGCAGCTGCTTCTCTGGTCCATCAGGATGTTGTGAAGGGGATGGTCAGTGTATTCCAGGATGGCCTCTACCTTTTTCTGTGTGCATCTCTCCACCATAGCCTTCAGTAAGTCCAGCCTCATTCCAGGCACTGAACCAGCTTTTTGCACCAGTTTGTCCATCTGCCTTGTATCTTTCTGCTTTATGCTTCCTCCCCAGCAGACTGCAGCATCAAACAGCAGACTTGCTGCCATAGTTTAATGAAAACATGTGCAGCATCTTCCTGCAGATGTCTAAGGACCTAAACTGCCTTAGGAGGAAAAGTTGGCTCTATGCTATCTATATAGAACGTCTGTGTTCAGTGACCAGTCCAACTTATTGTCAAGGTGCACATCTAAATATTTGTAGGCTGGGACCATGTCAATGTCACCACCACAGATGTTGACTGGATAAGGAGGGGGCTTAGACCTTCGGAAATCCACTACCATCACCTTGGTTTTAGAGCTGTTCCGTACGAGGCAGTTTTTGTGAGTCCAGTCACTGAAGGATTTTATCAGGCCTCTGTACACCTCTTCCTGTCCAGTCCTGATACATGCAACACTCACAGTATCATCAGAATACTTATGAATGTCCCAACACTTGTCCCAACAAGTCTGCTGTAAATATAAATTAGAATATATATAAATAAATCTGAATAATATGAATTATTCATCAAATACTAAATACATTGGAATTCAAAAATTGTGGTTATGACTGATATTTTAAGATTGATATTTTATGAGACACATCTATTTAACAAGACTGATCTGAATACATCATGGTAGCACCTACATTTTATTGCTCTCGTGAGGCTTACGTATAGTACCTGTAACCTGTAAACACACCACAAGTGAGCTTGTAGCCAGAAGCTTGCCAGTTCAATCAGCAGACTGGCAGGATTAAATATAGGTGGGACAAATAAAATATCAGCGTTTGCCCCTTCTTCAGCAGGACCACTGTGGGGCTCTTGAATAAGGCCCTTAGCCTCAACAGTTCTAGTGTAGTGGGTCAGTGTGACCACTGATACGAACCAATCCATCAGTCTGGGCAGCAGGACAGCAACTCAGGTTGCACATGTCAGTGTGTAGAGCTGTGGGCAAGGTGATCAGGGTGTTCCTGTAAAAAAAAGAATCTGCCTCTCAGTGAAACTACACTGAAAGAATAAAGGTAAGAAAAACAAGTGTTCTTCTTGTCTCATTTATCACTCAGCTGTGACTGAAGGAGCAAGAGCGGTAAAAGCAGCACTGCAGCAGCACATCAGCTCTGGTTTTTCATTAGTGTCTACACTTTAACTGTTCAGCCACAGTTCACACACAAGAGTTTTAACAGCACTTACAGCCCAAAAAACTGTCAGTATGGTTACACATGTATATAGGTTGTACGACTTAGAACCTGAAACAGCAATTCATTGTGTCTGTTAGATAAGATGAAAACGTTCTATTTTAACTTGCATTTCTAGAAAATATAAGAATAGTGTCACTTTATTAATGATTTTAGTTTTAAATAAACCTTCATATTGTTCACAACGTTCATACATTTTTTCAAAATTTCTATATGCATTCACTAATCTGTCATAGTTATATATGAAATTAGCGCTCACTGTACGAAACTTTAAACTTTTGAAGTTTGTGCTCATTGCCACAAAAATGTAGACAAGCATGGATGAGACTGAGCAGCTATACTAAGTACTTGCTGTAAGTTGAGAAACTA
Organism: Mastacembelus armatus; assembly: GCF_900324485.2. Taxonomy (NCBI): domain Eukaryota; kingdom Metazoa; phylum Chordata; class Actinopteri; order Synbranchiformes; family Mastacembelidae; genus Mastacembelus; species Mastacembelus armatus. The sequence continues at coordinate 3,105,011 of NC_046650.1, read as the reverse complement.
AATTAACTCTTATTTGTGCTTGTTTTGATGCTAGCCAGACATTGACTATTTCTAGCAACCACTACTACAGCATCCATGTCAATGAAAGCTGACAGTCAAGAGAGAAGTGCAGGTAAAGTCTTTGGTCAGAATTTCCATGTTCTCCCTGTGCTTGTGTGGGTTTTCTCCAGGTACTCTGGTTTCCTCCCACAGTCCAAAAACATGTATGTCAGGTTGATTGGTGACTCTAAATTGCCCATAGGAGTGAGTGTGAGTGTGTGAGGTTGTTTGTCTCTATGTGGCCCTGTGATGGACTGGTGACCTGTCCAGGGTGGACCCCTGTCTTTCACCCAAAGAGAGCTGGGATAGGCTCCAGCAGATCCCTGTGACCCCAAATAGGAATAATCGAGTATAGATAATGGATGGATGGATGGATGGATGGATGGATGGATGGATGGATGGATGGATGGATGGATGGATGGATGGATGGATGGATGGATGGACTGCTGCTACAAAATACTTTATGAGAAAAATGCAGAATGACATTTTTGAATAAAGTCTTAACAAAATGCACATGCAGACAGTTCAACATGTAACACAATTTGCTTTGTTATAAGATAAGATATAAGATAAGATATACATAGATAAGATAGGATATAAACTAATTAGCCTCTATCTTGTCTAGCTACCAATCTGTTTGCATTGGCCAAGGATTCCTTTCATCTGTTCTGAACAAATCCAGGAATCTGTAGCACTGTACACTTGTGTAATGCCTATACAGTATATGACACACTGACTCATAACAAGCACTGATATACACCCACTTTAAAGCATGCAAAACATTCATCATCAGATTCTACTGTGATCTACCATACACACATAAAATCTGTTTTCTAGCAGGGGTACTTTGAATCACTTGCACATTACAGGTCATGAATCTCCTGCCCTTTGATGTGAGTAATACAGTTCTTTCGTTCAGTTCATTCTACATGCCTGCCTCTGTTAATTGATGTGCGCTTCTTTACCTCTCACTGCTCTGGGGCTTCCCCTGTTTGGGAAAAAGTAGCAGGGGGTCAGTTTAATGATTCTGATTTATGTGTGTACTGGGCTGTGGGGGGTGCGTATGGTGTCAGTGCAGTGCAGAACAGAAGGATACGCCTGGACATAATAGTTTGTTCTATCGTCCTTTTGCCCCACTAAGGCTCAGCTTGCCCTCCATGTCCCTGCAGAGCCCACAATTCGACAACCTGGAGCTGACCTCACTTTGCCTTTAATGAGTTCACATTACAGAAAATGTACTTAACTTTCAATGAGCTTGACCCACAGAGTCCCTATAGGGTTCTTAATTTATAATCCAACATTCAAATGTTCAGTATAACTTTGTTACAGCCCTGCATTCTTTCTTCCTGTCTCAGTTTCAGTTCAAGTCAGTGGCTGCTTTAATAGCTCACTGCAAATTGATGCATTGCCAAAGCAAGAAATGTTCCAAGATTTGCAGCGACTGCAGCACGATAAAAATCAACTAGGAGGTAATTACTGTAGGTATCAAGAAAGCTAAATTTCTTTCAGTGGAGGCTCTATTCCTTGAAGGTGCAATTATTCTTACACATAAACACATTATTGGTTAGTTAACTCTGATGAATTAGTACAATTACCTCAAATAAATGAGACTATTGTTGAGGTAATTTGTAACTCTGTGCCACTGGTATTTCCTGATGGTTCCTACCTGGCCAAGGATGATCATTCCTTTTCTCATTGGTGTTTTTTTGAGCTGGCAAGCTGTTAGATGTGACTTTCCTATGATCTTTACACTTCTGTCACCATCTGTAAGTAACTTTATGAGGCCCTGGTCAGGCTGAAAAGCAGTTCTGCACTCTCTGGTTCCAAGTTTTAACTGATCACTGATGGGTCTGGTTGGGTGTGGTCAGATTATGCCTTTCCACCTGTAACCTGATGGCACATTGTACCTCGGAGTAAAATTAAGGTTAGCAAGACTTTTCTGCTGCTTTTTAAGCTGTTCTTTAAAAGAGATGAATGCCTTTGACCCATTCACCCAGAATAGACTGCATGGTAACACCTGTTGCTTGGGATGCTGTGACTAATGTGTAAAGCATGTGTGATAGAAGAGGAAAAGTCAGCGAAATGTCAACTAAATAAGAGCAGAGAACAGGTCTAATTAGACATATGCAAAAAGCTAAGTTGTGGGGAAATCAAAACAAATAAACACCCTTACTTGTTTTGTAATTTGAAGCAGTCTAGATATTACCATATCTGAATAAACTGCATTCTGTCTCAGTCTTCCCATTTTGACAGAATGAATGCAACCTGTCTGCCCTAAGTTGCCAGGTTTGCTTATGTCTATTTTTATTTACCCACTGTATAAATTACTGATGTGCATTACTGATTTTCTTCACATTGTCAGGCACAGTCAATCAGTTTTATAGGTGTGTATATTTCTTTCTTTCACTGGTCTTGGAGGTCATCCAGGATTTATATCTAAGCAGTAGTGGAGAAGTGTGTGTGAAGTGAGGCAGTGGGGGCCAAAGAGGACAAGAAACTTAGTGGAGGCTAATGAGGCTTCATTAACTGTAGCTAATTGGTGCTTTAACCTTTGGCTGTGGCTGTCATGATGCTACTCTTTGCCAGCAAAAAGACTCATGGGAATAAGGGCAGAGCAGACATTCTGTCCTCTGATGCTTATTTTTACCTTCCTCCTCTTTTTTAAACAGAAAAAACAGTATTTATCTGCTGCCAGTTTGACAGCTGCCAGTCAAACCAATTTAATTTCATCAGGTCGATGTCAAAAGTTGGGAAAGGTGAACAGAGGTGAGCTGGAGTCGAAGGTAGTCAGAAAGAAAGAGAAGTAGGTGAAAGAGGGCAGAGAGCGGGAGAAGAGATGGAAGTTGAGAGGAGTGTGTCAAGAAGTTTGAGTTTGCATCATAATCTCCTTTTTCCTCCCAGGCAAGGCAAACATTTAATCAAACGTGAGTTAAGATCCTGGTTTCAAATTGGTTTTTGGTCTCTTTTGCAGGCTGGCGGGCCAATCAGCACAGCTGAATGGCTTGATAGATGGTTTCAGAGACCAATAAATGAGCTGCCAAGCCACAGAAATATTAAGGATGAAAGATCTACTAAGTGCCATGCCATATCTCCCTCTGCTATTGTATTGCTGTTTAATAAAAGATAAAAGATAGTATACCCTCTACAAAACTATATACATTCAAGCATTTGCTTCAGCAGTCACTTTTAAAAACACCTTCATTTGTGATACTGGCAAAAAGTTATATCTCAAAAAATGTTTTAGGATTTTGACCATAACGATAACTAGACTGTATTTGTTAATCTTAGTCTTGCTAATAAGATATTAACTAATACCTAAAAACAGGAATGGAAACTCCATATTTAAAGAAAGCAGGTCCTAGTTATTTACTTAACGCTATAGCAGTCAGTTAAAAACAAAGCAAAACATTGAAGTGACCTGTGCAGAATGGTGCAAATATGAGTACACATTTCAAACTGCGCAAGTATTCAAAAGTAATTGGTCAACGTATTTACGTCTTGTTGATGACTTGTTCTAAGGGACTTTTTGCAGAAGGATTCCACTAAAGTTTGTTGGGTGTGTTTCTGTGCTGGTACCTTGCCTGACTTAGACCTATCTTGGTCCACCGACTCCCAAAGCTTTTCATATTCTCCCTATTCTGTGTGGTGGTGGGTTTGCAGATGGTGAAACAAGTTGGTTGTCAAGACATCTTCAACGCCGACCAATGTCCAATACAGTTTACAGAAAGGCTCCAGCTTTTGGGCAACATCTCTCTCTTTTCAAACTGAACCATGTGTGTATCGCACATTCCCCACTTGCAGTCACTGTTCAGTACAAGTTCTATATTAGCATGTGGCACACTAAATGTGTCCTTGCTCCTGTTTATTACTGTCTTTTTACAAAAAGTACTTCAATCTGACATTTTTGCAATTCTTTCTCTATGTTTACTTGAATAACCAAATGAATCAGCAGATTCAAATGACCATGAACAGACGTTTGCTGCTGGTAGCAGCACCATACTACACTAACAACATGGAAAGGCAGTTCAGTTGCTTACTCTGCCATTCATTTGAAAATCCATTTTGTTGAGCGACCACATTTGCTTAATTTAATTCACAGTATTTAGACCGTAATGATGTCTGACTGTCTGCACTGTTGTAAACATCATTGGAAAACAATGCACGATTACAAAGCTTTGCTTTCCTATTATGAATATGTAAATGTTATGAATGTGCATATGCGTGGTGTGAGTATAAATGAGTTTCTAGTACTTACTGTTTGTAATGACTAAGGAAAAAACTGGAAGACAAATGGCAAGATACTGCAGTCATTGTAGTGGTGCTACAGTGTACTGTATATAAAGCAATAATTAAAACTGTCAAGTTAAATCAGCTTTGTATACTTACAGTACTATAAACAGGATGACAATCCAAACAGGTGACACATCTGTATCCCAATTTCTCAGTGTCTTTGCTGTGTTTTAATTGTCAATAGTTTGTTCTGTTATGGTCATGGTATGCATTTTTTGCAATTTTTATGAAATAAATGGAATTAGCTATATCATTCTAGTATACCTTCTACTGCTGTATTGAAATTGATGAACTTAACTCAAGCTCAATGTATATTTGTTTTTGTCTGTCTTATAAAGACAAGGTTTATTTAGTTTTGCATCTGAATGTAACTCAGCTATCAGGCTGATTTACTACACACCCATGTCTATTTAAAACATGGTTGGATTAAAGCACTTTATTTACCTTAAGGTGCTACTATTATACTGTATATACAAGACAACCCTTTTTTGTTACACTGTCATTTCATCCAGTGTTAATGTGAAAATATCAATTAGTGCTGCTTTAAATAACTGTGTCAATACTGTATTCAGATTCAATAAATTATTCAATTTAAAAAGAGTTATGTTAAATACTGTTTTTAGTAGTGAGAAGTAATAATATTATTGGCAGCGTATTTGGAATTTATTGATCCCTGCAGCTACAAGAAGAAATTATTAACTCATTCTTCTAATGTTCAGATAGTTTGTTTATACCTGTCACATGAACTATGTTTCTATCCAGCTTTTATGGGACAGATTAGATTACAGATTAATTTATGCAAGAAATCTAAAATCTAAATATTGCAATTTTTGTGCTTGCCTGAAGGGGTAAATTTGGTGTTTCTGTTGGTGTTCCATGTAGAAACATGGAAACAGACATAGCAAATAAATTATGATGTGCATTTAGCATTTTACTGATTTTGCACTTACACTTACATAAGGACAGCAGATGAAAATATTAGCTCTACTTTATGTGGAACAATGAGAAGACTGTAAAAGCCTAGTGGTTTGTAGTCAATTAGGAATTAAATTACTTTTGTTTAATAACAGTCATTATCACTGAATTGATTCTGTGATTGTCTGTTTGGACCTTGCTATGCTATTTACTCCTAAAATGCTGTTGCCTGTCATCGGTAAAACTATCAAAAAAGCTCACAGTTTAAAACAGACTTATTAACAGTATTCCATCAGTCTGTCTAAGATTTTCCATCTGTATTAAAGTTTATGTGAGTGTTCAAACGGAAAGGGTACTGAGAACATCCTAGCTGTCTGTACCACTAAGCACATGTGCACATGTGTGTGTTGTCATGGTTTTTGCTCAAGGTGAATAGGGTTTTAAAACTGGAAAACCTTCCTCTGGGGCCCATCTCTTCTAACTGATCCCACTGTAGCAATCCAACATAATGCTTTACAGCGCACACTAGACTGCTGAATCCAACACATTGCAGCACCTTTTAAAGCAAATTCCTGGTTTCTCTAAAAAAAAATGGGATTATAAAGTGCTGATGATACAGGATTACAGGCGGAACTGTACAGTTTTTCAATCAAACACTTAAATAATTCCATATGTTTTCCAAGTGGTTTAAAATATAGCTACAACTGGAGTAATAGAGAGACAGTTCATGATGTAAGAGGACAAAGAAAAATGGGGTTAGATGCCACACAGTGCAGAATCATGGAAGAATGTTTCAGTAAAAAAAAGATAGAGGGGGATTTGCCCTTTATTCGTATTAACATGAATCATAAATTACCACACAGCAGTATCTATCCTCTTAATTAATTTCTTTGTTGAATCACAACGCAGTGAGTCAGTGTCTGTCCCAGCTCGATAGAAGCCGGGCTCTGACTGTTAATGTGCATTTTACAGCATGTGTGTGTGTGTGTTTTCTCTGGTGGGAAAGGTCACCGCTTCCCAATTAAACCCAATCTCCAGACACACAGCCGCCCGCCTCAAGGCATGTAGCAGCTTCCAAACCAAAATATAACCTCTCGCTCTGAGCAGTAGGGAACTGTGTCAATGCTGCCATTCCTCTTTGTTCTTGGGAATTCATGTCAGCTCAGTCTAACAAGAGCTTGAGCCAGCAAAAAAAACAAAAAGCGAAGGAATCAGAAAAGATGCTAGCATTATGAACAGGACTTCGGTATATACATAGGGAGGAAGTGTTCAAATTCTTCACTGAAGTAAATACCAACACAAAAATATACAATTACAGTTTTTATATATTAACATTGGATAAAATTACTATGTGTATTATGAACATAGGTAGTCCACAGAAGATTATCACCTGACTCTGCAGTTTACCTCGGCTCTGCAGCTGCATAAATACACAACTGTAACATATTCTTCCCAGTGTCAAAAATGCTGTTAATGCAGACACACTGTTATTGGCAAAATATACAAAAGAAACTATGTATAATTACATGAATGAATTTATGTACTACTACTATATGCAATTGAGGAGTTAAATAAATAAAGTTATAGCATCGTTTTTATTTTATCATCATTCCTAATCTGGAGAGTAACATAATGAGGTGTAAAATAAAGAATCTCCCTAAGTATACTCTAGTCAAATACAAGCACCTCAAAATACTAGTTTTATAGAAATTTATACATATAAATTTCTATAAAATATACTACTGCAGAACACTCTCAGTTCTCTCAGTTCTTAAACATTTCACTAGAATCACACTATTTTTGTAAAAGTGAATGTGAAGGATGTTAAAGGGCTATTCTAACATAAAAGGACTCTGGACACTGCAGCAGATATTAAGTACAGTGGCTTTACCATTTAGTATCTACTTTATATTGGCCAGACCACCTCTTCGCAGCTGTTGGGGTTTCATGATGTTTGACATGATTGATGAGTATTTGATCTGTGAAAACCAAGAAACACTGAAGTCAGAAAAGGTAAATGGTTGTATATCCCTGTAGTCCCTATGGTGATAGATCGTCTGTTCTCAAGAATCTTTTGTTCTCTGCTTTAATTAGCCAAGTTGTCCATTGTGAGTCTGTGGCTTTATTGTTGGTGCCAGTGGCAGACCACCTTTGATCAATGGAAAAGGGGATGTGTCAGGAACCTGTCAATGCTACAAAATAAGTATTACTGCTTGTATTATGCCTCTTTCCAATTATAATAAACAATTATAGTTGTGTGGTCTATAAAATGGTTAAAGAGAACAGTGAGAATTATGGTTATTACAGTCACAGCACAGCACAAGAGTTTGAGTTCACGCCCTACTGGGCTGTCTGAATTCCTGCAGTCCGAAAGACATGCAGCATAGGTTGATGGGTGACTCTAAATTGACCAAAGGTGAAGATGTGAACGTATGTTTGTCTGTATGTTTCAGCCCTGTTGACCTTTTGGGGCATCTGTGGCTCAGGAGGTAGAGCAGGTCGACCATGAACCAGAGGGTTGGTGTTTCGATCCTTGGTTTACTTGGTCCACAGGCCGAAGTGTCCTTGGGCAAGACACTGAACTCCAAGTTGCCCCTGGTGGTTGTTCCACTGGTGTATGAATGTGTGAGTGAGTGGATGAATGGACAAATTGTGTAAAAGGGCTTTGAGTACACTTGAGTGTAGAAAAGCACTATACAAATATAAGACCATTTACCATTTACTTTCCAGAGTCTACCCCACTGTTCACCCAGTGTCAGCTGGGATCACCTCGCACCTTGTTTTTGCTAATCTCATCCCACAGGCCAAAGAGTCAGTGAAATATTAAGTTAAAATTGTTATTTGGAATAAAAATGTATGGAAATAAACAGAATAGCTTATCTCTGACAGACAGCAATGACTGTTCTTATAAGATGTTCTAATGAGTCATGAAATCATTATGAAAAATTAGACATGCTTTAATTCATCCTGTGTTAATCAGGTCTAGACATTTTCACTACATTTACAGTATCTAAAGTAAAATTGGCACTGAATGTGAAAAGTATTTAAAGTATTATATAAGTATCTAGTATTTGTTTGTACACCCCTGTATCAAACTTTGCACATTGTAAATGATCACAGGTCTTGTAAAGGTGTGTGATAAATACAGCAGAGGAATACATTTTCCTTTGATGACTTAATATTAAGTTTAGAGACATGGGTGACAGAGTATGCACACTAAATATTAAGTGTGGCAGGAATGGAGACAGGTAATTTGTAGCTCAACCTTAAAGTGATGACTAGCTGCACTGCACCTTCTAATCAGTAAATTATACAAGCTGTAATATATATATAAACCATCTGAATGATCATAGATATTTTTTCATATTTTATCAAATGAAGAACATTCAATTCATGTTGGCCCTCTTTGGTTTTTAGGTTTGGAAAGCCAGTATAGTCCAATAAAAAGTGTAACTCAGAGACTTGGTTTTACAGTTTGGAGTGTGAAGCTTCTCTGCATGCAGATCGCTGCTTCTCTCAGATGTCAGAGGCCTGGAGATTTCTCCTGACAGAGAACAGAATAGTGGCAGCTCATGCAATGAAGCAAAGCTACTTGAAAGGTGAACGGTGCACTCCTAAAGTGTGCACATATGGGCATCTGTGTGTAAGAGAAAGATATATGACCAACGTTCACACAGATCCCTCTCCATATGTAAATCTGACAGGCAAGGTGTGTATTCAGAGATGCACTGTCTGCCAAGGAGTGTGATAAACACTCACGGAGCCAGGGGACAGAATGAGTGTTTGTCAATGTCTGACCGGTGTGTAAATGTGTGTGCATGAGTGGGATGAAGGGAGCACGGAAGCGGGAGACTGGAAGTATTTCCCAGTGGTGCTGACGACTGCAGCCTGTGTTCAGGCATCTGTCTGAGGCTCAGGCTGCATCATATATTTACTGGGATTATCATGGAGCTCAGCATCTGCACACAACATCTTGGGGTAAATGACATATACATGGATCTGTTTGGAGTGGTTCATAGGTTACCGCTGATGTGGGTAGCAGTGCACAAATCTACAGCACCTACTCTAGGAAGAATGGTGCACTAAAAGAGTCACCCTGCAGACTGGAATCAAAAAATAATATAATATGACAGCATTTTTTGTTACATATGGGTTTACTTCTTCTGGGTTTCTTCTCAAAGGTTTAGTCTCAAATCATAATGCTATTGTAATCACGGTATTTATTTAATAACAGTGCCCAGTTGGTGTGTGATTCCTAAAGTGAGTGACTTTGACTAGCTTTTTGTGTAAATTATCCATGAGCTCCTCCCCAGCAAGTATCCACTGCTGGGACTGACTGACAGGAGGACACTCTGATGCTAATTGGTTTGGCAGTAATTTTTAGACATGACTGGCAGAGGTGTTTCTGCTGCTGACAAGCTCTTATCAAACAGTGCTGCTTCAGAAGGAATAACAGGGTTTATCAAACTACACAAGGCCATTAGAATTCTCACTGACAACACAACAGTTTGTTTATTCATTTGAGGCCCAGTATCTGATGATTTTGTCTGATTACCTACTTATTTATGCTGTTGATAGAAAGCACTATGTCATAGGAAATTATACTCCAGGATTTTTTTTTCTTCAACAAAATTTTCCCTACATGATGGTGTGAAGTGTGTAACAGTCTGTTTACATTTTGAGCAGATACATAGTCATATTTACTAAAATGTGCAAAAACTAGTTTGCACATGTGCTTACACTCGAAATCTGTAACCTCAGCTAATTAAAAACACAATAACATAATATACTGGGGTGTGGTCAGAGTGTAACAAATTGCAAGTTTGAATCCATGTTAGAGACCAGTGCAGTTGTAGTTTTCAACATTAACCAGTGCTAATAAACCTTTTTAAGTATACATTGTCTCTGGACCTTTTTGACTTTGGATTTTTAGCATTGCGCCTAAAGATGGTGACTATATTTTGTCACCATGTGTAGAAAAGGCATGACGACATAAAATGCATTAATGCAATAAAAGGTGGTCAGGATATTTGTATTACGCTGGTTTACCTCCTCGACCCCACTTTGTTATGTTCTTGTGTGATCATTTGAGTCTGATACGTAACAGCTGAATATTCTCCAATCTAGTGTCACAGTATCAAAATCAACACTCGCTACATAGTAAAAATGGATACCCTTCAAGGGAAATGGGTCAAAGTGATATCAGGCAATAAACAAGTAACACAGATTGTATCTTAAAATGATACCCCATTTAGTGAATGCACATGGAGGTTGTTTCCTGCACCAGTATGTGATACATCAGTCTTTATTGCTCTGTAATGCTGATTACAGTCATCATAACACTCTCCAGCTCATTTGCACATTCTGACTCATGCACCAAAACACTCTTTTCAAGGTGTTTCATTAGTGGTCATGAGCATGTGATCTCATCGCCAACTGCTGAAGAATCCATAGCCCATTTATTTTCTACTATTCTTTGCAAATAAAAACCCTGCAAGGTGAATGTGATTTGGTATTTTTAAGAGCAACATTTTAAAAAAAACAATTTGTGAAGCCCTTTCTGCAGGTTTTTGAAATCATCAAAGACTCAATGAACAGGGTCAAGGACTATGCATTGTAGCTTTTGATGTTCTTATGTGTAAATGCCATGTAGTTAGACTCCTTAGCAAAATATGGTGATGGAAGATAACTGTATTATTGTCCACTGCGGTGTCACCAGGAGGCACATTAGGGCCTTTAGCTGAAGCGAAGCTGTGTCTTTGTTAATTGTCTTTAAACCTTGCTTCTCTGTGGGTGCCAGACCAGAGAAAAATGAATAGGAGTGTCAGGCAGGTGATAATAACCTTTTTTTGATCAATTTCACATTTCCTTCCCCTGGGCCTTCTGTTCTTGTCGTTTATCACTATGCTTCAGAAATGAGAGAGACACATTCCCCTTAAATGCAACCAGTACTAACACAAGGAAGCCTTTTTTTTTTCTAAAGAAACTGTGGCATATATGTACTGTGGTAGCTGATAGCTGAGCTCCATTTCAGAGCTGTACTACATTTGCAGCTTACTATATGATATTCCAGGTGTAAATCAACTAGTAAACCAGCCCAGTATCCCCAATGAATACTTCTTATATTGGACAGTTCCAGAGTTAGAAATTTCCATTCAGTACATTCAGTTCTTTACTGAAAGATTGAAGCTAAAAGTGCAAAAGCAAGGGAGTAGAGATAAGCGTACAATTGGATCAGCCATTACCAATTAGAGCATTTTAAGCAGAGAGGAGAAAGAAATATTTATGTGATCTGAATCACCAAATATCATGTTTATCTTAATGTGAGATGTAGCTGTTTTTAACCAAAGGTGCCTCATTGTTCCTCATTAATGGAGCTTATTGAATAAATGCATAATGTTCCCAAAAATGTTTTTTGCCCCTGCCTCTCAGACAGTCTAAATCCACCACTGCCACTGAACATTTATCTCCTCTGCCTCCTTTCTTATCCAGCAGAAGGAATTAAAAGTCAGACACACAGTGAGACAATTATGGGGAAACTAAAGTAATTACTTTTTCTATAATGAAATAGTCAATTCCTATAACTTCCAGTGTAACTGCTAAACTGAAAGCCCAAATGGAATTGTGCACTCATAAGCTCTGCAGTGATGGATGGGCTGAGATGTAAGCAAGGCCAGATGCAGCAATGATAGCGATTAGATAAAATAAGAGAAAGGAGCAAACTAGCATGTGCTGAATTATTAGCCATTAGCGCTAGCTGAGGTGCCCATTAATCTGGCAAAGTCAGCTCAGCTCTATGTGGGACAGGGGCATGGCTTGTTAAATCATTAGCCTGGAATGCGTAGGGCCTCTGGAAGCATTAGAGCCGTGATTTATTTAATTTATAGTCAGTGTCCTGGTGCAGAGATGGGTGATCTGCTGTATTGTCCTTTAATGTTTCTCTAATAAACATTTGAGGTATTTTTTTCTGGGGTTGTTTAATCAAAATAACTTTCAGGTCATTTGGGAACATTTTGTATTATTATTAGCACACACAGGTTTAACGCTGTACTACCAAATTATCCCATGCTTCTCTTTTGCTGGATATTCAGATCCTCAGACTGACTGACAGACTGATGATGCTGTGATTAAAGCAGCAGTGGCTACAGGTTGCTGAGTCAGGCCCATTTTCAGAAATCACTGATTATCCCGTCAAACAACAACTTTGTTTCAGCATCTTCCGATGAGGGCTGTGTCTTCAAATATTAATGTGCTGGATAAAACCTCTCATCCTCTACAGCTGAGAAACTGCTAAGTTGACATCAAAAAGGAGGAGTTCCTCACAGAGGCCTAAACTGCTGTGAGAGTGAAAATGCAAACCTGGGGCCCAGATAGAAGAAACACCTGTCCTAAAATGTTGCCTTTGGGTATCTGGTTTTAAATCTTTTCCCAGTACATCAGCATGTTTTTTTTTTTTTTTAAATCTGCACTGGAGCTTGTTTCATCAGATCTCACTTCAAAGATCAACTGTCTGTCTCTGTTTTTACAAATAAGAACAGAAATAGAATAAGCAGCCATTTCTAGCTTTACTGGTCATGTGCTATTCATTGATTGTTTGTCATTTTGTTGGCACTAAGTAGTTTTATAGAGCATCCCTGTCACCATAAGTAATCTGGTTATTTTTATCACAGCTGTGCTTTGATGGTTTCCTGTAGCATTTCATATAGTGTAATACCCAGAGGAGTAGTGATAGGCTTTACATGCTATGCAGCATTAGCACTGCTTTTCTAGCCAACAAAACACTTTAGAAGTGTGGTTTGGCTACAAAATGTAAATGATAAGAATGAAAACAAAGATTTTTTGAAACACAGCAGCCTATTTCCTATCAATTTCTGAAATATATAAACCAAAATCCCATTAACTGAATCTTCTGCTGCCTATTCTGTGGCTCCATGGTTCACTCCTTTACACATCTGAGTCAGTGGTTCAACATAGTGCAAGTGGATGCAAGTGTTTTGACAGACATCTGGCTCTAAGGCCAATATTGCATATTAATCATAAATTACTGAACTGGCCTTGAAGTCTCTAGGGCTTTAAAATATTTTTGGCTTGCAGCTTTCAGGATTATCACGTGATGTGTTCTCCATTAAACATCCATGGTGTAAATCATTGAACGACCAAGAATAAATGAAAAGCCTCCCGTCCTCACCTTCTTCAAATGCACACCCTCAAGCACATTGCTCTTTGTGAAGACTGAGCACTAGTTGCACATACTTCACACATACAGTACCATTGCACATGTCCAGTGACAAACACCTCACACAACGACAGGCAGGAACAGCCCACAGTGCTTGAACATACTTCACCTGAGGGTAATGCATTGGCCCTCCTGCCTGACAAACCGGAGAAAGAGTGTTTGTAGGAGCACATGTTCTCCACGCCTGTGTACTCCCCAATCATGATTCCAAGCTGTGTTAGTCAGTTTTCTCACTTAGTTCAAAGGCAGAAATCATTTCACTGGAGTGCTTAGGGGAGTTATCGTACCTTCTTAAGTTCCCTCTACTTCATCAAAAGAATGCACTAATGTTGTAGGTTGCCTAAATCTTTTGGTGAAGTTGGTTAAATGTTTCAGCATTGTAACATGGTCTGGTTCTGGCTCTTGGTTGGGTAGTGGAGGCTAGAAATAATTTTTGAACGGGAAGAGTAAATAGTGAAGTGGAGAGTCAAAGCTTGATCATTCTGATGTCTGAGTGAGTTGTAACATTCCTGGGATCATCCCAGAAATAAAAGACAATTTGTGACATTTTGATTCAATTATTTGAGTAAAACAGTGTTTTTGAGATGACATTTTGAGCTGCTAGATAATGCAAAGGTTCAGAAAGGCACATTATATTTTTGGTCTCAGAAAACAGCTTTGCGATGTGACATACACAACGTGTCAAGAGAGGCCAAGTGTTCAACTTTTTTCTTTTTGCCTTTTTGAGGGCAAGTGGTGGCTGTGTTCTCTTAAATATTTTAGTACCGACAAGCCTGTTTGAGAGAGGTTGTGTGTCAAGGGGAAATGGAGTGACAGTGGGAATGATGGAAACGGAGGTGAACTTTAGCTGAACTTTGTCTTTCATCAGCCATATCTACAACAACTATGGTTGATTGGATAGAATCGGTGTGATTTCACATGGAAAATTTAGAATTGCTTTGTCATTTTACATTCTACAACAAAGACTTTTATTTTATTTTAGTACATTTTAACTCTTAAAATTCTTCTAATTCAGTCCAACATAAATACCTACAAAAACACATGGTTATGATTGCAAGCGTAATGGACCTTTGTTGTCATGGAAACTGGCATAAGCATCCTGTTTCAGCTATGGAAACATCATGACTTCATTGCATTTGGCCACACTAAGTACTTGGTTAGATTTAGAAAAAGATAGTTGTTATTTTTTTGTCATGGTTACAATAATTAAGGCAGCCTGTGGTAAAAGTTGTGGAAGAGTCATGAAAAAAATACTTGGATTGAACATTGGTCCACTGTGGGAAGGTCATGTGTCCTGTTACGCACCCATCCATCTCAGTCTCCTACTAATGTGGCTGTTTATTTCTATATCATATCACCTACCTGCGCCCATGTCATAATTAACCTTGCTAGAGGTTACCTATTTCTAACATGTAACTGCCTGTTACAGTGACATCCTGGTAGAAATGACACAGGGTTCTGGTTTCCTGCCAGTACAAAGCATAGAAGAAGATCCAGTCTTTATGCATTTCTTTATTGGGCCGCTATGAGTAAATTACAATGTATAATTGCTGCAGGTTACAGGATGAGAGTCTTTCACAAAAACTGATACTGACTACTCAGGTATCATTTAGATGCAGTACTTCTACAATAAATATTTCTCTCATCACAGTTTAAGTACAGAGAACATAATTCATTTGTTTAATAGGGGATAAGAGAAGCTGGTTTGATTGTATTCAGCCTCTTGCCTGTGTTGGCCTGGCTGTGCCCAGTATGCACCAACACCTGTGGTGACCACATAATTGTTGTGTACACCATAGCCTGGAGTTTAGACTTGTTTTCCTCTGCACCCTATTTAAGGAAAATAAAACCCAAAGTAAGTTTTTACAGGCGGACAAATAATGTAGACAAAGGCTCTGCCTAAATTAGAATCTTGGGAAATAAAAATAATTTTTCCCCTCTGAAATGTAGTTATTTACTTTTTGTGTGGTGTGGTATATGGCATGCCTGGCTAAGATGTGGTGGTATACACCTGTAAATGAAAGGAATGAGCAGAGGGTTCACAATCATGGTAATGACATACTGTGTAATGTCCTGGAAAGAGAATTCATACCAGAATAACATTAGTGTGAAGAGGATTTTGTCTGCTTAGTAACATTTTTCATCTACTCGTAGAAGCAACATTAAGCTTTTTATATAAACATAGTTTATTTTTTTCTCAAAAGATAAGTAGCAAAAGTCAAAAAGCATCCAAAAATTTTATTTCCAATCTGTAAAGCAGCAATATGTTTTTCTAGAGGTGGCATTTCCACTTCATTTTGCATGTAGATGAAGCATTTTGGTAGGTGTTTTATGCCTGTCTGAGTACACTGTAATAATTCTCATTCTGCCCAGATAAATGCTGCCAAAGAATCCACCCCCTTCCATTCTTTTCTTATTGAAAAAATATCCCCCTGTCGGCAAATCTCCATCTCCCATGTTTCTTTGTGTGACACATACCTCTTTAGGAATTTATCCCCTCAGTCCTGGCGTCTTATATCATCCCTCTGTGGCAAAGAAGGTGTCATGAAAAACTGAGAAATCTGAAGTAAAATGCCTTGACTGCCGAGAGAAAGAGTTATTCACAAGGAGACATACATATCAGTTAGTCATTCGCTTTGAATCTCATCTCATCTCATGAGTGTGTGGCACTTACAGTGATGAATAGCAGTGATTCTCTTTGTGGCTGCTTCAAATCATAAGCTGTATGAATATGAAAGATCACAAAAACGAAGAGGAAATCCTCGCTCATGTCTCGGGACTCTGCACTCTCATCAGTTAATCTATTAGCCTAAATACACAGAAATCATAGGACCTGTCAGGTATGGCTGCCTGTGAAGGACATGCGGTATATACTGCAGGTGTGACGGACTGGGATTGCTGCCTCATTGACCTTTCACAAATGGGAGTAATGGCTAATGACTAAGGCAGGAAACTTGAGATGCAAGGCTCATTGCACTCAAGTGAGGCCCTTCAGCATCTGTGTGTCCGACTACTAAATACTGTTGAGTCCTATTGCAGTGACAGGTTCTGTGATAAACTGTATGGGAGACTGGCATAAGGATGATTTCATCTCATGGGGTATTTTTATACACAGTTTGACCTTTGACTAATGATTGTCTGTCTCTTCTCTCTGCTTTTTTGCATGTCTGCCCTGTCCCTGGGCTTCTTCAACATTCCTCAGGTAAGAGCTCATCTGTTATTTTGGTTTATATGTGTAGCAGAAATATATGACGTCTATCCTGTCTATAGCATGTTTAAAACATGTTTGTTCAGGAAGTGCAGATTCTGGGAGGTGTAATCAGCCTGTGTAATAATGTCTGGATCAGTGCATTCATATTCTGCTCTCATTGAGATGGATCATGTGACTCTGCCATGAAGACTGTGAGATGCAGTCGAAAGCCTCACAGATACGAAGTGCTACTTCAGTTCATTTTTTTTAGTCAGAGCTGTACGTCTGTGTCTGGGATCCACTTCCAACTCAGTCTGCTGCATTTGCAGACATGTGTTTCAAATGCTCCACTGAATACAACTAGGAAGCACACCTTTATTTCAGAGTGCCTTTAGAGGGCACACATGGTGTATACTTTAGAGTAATCTATTGTGGACTGTCAGCAGTGAATATCATTTGGCCTCTATATACTAGACAAAGTATTTATGCTGAAGTAGTCATCTGTATGACATGAACTGTATCATGCAACGATACAGATAAAATATGTAAGAAAATAGATGCCAGCTCCGTTGTTTCTGTTTTAGCCTCGTTATGCTGTTCATCATAATCAGTATGTTACAGAAAAATAGAAGTAATGTTAGTAGCATACTGTTTGCATGGTACAGTCCACTATTTGCCTGTTATCAATCATGAGTTGGATATATTTAAACTTCCAGTTTAACACTGGTTCTTGTGCACTTAGTTGCCAGTTTAAGGTCAGCTTCCTGGTGACATGCTTTTAATGTTGATCGTCTTTGTCGAGGTAGACCAGATTCTGTCTGGCCTTCAGGTACTCAAGCAGAATTCAACTTTCTCTGGTGGATCTAGTCCCACATTTTTAGCACAGTGTTTCTGTGTCTTAAGAGCTTAGCTTGTCATTTCCTTGTGTGTGTATGCTTACGCCAGCGTCGTGGATTGGGTTCACATATATTTTCAAAGTATGCAGGTGTTGGTAAAGGACATTACCTCTCATCTTGTATGCTAATGATAGAAATATCCATCCATCCATCCATCCATCTTCTATACCCGCTTTTCCTGGTTCAGGGTCACGGGGATCTGCTGGAGCCTATCCCAGCTCTCTCTCGGGTGGAAGGCAGGGGTACACCCTGGACAGGTCACCAGTCTGTCGCAGGGCCACATATAGACACACAAAGACAGACAACCTCACACACTCACACTCACTCCTACGGGCAATTTTAGAGTCACCAATCAACCTAACATGCATGTTTTTTGGACTGTGAGAGGAAACCGGAGTACCCGGAGTAAACCCACGCAAGCACAGGGAGAACATGCAAACATGATAGAAATATATCACACTGAACTTAGAGTGACTGCAACAACAGCAGCAAACTCTAGTAGACAAAACAGAAAATCTCAGAAGTTGAATTCTGAGCCCTCTTATGTGCCATGCAGACACAAACATGCTGTGCAGTCACAGGTGTGTCCTGGGCTGGAGTCATTTATTTGGCTAGTCCCGTCTGTTGCCACATGGTCACAATAGCCCTCATGGCGTTATAGGCTGAATATTTATAATGTCTAAAAGGTAGGAGGAAGGGAATTAATGGCTGTAGCTGTCGTTTTCAATTTCCTTCCACCAGCCTCCAGCATTTTCTCTCTTGCTTATGTGAAGAAAGTCATCCTCTCAGCTTTTCAGTAAGAATGATAAATTTCATCTTTGCAAAGAGGCAGTAATCACTGACTCCACAACTGTGCGCTTTCATCATTCCTAATTGGCTAATAAATTACCTCCACTGATGAAAAATGGCGTGTGTGTGCAAACTTGTGATCAGATGTACTTTGTCTTACAAAGTAGCTCAAGTTGCTAGCATAGGTGCAAAGAGAAGGGTGCTTTTTGAAAATTAATATTTATTTATGTTTATTTAAGGGGGGGCTTTTCAAATTTGATTGATAAATGCAACAGAAAGGATTATAAGATTGGAAGATAACCCGCTGCGTGTTTAATTTAGGGGACAATTAAAGCAACATATCAGTGGTGCTACACCGCTGCACATTAGGCTAATCCCCATGGAGACTGTTTATAGTGTAATGTTTATTTAGACATCGTCCCCCTCTGGGATGAGGACGTGTAGAGGGATTTGTCAGATGACACGTTCTTTTTGGTGTGTGTTTGAGAGAATACTAATTCTCACCACAGGACAGTGAATAATGCTGTTTGTTCTATTGGAAAAATGTGTGTTCATGTATAATGATTTTAATTTTTAAAGACATTCTGCAGTGTGCCATGCTTTTGCTGCCAGATGTAGGAAATGGTTTCTGAAATGTCTTCACATTTTAGTGGTTTTTATTTTGTGGAAATTATATATAATCAAGAATCTACAATCATGAAGTTAATTCTAGTAACTGTAAGTTCATTTGCGTTGAAATGAAACACTAACCTTACACATTTCTGCCTCACATATGTAAAGTTTTGTCTACCAGACTGAACCTTGTTCCCATGTGTCATCACACATGACCTGACTGAACCCAACTAATGCTTGCTGACGCTTAGCTAGCCAGACTAATTCTCCTTGCCAGTTACCTCTGGGCATTATGTAACCACGCTCAATAAATGACACACCTGGTCACAGATGACTGGCACAGTCAGGCAGAAAAAGAGAGAAATTCTTTAATAAAGTGCACTTGAAAAGTTGGACGCACAATGTTTTCAAAAATGTTGGTTTCAGGGCAGGTAACAGGCACAGATTGTACAGATTGTCTGGTTATGGCTAATAGGCAACTGAATTCTCTGCCTTTATGTGATAATTGTCAGTATTACATTTTTAATGGGGCACCACAATCATAAAATCCAAGACCACAGACTTTTTATTACTCACCAGTAACACTGGTGTGTGGTGAATATTTTAAATCTCTCTACCTCCATTTCCCATCATTGTCTTTCTGTTGCCAATACCTTAGCTGATTTAATCTCTCTACACAAACCTAACCACAAAAATGTTACATGTAAACAGGCAAGCTAACCAGGCCACTGTAGTTGCATCTGTGCAAAGCGCTGAAAGTTTCAAATAGAATTCAGTGATATAGCTCACAAAGCTGGGGAAACAAAGTTTATTTTGCACTCAGTATATGTATGTGACAAGAATATGTGTAGCATTACTGTGGCAGTGCAGTTTGATGTCTGTGTGGCTACTGTCAGACCTATAAACCCCCCGGAGAATGAGGTGATGAGTGAAAGATACAGCGGCGGGAGCAGAGTGGATCTACACTGATTTGAAGCAGGTGAAGGGCCATGCTTTTTCCTCCCCACCAATTATATCCCCAGCAGGTGATTGAATGCTTAGCTTGTAATCCTACACTCCTTCACTCCTTCCTTCCATCCTTCCATCTGTCCGTCAATCCCACAGGTGGTTCATCCTCCAGTGCCTTCTTGCCTTTTGAGTTTTGCTCCCTGCTATTAAGACCACCGAGGTGGGTGACAAGACACACCAGCAATCAAAACCAGAAAAGTTTTAATCAGAGTCCAAACTTTTTGTAGTTTAACTTCAGAAGAAAAAACAAACTTAATCAGTAATGGCACTGGCCAAACAGTCTGTTTTCCCACCTGTTTTTGATCATCTGGCAATACCAGCTTGCTTGCTGGTGGGATAAATATGTTGTAAGAGACAGTAAAGTCGTGGAAGTTATGTGCCTTTAGTTTGGTAATTTCCGTTGTTGGGCGGAAGTTTATTTTGAAAGGAAGGTTGACGGGGGAGGAGAAAAAAAAAAGAAAAGAAGAAAACCAAAACGGTGCTTGAACGGAAGACAGACGCACGAATGAGCTGAAAGATAAACGAAAAGGAAAGAGTTTAGCTTCGGTCAGATTGGGGAACAAGCTCTTACGTTGGTTTAAGGTAACAAAGGACAATAAAGAAAAGTTACAAAACCATCAGTTTTAGGCTTTTTCTTCGACCGGATGCTACAGTAAGAGCTTGAACCGCCGCCGCCATGCTGCGCCTCGTTGTCTCAACGTAAAAGAGCTACTCTCAGCGGACAGCAGGTGGCAGAAGCTGGTTTAAATAATTGAACAGAATAAACAAAGCTACATGGAGAATGGAAGATTCACAAGGTACATCTGTAATTCTTAAGGACATTAATGAACAGATTCCCAGTCCACAAAGGGAAATTGAGGAATTTGAGACTTTGCTTCAAAATGAAAGTGAAATTGAAGGGCAAGACGTAAAGGAAACAATTTTACGTAAAGAAGAACTGTTGGCTGAGCTACAGAGTAAAGTCCAGAATGTGATGGATGTGCCTCGTCGCTCTGAAAGAGTTAAAGCACCAACAGAAAGGATGTTAGCTTACCAAAGAGAAGAAGCATGTAAAAAGGAAAAGAGACTCTTAATGTTATACGAGCAGTGGAAAATGCAAGCACGTGAGACAAGAGAAAGACTAAAGTCAGATATACCTGAAACACAACTATCAACTCTTGCAGACTTATTAGAAAAGGGAAGGGATGATGTCAAGAAACTTTATGCAGAAATAAGGACCCTTGTGACACCATCAGCTGACTTAAGAAGAAAGGTTGACGCGTGTGAAGCTGTGACTCGTGATGTCATGAAAATCATCTTTGAAAGATTAACTGGCATTGATGGGGACTTTGATGCAGATCATGAAAGAAATCGTCTACGTGAGCTTCTGGATTGTGACTATGCACTGTCCATTTATGGCTCCACTGCTGCACAGTCCAGCAGCACCCACCATTCTTCTACTTCATATCTTGCCTCAAAACGGGTTGACGCCGCAGCAGAACTAGCGGCAAAGGAGACTGAATACAAGATTGCGCAAGAAGAACAAAGGCAGAAAGAAAAAATAAAGGCTCTAGAAGAGCAACATAAGAAAGAAATGGATATACAACGATCTGAATTGGACCGCCTGCGGGCTGAAAGGGACGTTGAAGCAGCTCGAGCCAGGTTGGAAGTCTACAACAAGGAAATATCACACATATGTGATCTCCAGTCAGTCAGAAGCGAGCAGGTGAGCCCAGGTTCCATTCCAAAGCCCTCTGTGTCACCCCCTCTTAACGCAACTATGTTGTCACCCTCCCCTGGAGTCACTCAATTTGCACAGGCATTTCAAGACAGTATAATGCTAAATAGAATTCCCACAACAGAGCCAACAGTGTTCAGTGGTGAGCCAATCCACTTTATCGAATGGAAATCCACATTCATGTCACTGATTGATCGAAAGGGTATCTCTGCTGCAGATAAGCTGTATTACCTAAAAAAATATGTGAGTGGTCCAGCTCGTAAATGCTTAGAAGGAATTTTCTATAGAAATGATGAAGAAGCTTACAGAGATGCCTGGAAAAAACTTAACCAGCGGTATGGCCAGGCATTTGTTATTCAAAGGGCATTCAGAGAGAAGCTCTCAAGCTGGCCAAAAATACAATCTAAAGATGCTGAAGGACTGAGGACCTTCACAGACTTTATAAATGCATGTTGGCTTGCAATGCCTCATGTGAAGGGACTAGAAATATTGAACGACTGTGAAGAAAATCAAAAACTGCTTCAGAAGTTGCCTGACTGGGTATCTACCAGATGGAATCGCTACATCACAACAGCTCTTATGGAAGGTAAAGGCTTTCCTAGCTTCAGTGATTTTGCTACATTTCTGTCACTGGAAGCAGATGTGGCCTGCAACCCAGTCACCTCCATTCATGCACTTCGCTCTTGTGAAACAACCAGTGACAAAGGGAATGTAAAATATGTTAAAAGGAACAAAGCAAGTGTATTCAGCACAAAAACAACTGAGCACAACTTCAAACAAGTGATTAAACCACAGTTTAGATCTCCATGCATGTTATGCCAAGACACACATCAGCTCCACAAGTGCCCAAACCTCATGAGCATGTCCTTAGAAGATAGAAGGACATATGTGAAGGATAACAAACTGTGTTATGGCTGTTTGAAACAAGGGCACAGTGCAAAGGATTGCAGACACCGTCTCACTTGTGACATCTGCACCAAAAGACACCCAACCCACCTTCACGATAAAGACTACAATAAGGATCTAAAAGGAGAAAGGCATGTGAGTACGGAAAATGTAACACAGCGCAACATATCAGAAACAGCAGCTGCCATGTCGCTTAATGTAACCAGAGTTGGACAATCTATTATTACGTCAATGATAGTGCCAGTGTGGGTGTCATCAGCTGCAAATCCACGTGAAGAAAAATTTGTGTATGCACTGTTAGATACTCAAAGCGACACAGCCTTTATTGATCAAGATGTGAGTCGTGAACTGCAAGCAAATGTCTGTCCAGTGAAACTGAAATTGACCACTATGTTGGGAAAGAATACCGTTGTAAGCAGTGGAAAAGTGTCTAACCTTCTTGTGAGAGGTTACAATTCAGCAACAGTCATAAAACTCCCTACAGCATACACAAAAGAGTACATACCTGCAAACCGAGAACACATACCAACCTGTGAAACAGCTAAGCTCTGGAGTCATCTGCTATCCATCGCAGATGAAGTCCCACCACTCCTCAGTTGTGAGGTTGGCCTGCTCATAGGTTATAACTGTCCCAGAGCATTAGCACCCAGACGAGTGATCGTAGGCAAGGAAGACGAACCTTATGCTATTCAAACAGAATTAGGATGGAGCATAATCGGCAGTTCAGCACCTCACCCGGAGTCAAATATTACAAGCAGCCTCTGCCATCGTGCTACTGTAAAGGAAGTCCCTCCAGTAACTCCCATTGACGCCATCCGTGTTCTGGAAAGTGACTTCAAAGAGATCAAAGGAAATGACAAAACAGTGTCACAAGAGGATCTTATCTTTCTTGACAAACTCAAAGAGGGCATAAGGAAAACTGAGCAAGGCCATTATGAAATGCCATTGCCATTTAAGGAAAGACCACGAATGCCTGACAACAGACATCTTACAGAGATCAGACTCGAGCAACTCAAAAGGAAACTCATCCGAGATGAAAGGTACAAGGAAGATTATGTTAAGTACATGAGTGTCATCATCGAGAGAGGTGATGCAGTGGAAGCTAAAGACGATGGACTTCCCGGTGAGACGTGGTACATACCACATCATGGCATCTATCACCCAAAGAAACCTGAAAAGCTGCGTGTGGTTTTTGACTGCTCAGCAAAACACAAAGGCATCAGTCTTAACCAGCACCTCTTAGCTGGCCCTGACATGACTAACAATCTCACAGGTGTCCTTGTACGCTTCCGACAACACCAAACAGCCCTAATGTGTGACATAGAAAAAATGTTTCACCAGTTTAAAGTCCAAGAGAGTGATCGCAATTACCTCCGCTTCTTATGGTGGAAAAATGGAGACTTAAAGACGCAGCCTCAGACATACAGGATGACAGTACATCTTTTCGGTGCCGTCTCTTCACCAGGATGTGCAAACTATGGACTAAAGCATCTAGCCAAAGAGAACTGTGCTGCTTACCCTCTAGGCTCTCAGTTTGTAGACCGGAACTTTTATGTAGACGATGGGGTCACAAGTGTAGAGACAGTGCAAGTCGGTATGCAGTTGGCACAAGAGGCACGAGAGCTTTGTGCTAAAGGTAGGTTGCGGCTACACAAATTTGTATCCAATAGCAGTGCCCTTTTAAGCAGTGTCCCAACATCAGAACATGCAACAGACATCAAAACAAAGGACCTGGCCTTTTGTGAGACACAAACAGAGAGAGCACTAGGTATTCACTGGAACACAGAAAGGGACTGCTTTACATTCAACATCACACCAAAAGAACAGCCTCCCACACGGCGTGGAATTTTGGCCACAGTTGCAGCAATATATGATCCCCTTGGATTTGTCGCCCCCTATCTGCTCAAAGGAAAAAGAATCCTCCAAGAAATGTGCCGCCAAGGAACTGGATGGGATGACCCGCTGTCTGACCAGCTGAAGCCAAGGTGGGAGTGTTGGAAAATGGATCTCATCAATCTGAAAAGATTGGAAATAGCTAGATGTTATGTGCCTGCAGACTTTGGAGACGTTGTAAAAAGGGAATTACATCATTTTTCAGATGCAAGCACAACAGGATATGGACAATGTTCCTATTTGAGGCTGATAAACAAGAAAAGAGATGTTCACTGTGTTTTTGTCATGGGCAAGGCTCGTGTCTCTCCCACTAAAGTCACCACAATTCCAAGATTAGAACTCACTGCAGCAACAGTTTCAGTCACCGTCAGTAACATGCTAAAGGAAGAGCTGCTGTACAACAGTGTGGAAGAGTTCTTCTGGACAGATTCAAAGGTCATTCTTGGTTACATAAACAATGAAGCCAGACGTTTCCACACCTTTGTTGCCAACAGGGTGCAGAAGATCCGCAGCAGCACATCATCTCAGCAATGGTTTTACGTCCCCACCTGTGAAAACCCTGCAGACAAGGCATCTAGAGGTACAACAGTAAATGAACTGCTGTCATCCAACTGGCTCACAGGTCCAGAATTCTTGTGGGAAAGAGAGCTACATCTGCCAGCAAAGGAAACTATGGAACTTCCAGTAGGAGACCCAGAGGTGAGAAAGGTGCAAACACTGAACACACAAACTGTAACGCAAAGAAGTCTCAGTGCCCGGCTGACAAAGTTCTCGTCCTGGTCCAATGCAGTCGGTGCTGTAGCACGTCTCAGAAGACATCTGCTCAAAAACAAATCAGATTCTCACTATACTGTGAATGAACGACAAAATGCAGAACGTGTGATCATCAAAGATCTGCAAACACAAACATATCAAGAAGAGATAAAGACACTGAACAAAGGCAAACCACTGCCCAGCAGCAACAAACTGCATCATTTGGATGTCTTCTTAGACAAGGACGATTTGCTCAAGGTGGGAGGTCGACTGCATCGATCATCACTTCCCAATTCATTCAAACACCCAACGGTCATTCCCAGAGAGCACCACATTACAAAACTGATAATTGCACACTGCCATAGTAAGGTTAGCCATCAGGGAAAAGGCTTCACAATAAACGAAATTCGAGCCAGCGGCTATTGGATCCCGAGACTGGGTCAAGCTGTTGCATCTTACATCCGCCAGTGTGTGTTTTGTCGGAGACTAAGGAGGCCTGTGGAAGGACAGAAAATGAGTGAGCTCCCCTCAGAAAGAATGGAAAATTCCCCGCCCTTCACATATTGTGGCATGGATATTTTTGGCCCATTCCTATCTAAACAAGGAAGAAAGGAACACAAACGGTATGGCCTCCTCTTTACATGTTTCTATTCACGTGCAGTTCATGTAGAAATGTTAGAGGATATGTCAACTGATGCCTTCATCAATGGACTGCGATGCTTTATTTCACTACGAGGCTTAGTCAGACAAATTAAATGTGATCAGGGCACTAATTTCGTGGGTGCTAAAAATGAACTGAATGCAGCTCTACAAGAGGTTGATACTAACAAAATAGCAACCTTCCTTGCAGAAAAACAGTGTGATTTTGTTATGAACACACCTCATGCAAGTCATGCTGGTGGAGTGTGTGAGTGCCAAATAAGGACTGTCAGAAACATTCTTAATGCCACGCTTGCTCTTTCACTAGGCCGGCTCAATGATGCTTCCTTAAGAACCTTTTTATATGAGGCAGCAGCAATTGTAAATAGTCGCCCCCTTACAACAGACAATCTCAATGACCCAAACAGTTTGGAGCCACTCACTCCAAATCACCTTGTCACCATGAAATCCACAACTGCGCTGCCTCCACCAGGTGAGTTTGCAAAGGAAGATCTGTATGCACGAAAGAGATGGCGCCAAGTGCAGTATCTAGCGGAACAGTTTTGGAGTCGCTGGAGAAAGGAGTATCTACACAACATTATGATCAGACAACGATGGCATAAACCTAAGAGAAATATTCAAGTAGGAGACATAGTGATGGACAAGGATGACATGCAACCACGGTTGGTGTGGAGATCTGGAAGAGTCTCAGAGACGGTAATTGATAAAGATGGACTCGTCAGAACAGCGAAAGTAATTCTTGGAGATAAGAATCTGAGCAGAAAGGGTGAACGCTTGAGCAAAGTGTCTGTAGTAGAGCGTCCAGTTCACAAATTAGTTCTGCTATTAGAGGCATGAATTCAAGGGATTATGAATGGTTTGTGTTAAATGTTTAGAGAAATGTTTAAGATGTTCGTAATTTGTCATGAAGGGTTATTTCATGTTAAGAAATTGTTTGTTTTAAGCTCTTATATGTTACAACAACAAACAATTTGGTGGGAGTGTAAGAGACAGTAAAGTCGTAGAAGTTATGTGCCTTTAGTTTGGTAATTTCCGTTGTTGGGCGGAAGTTTATTTTGAAAGGAAGGTTGACGGGGGAGGAGAAAAAAAAAAGAAAAGAAGAAAACCAAAACGGTGCTTGAACGGAAGACAGACGCACGAATGAGCTGAAAGATAAACGAAAAGGAAAGAGTTTAGCTTCGGTCAGATTGGGGAACAAGCTCTTACGTTGGTTTAAGGTAACAAAGGACAATAAAGAAAAGTTACAAAACCATCAGTTTTAGGCTTTTTCTTCGACCGGATGCTACATATGTCATTTGCTACTGATTGGTTAGAGCAAAACAAAACAAAATAAAATACTTCTTTCCAAAGAGGAGATAAGCTATCATGACAGGCTGGATGATAGAAAGGGAAGCACAATGACAATTCAGTCTGATTGTACCTATAGTTATACAGTATAAAACTATTGATGTCGTTCCATTTGGAGCCCCTTCGTCCATTTTCATACAAAAGTTAACTTTCATCATTGATAACAAAGGAAAATCCAGCTGCAGTTCCTGCAATGGTAACTACAGTTTGAATGGGGCTTTTGATTTGGTGATTGATTTTGATCTGATTTTGTGACCAGTTGAGGTTTGTTGTCTTAGAAGTCTCGTCATAAGTGATAGAAATGATACCCATAGAATATTTATTATTATTATTATTATTAATTATTAATAAAACAGAATGATCAGATATAACTGATCTCAGTAACCAGTATAATGCTTGTGCTATCACTTCCCTTTGACTAATGTGATTCTGCCTCTAGGTGTTTTGGGGGGTCATCCTCCTCTACATAAACACTGTGATGCAACAGGATGAGTAATAGTGTATTGATGCCACATTAATTTCAGCTATTGCTCACAGTGGGAAATGAAAGCAGTTTTAGAGTTGTCCATAGATGCTCTTACTTGGTTTCTTAGGTCTTTATTCATTTTGCCTTTCTTATCAACTCCAAACTAATATCAGCCCCTAACATCTTTAACATGAATATGGTCACACATTCTTTTTGTGGTCTTTGCCTCCTTGTTCTGTGTTGTTCTGTGTTTTTGGGGGGACTGCAGCAGGAGACCACTGCATCATTCATACAAAACCATGGTTGGCCCAACTTCCAGAGGCCCACTTTGATGCACAGACCATATTCTTGCTTTAACACAGACAGATCAGGGGGAGAAAGACCCCCACCACCACTGCCACCACCATCTTTCTGTGTGCGCTCTGTCCTTTATCTGTCCTCTACACATCACAACCAGAGCAGAACAGGAAGGTGAGTCACCATCATTGTCCTTGAACACTCTGCTACACTCCAAAAGAGACAAGTGAAGGAGGATTGTTATATTAAAACCTTGTTGAATCAAGTGCCCACAACTGTTCCCTTACCCACCCAGTGGGCACTTTGTTTCAAATGTGCAGTGGTCCTTTGCTACTGCTTTCCCACACAAGGAGGATAAATCCTTCTTTTAGCTTCAGTCCTCAGTTGCTGCTTTCTTTCATCATATGAAGTTTCTTTAAAAACCAAAGTAGCATGGTTCCAAGTGTGTCAGCTATGCTGGCCTCTATGCTTGTTCGTTCATTTGAGGCACTAACTACAGTCACACTTTGTCACAGAGAAATTAGCAGGAAGAGTTATTGCAAAAGAGTTCTTTCACAGTGTTTGTCCAATGCTTGCTGCAATTAGACAGAAGCCAACAGGCCTGAAATGACTGGAGATGGAGTTCAGAAATATGGAGCAGAGCCAAGTGGTGTTATGAATGACTTGAAGGACTTCTTAGTAAAAGCACTGGTCAGCAGGGTTAATGCTCCTTACTGCTGAGACTGGCCTCATCAGAAAAACAACTGCAATGGCAGCTGAAGCACTTAAAGTGAATAGTAGTTATGTGTCAAAACAATCTAGTGGTTGAGTAAAAAATAATCTTCTCTTTGAAACACAGGTTGAAATATTGAGATGCACCTAAAGCTCAGGAGGAACTGAGCAGGGTTGGGGAGTAATCGTATTTTAGGCTTTGCATGAATTAACTTGTTTCATTTGAGATGTGTCTCAGCTTTTGTTGGCAGAAAACTCAGCTAATTAGTAAAAAACAGGTTTCATAACAACCTGAACCTGAAATGAGAAGTAAAATATAAAATGTTAATTAAAATATGCATATCTGAAATATGGGAGACTACTAAAACTGGCTTCATACAATCACCTGTTGACAAAACAATTTTAATTAGGTATGGCTGAGATAAGCTGCTGTGATGACTTATTTTTCACACTAGTCTTTTAGCAGAGCTTTAGAAGCTTTATGTACACTATTCTGCAAGTAAACTATATATTTGTTTAAAATTTTATATTTTTATCTTCTAAAGTAGAACAAAAGTCGATTAAGAGATTCATTAACTTTGTAGCCTGGTGAATCAGTACTTTGTCAAACTGGGACTGGATCCAGAATTAAACTGGTCATTGGGATCCCACCCAAGAGAGTAGTAGATGGTAGGGCATATAAAGTGTCAGCCCCATCTCTTTCTATATTCATTCATACTAACCATCTATCCATTATCTATACCTGCTTATTCCTTAACCAGGGTCACAGGGATCTGCTGGAGTGTATCCCAGCTCTCTGTGGGTGAAAGGCAGGGGTCCACCCTGGACAGGTCACCAGTCCATCACAGGGCCACATAGAGACAAACAACCTCACACACTCACACTCACTCCTATGGGCAATTTAGAGTCACCAATCAACCTGACATACATGTTTTTGGACTGTGGGAGGAAACCAGAGTACCTGGAGAAAACCCACACAAGCACAGGGAGAACATACAAACTCCACACAGAAAGTCTGGGTTGCGAACCCTAGGACCTTCTTGCTGTGAGGCCACAGTGCTAACCACTCATCCACTGTGCTGCTCCATATTAACCATGACCACAACTTTTTCTTAACCTTAACAGAGTGTTTTTGTTGCTTAAACCTTTGGAGGATTAGTACAAATGACCTGTTTAATGAGGACTTATCATTACTGCCTGTAAGTATTACTGAAAATGTCTGGCTAAGGAATCTAAAATTTTTTACACTTATTTCATGTTTTCCCTTCTGTTATATAATTTTCTATAGTTATAGTAGCTGTGTATAAAACCAGCTAGTACCTAACACCTTGTTCAGGCCTGGTTTTCACTCCTGACAGTCCCTGATCAATTTTTGTTTTCATCATCCAATCCCAACCACTCTCTATGGCTGTGACCTGTTACCACGGTACCACAATAGCCAACAAATTTTGCACTAGCACTGAAGATGCACTAGCGAATTAGGGCAATTAAAGTGGAGGAAGAAAAAGGAATGGAGTGCAGCAGAATGTGAAAAGAAGTATTGCTCTGGAACACATGTAAGAAGGCTGAGGCTCTGCCAAGATGCTTTTGTCAGCAGTGAAGTAGACATCATTATATTCCATTTAATGAAAAAAAAGACCAAAAGTGCATTTTCAAACTCCCATTTCTCATCTCACCTGTTTCACAGAGGGATTCTCAGAATGTTTTTTCGTGTAGCCTTGAAAGCAAAGAAGCTATACAGCATGAGGAGATTTTTTAGTATTCATTGATTCATTAAATAAGAGAGAAACAAGACAGACAAAATATGTATATTATTTTATGATATGATATTGTATTATATTACAAGACATTACAACATTGACAGTGGTCACTATGTAATTTGCATGCTAACATTTCCCCATTAGCACTAAATGCAAAGTGAAGCTGACACAGTGACACTATACCAATCCAAATCATAATACCAAAAGTCAGTATGAATGTACCTGTACATGCCATTTTCAGGCCTATAAGTTAGAATATATAGTAAGTTCCTTGTTGCAGAAGTGAAACACTTTTTCATCCTACATGATCCCAGCATTGTGAATCACGTCATCTAAAGGGATTAGGCAGACTTCAGCGAAGAATAAGATGAGCATGTCTATGTGTTTTAGAGGCAGATGGGAAGTAACAGTATGCTAATTCAAATGAGCCTCGGCCTGCCAGTTGTGAGGGATACATCATTTAACATGCATGTGAAGGAAACACAAACACAGCTGCCTGGCTACACTCATACATAGATACTCATACATATAGGTACTGAATGCACAAGCAAGGTCAAACTACAGCACCTGATTTTGTTTCCATGCAATAGTTGCTGCGCCTGTGTTGTTATGCCACAATGAAAACAAATGTTTCTTCACATTTTAACAACTCTTTTTAAACATTGACTGACGCAGCTTTTCTGTGGCACTCTTGCTTTCACTCTTGATGGTAATATGTCAGTGTGAAAACAAAAGGGACAGGAACTCGGCTAAAATGCAAGTAAACCAAGCTACAGATCTGAAAGTGAATCTTGGTTAGTTTGGGACAAACAACAGTGACAAGAAATCAAGGGCTATAAACTATTTCATAGAGCTGAAAGCATCCTGTCTATATACAGGTATTACATATTCCTCTTCTTGCCTCCCACTGATAGGACAGGGGCCAAACTGTGGCTAAGCATGATGAATTTGTGCTCTTCGTGTTGACATTTGTCTTCTGTGGTGTTTATATCTTTTTAGGAGACATGATGGAATGAGCATTTGTGGTTAGGCACCACCCACCTGGTCAATCAAACTATACTATTAAACACTACAGAGCTTAACTGAACAACTGAAAAGATGAGGTTTTCCATCATGTATGGTCTTGGATCAATGTGTAATCACACAGCTAGATCTGCACTCATATTTCATGTTGTAGTTATGAAAACAGTAAATAGTAAGTGATGTAAGACATTCTGTAGAGACTGAGAAGAATTGCCTCTCATCTTGTCATCACATCTCTGATCAAAATATGAGTAATTTGTCGATCTCTGCTCTGCTTCTTTCTTCAATACATTCTCAGTGGAGAGTAGCTGGAGTACTGTGACAGAGCTGTCACCTACTGCTGCACTCAGTGCTCTAAGGAGTGAGAGAATGATGACTAAGTGGCTGCAAAACAAAAAGAAATCTTGGCATTTGTGTTAGTTTTCTAATGGCTGTTGACTAGTGCATGTGTGTGTATCTGCATGATGCCTAGAGGTGAATGTTGTGTTTGGTGTCAGCAGCAAATTATTCTGTTATAGCAAATTAGTTCAAGGGCATGGACAAAATTTTTTCTTGATGTTGTAAATGTGTCTCATGTAATGTGTTTCGTAGTTTTTATATTGTAAGGAACTAAGATTTCCTATTTCTAAAGAAATTTAATATGTCTGTGTTGGTATTTCACTATATCATTTAATTTTTATTTTAATTGACTGAATATGGACAGAACAGTTCCTGTTACTATCCGGAACTGTTCTTGTGCATTGTATTGGGTGCACCAATTTATTTTTTTAGTGCTTTTATTTAGTAAAATCTGCACAAGGTTATCATCACTAGACTAGGAATCCATTTTTTGTAGTGACTTGTTAGAAGCAGGTCGCATATTCGCATCACGCATTTCTTGTGATGTTTATTCGCATTGTTCCTTGTGTGTAACAGGCTTTAGTCTGAAGTTGTCTTTATATCCACCTGATAAATCAAATACTCCTCTTTTAACCCTTTGTTCCACTCCACCATAGTAGCTGGCTTCTGCTAAACGTCCCACTGTGTTCACAGGCTAGTTGCTTTGAACTTTGAACATTTTAATTTAAATGAAAACTCAACTCAGCACACAATTGCACCAATTAGGTAACACTAGTCTATCAGCTTGGTTGCTGGGTTGCTTCAGCCTCTAATGGAAAATTAAAATTCAATGAATATCTCAGTTTGAATTGTTAATTTTAAATTTGGTTAATTTTAATATTAGCATCCTTGAATTTCAGAAGTTTGGGCCCTGATTTCTGAGTTTTAGTTTACTCATAAAACCCATAATATATTCCTTATTTCATGAAGAATTTTCAATGTAAACAAACAACTGTCTCACACAAGCCCTTCATCTCTCTATCATATATATCTTGTTTTGCGTTCCTCTCACCCACCAGCTCCTCCCAGCACTCATGTAAATGCTTGAATGTCCTACATGCCTTTGGATTTTTCATCATCTGGAGATGTTTTCCTCCCCATCTCACTCACAATGTGTACATTATTTAACGCAGCAGCCTCCAAATATAACCCAAGGGAACTCACCTCAGCAATGCCCCACCACCCCATAATCCCAGCTGTAGCTGTTTTGAACTCAGTTTAAATCTTTCATAGCCTGACAATCATATTTCCAAAAAAAGGCTAATGGGGTTTATGTTGGGGGGAAGGGGGAGGGGGGTAGTCTAAGATTTAAAACAGTGGAGGAAATGATAGAGAGAGGGGGCTGTCATTAGAGAACCCATGGCAATCAGAGGAGGGACGAGCTTGCTGCCATCTTGATGCACATTTTGGGAAAATCTCTGTGGGATGCCTGCTTTGATCACTATCATTTCCTCAGTGTGTGTGTACTGTATGAGCAGATGTGTGGTTTCTGCTCAGTGCTGGCAGGCAGTGGTTAGTCAGTGTGTGTGTGTTTATGCAAATGTATTTTTGTCCTCTGAGTTTTTAAGTATCTGTCTAGGTGTTTACTTTGGATATCAGCATACACAAATGGATGAATGTTTATTTGAGCCATCATAGACATACTGTGAGCTGTTTATTTATAACCAGGCACCATCAGTAACAGCAGGCTGTGAGCTCAGAGTGGGTGTCAGGGGGTTGACTTTCGTGTCAGCAGTGGGTCTGGCCTAATGATAAGCCTATGTTGTCTTGACTATGGGATCTGTGCAGATGTGTATTAAAATTCCTATTTTCAGTCTGTAATCTTTTGGTTGAAGGAGAGTGAAGGAGAGCAGGCACAGGTGGCAGATAAAAGAAGAGAAGAAAGATCCAGATAGCTTTACACTTTTACATGTAGGAAATGACTAAGAATTGAAATAATACTGAACCCTTAGACCAAAGTGAGACAAACAGCTGCAGTGCGAGGAACCTAATATTATCCAACCAGGATTACCATTAGATGCCTTTGTTGAATTAGTACTTTTTAAATTTTCTGTCTACTAGTGATAATGTCAAAAGCAATACTGTGGAAATAAACAATCAATGCCAATATTTTTCATATTGATGTACATTGCCTTCAGCCTGCCAATGGCTGAAAAAGACTTGATTTTGCAGATATAGTAGGTTTGTGAAAAATGTTTAAAAATGTTTGGTCTACATAAAAATGACCTTTCTTATAATTAGAAATCATATTATTATGAGTTGAGTTGCAATTTCTATACATTTTACTGTATATGAATGCATGCTGTCCATTATTATAAGGCCCTGACCTCAGATAGATAACCTCGGTATTCCTGTAGTGTGTCATGTGTCCATGCTTGTCACTATGAGTAGATTTATGACAATCAGTGTAATCAGTCACTTAGTGTGTAACACAATATAGATAGAAGGGCTAATCTTCTGGTGCGCTGATACCAGACCCTTTTCACTTGTAATCCTTTGGTATCCTTCAGTGTCTGCTTGCCGGCCCTTCATCACAGGTTGAATGTCTGGAGAATACTGTCAGGAAGCATCCTGCATCTGGATTTGAAACAGAGATAATGAAGTTCATTACCTTTGTTCAAACCAAGGAGCACTCTGAGTTGATTGCTTTTAACTGTGACAGTTGCCTAAACTTCATAATTTCTTAGGTAGATCAAATGCTCATTTAAATCTTTCGGAGAGCCATGATGAACAGCTGATTTTATTGTTTCATTTGGATGACCGACTGAGCATGTTAATTAACTCTCACTATATCAAAGCGCCCGGTTAGAATGTTGTCATCCTATTCAATAGACCATTTAGGATTCTTATTAGACTATAGTTAGGGCTCAGTAGGTCCCTACTCACCTACTGGAACCTAATGAAACCTACTGAAGATTCAGTAGGTCATTATCATTCTACAGATCTTCATTGTCATCATTACGTCCTTATACTTAAGCTCAACAACTACTTGGTTATATGTGGCCATTAAAACATGTTGGTTAGGTTTAGACAACAAAACATGTTGGTTAGGTTTAGACAACAAAACATGTTGGTTAGGTTTAGACAACAAAACATGTTGGTTAGGTTTAGACAACAAAACTTGTTGGTTAGGTTTAGACAACAAAACATGTTGGTTAGGTTTAGACAACAAAACATGTTGGTTAGGTTTAGACAACAAAACATGTTGGTTAGGTTTAGACAATAAAACATGTTCCTAGGTTTAGGCAGGAAAGTGTCTCGGTTGGGTTTAGGCATTAAAATGAAAAAAATGTAAAAACACCACTGACTCTCTTTGCCTCCAGTAGGTATAGTGGGCTCCTACTGACCTGTATGTATACTGTATGTGACTGATGTACGCTGATAATGCTTAATCAATATTAAGACAACACTCAAATAGAACTCAGATAGAAATGTCATAGTTCTTCCAGTTTCTGTGGGGGAGAACATGGGTTTCCTGGATCATCCAGTTTCTTTCACAGTTGCCTCCTGCAACTCTGAATAGCAAAAGCAGCTATTAACAATGGCTTGATTGAAAGTACGAATTATTGTTTTAACCTCTTATTAAAAGCAGTATTCTTTAGTGTAATTTTAAATATATGAAATATGCTGGTAGAGATGCTGATCAAAGATGTTTGTTGACATAGTTCTATTTATTTCTGGTTCTGGATTGCATTGCACAAGATTTCTTTCCAAAGACTGGAAGTCTGGTTTGCAGACCTTTTAGCTGCATTTCATAGAGATGTTTTGCTCTCCGGTACCTCTTCCACGGTCAAGTGAGACTTGTATGTAACAGATTCAAAGACGTGACTCAAAGACCAAACATTTGTTCTGCAACATAGGGCCAAACTTACACCAACACCATAGTATAAACTAGAACTCCAGTCAGTCAGTTTGTACTTATTTTGTTTAGAATTAATATTTTTCATCATCAGAAAGGTTCCATCATCTCTAATACTACAACATAAGATACTTGAGCACTGTTAAAATATATTTGTAGTCCCACGTTTTCTGTTTAGTTGTGTAATTCTTCTCGTTGTAATACTTGTGACAGTATGTCAAAACATATGTGGTGGAGCAGCACAGAAAAAAATTGTAGCCACTATTTCTGAATCAAAGAGGAATGGTATCTTTATGCAGGTAGATATCCCCTCAGACAAGGCGGAGAGACCAGGGTCACCACCAGTAGAAGCCGCAGTAAATCAGACTAAGCAACAAGCATTTTGTTTAGGTTTTGTGATCCTTGATCATAAACATCCCCTGACCTTCATGGAGCAGTTTATGGTTAGCTTCACCTGTACAGAGTTAACAGAGAGTAACAAGTTCATGCCCCCTTTTCAGAGATCCATCACCAAGTATTCTGGGAAGCACAGAAAAACTGTAACAACAAGAACTACAGGAAGATGGCTGATTGTTCAACCTTCGGCTCTTGACAAAGTGTTCAATTAACACTAATTCTTAAAAAGATGTTGCTTCTGAGTCCTGGCTTGGCAGCAACAAATACATAGCAAACGTAAAGAAGATTTATGTTTTTATCAATATCTGTCTTAATTATACAATACATAATCATATCTGCAAAATCGCAAAATGATCACTAACCAACTTTTCATCCAAATGTGGCAAAAAGTTCAGAAAATCAGCAAACACAAATACAAATTAACTGAAGTGTGTTTCAATCCACTAATGTTATGTGAATACTGAGATGGTGAATGACTATGAACTGCTTCCTGCTTTTTTACAATGAAGACACATTTTTGCTTGCTCTTTGCTTTGCTTATTTTCTTTGACTGTATTCTTGTTTTTTTCTACTAAAGTTTATCGAAAGGGACTCTTGGATACTTGTAAATCACTGAGATTTATAACTTTATAATAGACACAAAAAGCTAAGCCATATTTTAACACTTTTTTAACATGCCAGTGTTATGCAAGCATGGCCTACATAAGGATGACTCCCACAAACTTCTCCTGAAGACTGCAGAGCTTAAAACTAAGATTTGTCTAATAGAACAAACTGTATAAGTGTTTGCAGTGTGGTAATGATACTACTTCACATTGCAGAAAAAATGAACAATGGAAAACTACAGATTTTCTTGTGTAACCCTGCCCCTGTTTATTGTTGTTAATGGAATTTGAATACATCGTTTGGTCATTTTCTGGTGACAGCATTTTTTCCACTCTTTGCCTTGGGGGAATCTCTTTTTGAATTGCCCCTCCAGAGGCTTCCAGCATTTTTTGTATGCAGATGTAGTATGTAGATACTGTAAGTATCTGCATTCTGCTATTCAATATTGTATAAGCAAAACAAAAACAGACTTCCTCTATTAGACAGAAGATAGATAGTCCTGTGTGCAGAGCAGCACATCCAGGCGTAGGCTGACAGTGTAAAGCCTCCAGCACTCTGCTACAGTAAACAGTTGTTAGTGGATTACTAGGAATCAATGGCAATGAGTGGGCACAAAACCCTGGCTCGTGTACAGGAGGGAAACCTGCGGCGGTGCATCCACCTGCATGCATTACTGCTGTAAGGGGAGTCAGACAGCAGAACACAAACATGAAAAGCTCTTACAGTTCTGACTAGAGGTTATTTGTTCAGATTTAACCAGGTTGTTAGTCGGCAATTATAGTGGTGTTTCTCACAACCTCATAACTGACTGGTACTATCTAAGAACACCAACAAATCCACTTGTGCCTCCATGTTTTATGCATAGCACTATAGTCAGCATTATGATAATATAAACCAAACCTGCCTCTACCTTTAACTTCTTCACAGTATGCTGTCACTTCACTGTGCATTCCATGTCGTGCACTTATTACACACCTTCTGTGCACAAGGTTTGCAGCAAAGACTGGTGTTACAAATTGTGTGTATTCAGAATTTATTGTTTCTACTTTACAAAGAAAAGAATAGTACATTATCTAGATATTGACATTATTTCAATCGCATTCTATTACAATGTCAGACATTGACTTGAAGTTCACAAAAGTTTAAAATCCACAACTTGGTCAGATATTATTTCATTGCAAATATTCATTACATTCTGCAAAACTTTATTATACAGTAGATAGTTTCAAAATGTTATTATAGCAAAGAGAAATGATATCAGTTTATCAATGACAGGATATTTGAAAGCTCAGAGTCACTGTAGGCTGCCCACAGTCTATTGAGCAAAT
The DNA here is from genome assembly GCF_900324485.2 of Mastacembelus armatus. NCBI lineage: Eukaryota > Metazoa > Chordata > Actinopteri > Synbranchiformes > Mastacembelidae > Mastacembelus > Mastacembelus armatus. The sequence goes on along the minus strand of NC_046650.1, from coordinate 3,066,936 downwards.
GATTACTTGATTAAGTTAGTGTCAACCCTGGTTACAGCAGACACCACTATCAACAAAAGAATACTTGTTTATTCTGATGTGTTCAACACCCAGCACACAGTGGCAGTGAATGGAAGTGCAAATTCATTTGCATGTTTCTGAAAATTTGCGCTACATCTAGATAAAAACAAGATTTTTTGACTAGGAAACCTGAACCAGTTCGGTAGGCATGGAGAGCAACGGCTAATTTATGATGATTTTTGCTTATATTCGTCAGACATTTGATTATACACTTTGTTAGAAAAAATTTACTTTGGACTTTCCTCAACTGATTGTGCACAAAAAAGTGTGCACTGACCCATGAAATGAGTTCAGTTAAAAGTTTCCATGGCTAACGATATTATCATGAAAAATTGGTAGGCAGTCTTTAGTGAACAAGTTCAGCTGTTCTGTGTGTACAGAGATCAAGATTGATACAGCTGTAGTCATGACTGGATTAATATGCTCTGTGCAAACCCAGCTATTGTTGTAACATGGTGTACTCCAGGTAAGGCCATGCAGTCTGATCTGTGTGTACTGTACTGGTAAAGCGTGACTGTAATTGGTAGGAAATGCTTGCAACAGCCTGCCAGCTCTCAGCCTTATGGCTTTGCTTTGTCTTCTGCCTGCACCTGTTCATATGGATTTATATTGGTGTGTATATTGGGCTTGTTTTGTTGATACTGCTCCAGTTACCTTGAGTCACAAAAAGCAATCCCATTTTCTTAAATTTATTTCAAACTCAACGTGAACCTCATGGCAAGTCGAAAGTCCATAAGTGCGAGTATTTTTGACAGTGTTGGATGTGTTTTCATGATGGGGGATCTGCCATTTTCTAAATGCTGTATACAAAAAAGGCACTGAAAGCCTTTTCTAAAATGCAGTCTTCATAAAATGTTCTGACACTTTTCTGACACTTCAGTCTCTATATGTAGACACGGAAATGCACAGCAAGCTATTTATTTGGTGCTACTCCTACTGTGTGTTCTTACCTTCCTGATCTTTAGTTTAGCATTGGTACCAGATATTAACCACCCCCCTCCATGGTAGCAACCAAAACATCATATCTCTGTTTGTAAAGTACAGTATGTGTAGTGTGCGTGTGCGTGTGTGTGTGTGTGTGTGTGTTGGAGTAGGAGTCTCTTTTGTTTACCCTCCCAGGGATGTGCTAAAGCAGAGCAGAGCAGAGCCAATTAGGTGAGGGATGAGGGTGAACACTTGCAGAGTGCCACTCGTTTAATCAGTCTAATTGTTACAATCAGACTCATTTCTCCACTCGTTCCTTCCTTCACCACCCTTGCCTTTCCTTGCATTCTTCATCTCAGCACTTCTTGTGAATTCCCATATTTACAGTACCACTTTATTTTTATCCTCCTCTTAATTTTCTCTCCTATGTTGTCATCCTCTTATTCATTTCCCCCATCATCTCCTTCCCTTTCTTATTGTCCACTTTCTTCTCTTCTTTTCAGTAATTTCTTTCTATCCTTTCAGTTCTTTTCCTCCTTCTCTCCTTTGTTTTCAACTTTTCTTTCTTCCTCTTTTTTCCTCCCAGCTCCTTTCCTGTCATATCTCTCCCTTTTCCTTTTACCATTACCTATCATTACCTTTTTCTTCTCCTCTTATGTCTCCTATCCCTCTTTTTCCATTTCTTAATCATTCTCTCCCTTTCCTTTTTATTCTTTCTTCTCCTTTCATCCTCCTTTCTTCTCTCTTCTCTCATCCCATCTCATTCCCTGTCCTTTCTTTCTTTTCCTTTTCACTTCTCCCACTCTATCCCCTGTGTTATTCAACTTGCTGGCACTTTTCAGGAAAACCTTATTATTACTTTAGTGGGATCCATAAAGGGACTGGGCATGTGATCAGGCTAATGATAATTAAATAGACTCATCATCAAACAGTCATTATAGCAGATTGGCCTTCCTGCCCTCACTCAAAATGGCAGATGACAGCCTGACAGCCACCGTCTGTCGCTTAAAGAGGGCAGAGACAGGAAAGGGAGCTTGTTTTCAGGTTTCTTTTTCTAGTTTTCTCCCCATTTCACTTTAAAATTGATGAATTTTAAAGATTAAAATTCATGTCAAATTTTAAACACCATGAATTCTCAAACAAAATAAAAGTCAAGTAATATCCAGGGCATGGACAGCGCAAACATTTAAAAGCAAGTCACTAAATAAAATCTTGAATATATAATGGATAACTTGAAAGTTCAGTATAATGTACATTTCCACAACACTAACTCCACCAGGGCTACTACTTTCCTGTTTTATTTTATCAAACCTACACCAGCAAATTAAAATATTCTCCATCAGAATGAAAGCAGGTTGTATTCACCAAACATTTCAGCTATCTTTCTGTCTGTGGTTGCTAACTGTAACTTCATACAGGACAGACCTATAGATCACCACAAACACTAAGTATACTAAACCACAATAGCCTCGTAATAATAACTGGACATAAAATTTATGAGAAGCATAAAGGTTATAAATATCAGGCTGAATCATGGATTTTGGATAAAAAGAGCAGAGATACAGATACAGCATACATTTAGGCCTATTGCAATCAAATTTCCCAGTTTAGATGTCCAGAATGCCTCCCTTTTAGGGAGGGACTGTAAATCCTCTTCTTGACATTTACACTGTCTTCATTTCTGTACACTTAATGGGAAATCTGGATGATTCATTTCCATGAAATGTGCTTTATCTGATGGTAGGCTTAGTAGCAACTAGGGCATAAAGTGTTGGGATCAGCCAAAACAAACAGCATCCATATTCACTAAAGAAACTCAGAGGGTTTACATATAATTAATATAATTGTATAATTGTTACATATAAAATTGTATAATTATTACATATAATAAATACGTAATTATTTATTATAAACACATATATATATATATATATATATATATATATATATAATTTTTTATGTAAAGAATACTTTATTTACTTCACTTTTCTACCTCTTAGACACCTATAAAACAGTATTATTATTATTATGTAATATTAAGATATTACAGGTAAGAATAAAGAACCGTCTCTGATTTAAAGCCCATAGAAACAAAGGTCTAGTTTGCTCTACAGATGAAGAGATATAGGAATTTTATGGTGATTTTTATTTTTTTTATGGTTTTTATAAGTTTCTGGTTAGTTTTACCCATTTGTCACCTTGAATTGCTGACATGAAACATTAGGAAAAGGCTTTAAGATTTTCACCAGAAAACGTGTCCTAATCCTAGCAGTTCGATAAGTGCATATCTTTTTGTAAAACACTGCAGTATTGATACCAATATTTTATAGTCTGTGACAGCAAAGCCCTATCCAGCGGTCTCTAACACACAGTAAAATATCATCACAATAACAGCAACACCTCTTCTGAGTTGTTCAGCTAAAATGAAACTTAAATGAACCTGCATTCTGCAAAATATCAAGCTAATTAAACCAAATAAATCTGCATAATTAAGTTAATTCAATTAGCTAAGAGAAGCAACCGGTTTGGAAGTCGCTGAGGAAGTTGAATTGAGCAGTGCTTTTATTCTTATTAAATTGTGAGCAAAGCAGTAGCTGTGTGTTAATTCATTTGTTCACATGAATTATGAAATTGTGGGCACAAAGTAATTAAAATGAGTGTGAAATGGAAATAAAAGAAGGATATGTATCTGTGTAGTTGAATGAATCAAAATGAATGCAAAGTTTTAATTGCATTTGCATACAAACACATCTCATGAATTCAGTGCAGTGTACTGTGGTCTTGATATGTAATTTTTCTCCACTACCCCTCTCTCTTCTCTGTTAACCTTCTCTAAGGCGTCACTCTTTTTTCTTTTTAATCCTCCCTTCTATACCACCTCCTCCTCTTCTCACCATTTCTCTATTATATTTCCTTCACCGCCCCTCCCTCCTCCACCTACTCCTGCTCTTTCTCAGTGTGATTTGGACTGCAGATTAATAGACACCGGTGTTTTAATAAAGTCAGCCATAACCTCCTGTAGCCCCCCTCCTGTTGGACCTCAAAGCTTATTGGAGGAGCGACAGTGGGTAGATGAGAGGAGGTGAGACGAGGTTTGAGAAGAGGAGGGTGGGGGATGTTACTGTCATCCAGGAGAAATCTGACGGCTGCATAATTCAACAATTTATGAGAGAGTGGGCAGACGAGATGGAGGAGGGTGTTCAGAGGTAAGAGAAAGGGAAAGATGGAGAGAAAGAAAGGCAGACGGAGAGGAGGCTGTAGCATACAATATGTGGCTAAGACAGCGTATCTGTGTCAGGGTCAGTTCTCATTACATCTAGCCATGGGATGGCAAGCTGTGTGTGTGTGTGTGTGTGTGTTATTGTAAGGGAACAACTCCCAGACAGCCACAACAATGAAATCAGATGAGAAGTGGTGGTGGGAATTTAAGCAGGGAGTACAATGTTTTATGGATTACCTAAACAGCTCTGTGTGAGGACACACACCTTACATGAACCAAGCAACCTCACAAGGCTCCATTCTTTACTGTAATTAGCACAGAGATGATTTCCAATAAGGTGTCTGGCTCACACACTATCACATTATTTCCATATCTGACTGCACTTCTCCCAGCACATTCTCATAAAATTCTATGAGGACCAATAAAACTGCAGGTCTAAATACACTCTGCAAAAGTGTTTTTTTTCCAAAAACTACACCAAGATCAGCTGATTTGACCTTCTTACTATTAAATAAGCATTATCACTACTGGACGCAATGAGAGTCAATGGCGATTAGCATTAGGTGGCGATTATTAAATGTAGGTTTTTAGTTTTGTTGTTCTTGTTTTAATACCTAAACATAACCAACAGATTTTAATGCCTAAATCTAACAAAGTCGTAATGCCTAAACCTAACACATTTTAAAGCAACACTATGTAACACACGTGGATTTGTTGAATAAACTGATAAACCAAACTAAACTGGCAAATCCAGAGTGTAAGCCTGTCCATTGATTCATGTTCAGGCTTGTGTCCGATCACTCTCTCTCTTTCTTATCTTTGCGTCCCGTTAAGAGTTTTTCTACCACTGAAATAATTTTAGAGACATTATTTTAAGGTCGAAAAACTACATAGTGTTGCTTTAATGCCTAAACCTAACAACACGTTTTAATGCCTAAAGACTGGCAGCCCATCCATCCATTTTCTTCCGCTTATCCGGGGCCGGGTCACGGGGGCAGTAGCCGAGATCTTGTTCTTTTGGTCATGACCCAAAGTTCATGACCATTTCCCAATATGGCGAAGCCGGGTCCCCACCCTGGAGCCAGGCCTGGGGTTGGGGCCCATTGGCCAGTGCCTGGTGGCCGGGTCTCTCCCCATGGGGCTCTACTCAGAGCTCCTCCCAGGTGACCGAGCTCCTCACCCTATCTCTAAGGGAGCGCCCGGCCACCCTGCAAAGGAAATTCATTTCAGCTGCTTGTATCCGAGATCTTGTTCTTTTGGTCATGACCCAAAGTTCATGACCATTGCCCGGTATGGCGAAGCCGGGGTCCCACCCTGGAGCCAGGCCTGGGGTTGGGGCCCGTTGGTGAGCGCCTGGTGGCCGGGTCTCTCCCCATGGGGCCCAGCCAGGCAAAGCCCGAAAGAGTGGCCACTTCTGTGGGGCCACCACACACAGGAGGATCAATAAGGGGCCGGTGCTCTGTGGATTGGGCAGTGGTCAAAGGTGGGGACCTCCACAGCCCAATCTCTCTAGGGGCAAGACTGGCAGTGAATCACCAAAACTGTACAAAAGATCATTGGTGCTCCTGTTCACTCTGCCTAGCTGAGAAACATAGCTGAAAGGATCAGGTCTGACACACACCTTGGACAATGTCTTTTTGACACCTTCCCCTCAGAGGCATGAGGGCATGGACAGAAAGACTGAAAAACAGCTTCTTCCCCAGGGCTGTGAAAACTCTGCTGGATACCTGCGCTGGACTTGCACCTTACACTGCACTTTATGTTTAATGCATCCTACATGCTCCTTTTTATATTTAATGGACCTTCCAGCCTTTTTATTCCCTTTTTATTTATTGTCCTTTTAATTCTATTTTATTTATTTTATTGCTGCTACTTATTGGGATTACATATGCTGCTGCATAAAGGACTGCCATCAAAGAAAATTTCGTTGTATAGAAATGTGCAATGACAATAAAGAATTATCATATCTAACCAGCACATTTTAATACGTGAACCTAGCCGAGACGTTTTATTGCCTAAACCTAACCAACATGTTTTATTACCTAAACCTAACCAAGACATTTTAATGCATGAACCTAACCGAGACGTTTTATTGCCTAAACCTAACCAAGATGGTTTATTGCCTAAACCTAACCAACATGTTTTATTACCTAAACCTAACCAAGACATTTTAATGCATGAACCTAACCGAGACGTTTTATTGCCTAAACCTAACCAAGATGGTTTATTGCCTAAACCTAACCAATATGTTTTATTACCTAAACCTAACCAAGACATTTTAATGCATGAACCTAACGGAGACGTTTTATTGCCTAAACCTAACCAAGATGGTTTATTGCCTAAACCTAACCAACATGTTTTATTACCTAAACCTAACCAAGACATTTTAATGCATGAACCTAACGGAGTGTTATATTGCCTAAACCTAACCAAGATGGTTTATTGCCTAAACCTAACCAACATGTTTTATTACCTAAACCTAACCAAGACATTTTAATGCATGAACCTAACAGAGACGTTTTATTGCCTAAACCTAACCAAGATGGTCTATAGCCTAAACCTAACCAATATGGTTTATTGCCGAAACCTAACCAACATGTTTTATTACCTAAACCTAACCAAGACATTTTAATGCATGAACCTAACGGAGACGTTTTATTGCCTAAACCTAACCAAGATGGTCTATAGCCTAAACCTAACCAATATGGTTTATTGCCGAAACCTAACCAACATGTTTTATTACCTAAACCTAACCAACACATTTTAATGCCTTAACATAACCAAGACGTGTCTAAAGTAGTAAGAAAGATAAGAAGTAGGCTATTGAATAGCTTGACAACCTTCCAACCTGGTGACCACAGTCACAAAGCAGATTTAAGTCTTAAAATATTTTTTAAAACAAATTTGCTTATGATATATAGATACCAATGATGTGCATATGTCTTACTAAGATTTTGTTAAAACTGTGTTGGTGGAATGTTTGTTTAAAAGAGTCACTCCACTCAAATTACTTTCGTATGAAAATAGTCTGCATGTCATTGGTGTGTCATATGTATAATGGAGGGTGATCAAGAATGGAAAGAAATATGATGCTGAAATTCCTAATTGTAAAAAAAAACAATTTCTCAGGTTTCTTAGTATAAATGTCCTACATGGCCATAAAAAACCTGTCACAACCTTTGACTTTTGGTTATTTCACATAACAGCTTTCCACCTGTTATGTTACCTTTGTGCTAGAAAAATGAGATGACACATTGCACATTAATCAGTCTAAAAACATTCCATTCAAATGTGATCACAGCCTACACTCCTCTACAGTTATCGAGACTTTGAAACCTGCTTTGTTGACCTTTGGGCCAAGAGAACAGTTTTTCAGTGTAATCTTAAATTGTTGCAGCTGCAGATTGATGATCCTTTTAAAGATCATTGCTCACAGACTTTTTTTAAAGGTGCACCCTGAGACAGTCAATGCTCTGCTCTCTTTATTTAGAGGCCATAAACTGTATTATTCATCAAACTTAAATTATATGCTGGACCTCGTTGTGGAAACTTGAACTAGTCACTGCCCAACAATTATTTAGTGATAGCTTTATTGTCATTGTGAACTTGAGACATGAACCGATTACTAAAAGAAGAGCTGAAGTAAGATACTGTACAAACAGACATCTACCCTCTCACTGGGAAAGCCATGATGAAATTAGTGTTACAAAGAGAGTTTCCACCCTTTTCTCACAGTGGGGGTCTCCTCATGCTCATGCTCCATAATGTCTCTCCTGCTGCATGACCCAGCACACTCCTACTGCTCCTGCATTATTCCATCTGTCACAAAGCGGGGAAAAACAGAGAAATAGAAGAGCGCGATCAAGGAGAGATGAGATGGTGTTATCAAACACAACAATGAAGGGTCAATAAAAACAGGTGCCATTGTGAAGTCTGTGCTGGCGTTCTGAGTAAACAATGTGAGATTCCATTTCAGAGAGCAGAGGTCACTTTTACCTCCACTCCCTTCCCCATCGCTGCCTTGTCTCTTCTCCCTTATGTTTTCCATTCCACTCACCTTCTGTGCCCCATGTTGACAAAGCAGATATATGACTGCACCTGCCAAATGATAACAGTTGTTTGCCTGCAAATCAGACTGATGAAGCAATGATAACATTTTTCTCTTTTTGTACCGTGGTACACATCGTTATAATGGCTTGTTTAGTCAGGCATGAAGCTATAACAAGGCTGGACCCTGTTTGTACCCTCTCATCTATCTGCAGTACAAACTGCAAACATAACCACTCTTCACCATCCAGTCTGTCTGCACAGAACGATGACATTACAGTTTCAAAGGAGACAGGTCTATATATGTGTACCTGTGCACCTTAGTGCAACTGGTAGATGTGTGTAGTGTAACTCAACTCTAATCAACTATGGACTGAATAAAGTTGAAGCTTACCATCTCATCAGGCCTATGTTCTTCATTTGTTTGAGTTGCTTGTATTTTATAGGTTATCAGGTCAGCGTGCCAACAGTCGCTGATCTGACACAGTGCTTTAAGAAGCATGAATATCAGCTCAAGCTTATTGCCAACAGCAGCAGTTTGTAGGAGCCACAGCATCAGCATGCCAGGAAACCCACACACATTATCAGAGTAGTTTATAGCAGGTCAGACACAGCAGAGCTACTGGTGTTACTGCAGCTTTTACACCAGTTGCTGGGCTGTGCTTGTGAAATTGAAAAGTAATGACAATGGAAAATTTACATAACAGTAATGTAAAGGATCTGGTATGCTTAAAGTAGAGTAAGTAAACATTGAACAGTACTTTAACATGAACACTAAAGGGGTCTGCTAAAATATAATTACACAACCTGAGTTGGTAGATGAACACCTTTAAATGGAATCGAAAGCTTCTAAAAACTTCATAAGTAGACCAATGAGTTGAGACTTTGTCACACGTTAAACATTTACATATAAATACTCTCCCCCACCGGTCGAGGCACGTAGCTGCCCAAACCGAGCCTGGTTCTGCTGGAGGTTTCTTCTGTTCAAGGGAGTTTTTTTCTTTCCACTGTCACCAAGTGCTTGCTCATGGATTAGTTGGATTTTGTTGGCTTTCTATGTACAGTACTTTAAGATGATTTGACGCTCTACAAATAAACTGAATTGAATTTAATTAAATGTGTAATATAGTAAGCTGTAATGTAACCAAATGACAAAACAGGATAATGTAAGATGACATGAACTTTAAGGAAACTGAACTGAAGGGAAATTCAAGTACAGTCATACTCTGGCTTATGTCAAACTTCTGTCAAACTCTGACTTATACCATATAAAGTAAATCACAGTTCAGGATACATCACATGATGCCGATTTGTGTCACTAATCAAGTCGACATATAGAAATCAAATTTCAATTCAATTCAATTTTCAATTTATTTGTATAGCGCCAAATCACAATACAAATCATCTCAAGGCACTTTACAAAAACTAAAACTAAAAACCCAACAATTCCCTTATGAGCAAGCACTTGGCGACAGTGGAGAGGAAAAAACTCCCTTTAACGGAAGAAAAAAAAACCTCCAGCAGAACCGGGCTCAGTTTGGGCGGCCATCTGCCTCGACCGGTTGGGGTGAGTGGATAGAGCAGAGAGAAAAGAACAGCAACAATAAACAACAAATAGACACTGCAAGTTGGTGGGGCCAGTAACTGCACATCAGCGATAAACAGCTCCAGGACCAGGGACACCTGCAGAAGGTACAGAGAGAGAGAGAGGGAGGGAGAGAGCACAAACTAGGGGAGAGAGAGAGCACAAGGTTAGTAACATTCAATGGTGGAATATACATGAGGTGGGAGAGAAGGGGGGGGGTTAGGGTAGGGGAGCTCAGTGCACCGATGGTCCTCGGGCAGTCTAGGCCTATAGCAGCATAACTAACTAAGGGATGGTTCAGGGTTGCCTGAAGCCAGCCCTAACTATATGCTTTGTCAAAGAGGAAGGTTTTAAGTCTAGCCTTAAAAGTACAGAGAGTGTCTGCCTCCTGAACCCAGACTGAGAGCTGGTTCCACAGGAGAGGAGCTTGATAGCTAAAGGCTCTGCCTCCCATTCTGCTTTTGAGAACTCTGGGAACCACAAGTAGGCCTGCACTCTGAGAGCGAAGTGGTCTATTGGGATAATATGGTACTATGAGGTCTTTAAGGTATGAAGGAGCTTGATTATGAAGGGATTTGTATGTGAGAAGAAGGATTTTAAATTCTATTCTATATTTTACAGGGAGCCAATGAAGAGAAGCCAATATAGGAGAAATATGATCTCTCTTGCTAGTTCCTGTCAGGACTCTGGCTGCGGCATTCTGGATTAATTGGAGGCTTTTTATTAAGATATTAGGACATCCAGATAGTAATGAGTTACAGTAATCTAGCCTTGAGGAAACAAATGCATGGACTAGTTTTTCTGCATCATTTTGAGACAGGATGTTCCTAATTTTGGAAATGTTGCGCAGGTGAAAGAATGCAGTTCTAGAAATTTGTTTTATGTGTGAGTTAAAGGACATGTCCTGGTCAAAAATAACTCCAAGGTTTTTTACAGTAGTGCTGGAGGCCAGGGCTATGCCATCTAGAGTAGCTATAATTTTAGAAAAGTTATTTCTGAGATTTTTAGGCCCAAATATAATTACTTCTGTTTTCTCCGAGTTTAAAAGTAAAAAGTTACTGGTCATCCAGGCCTTTATGTCAGTTAGACAGGCTTGAAGTCTGGTTAACTGGTTTGTGTTAACAGGTTTAATAGATAGATATAACTGAGTGTCATCCGCATAGCAGTGGTAATTAATAGAGTGCTTCCTAATGATATATCCTAAAGGAAGCATGTACAGGGTGAACAGAATCGGTCCTAGCACAGAACCTTGTGGAACTCCATAACTAACTTTTGTTCGTGTGGAAGGTTCATCATGGACATGAACAAACTGGAATCTGTCCGATAAATAGGATTGGAACCACTTTAACGCTGTTCCTCTGATACCAATCACATGCTCCAGTCTCTGTAATAAGATGTTGTGGTCAATGGTGTCGAATGCTGCACTAAGGTCTAGGAGGACAAGTATCGAAACAAGTCCATTATCTGAGGCTAAGAGAAGATCGTTGGTAACTTTCAACAGTGCTGTTTCTGTACTATGATGTGCTCTAAATCCTGATTGGAAATCTTCAAATAGTTCATTCCTGTGTAAGTGGTCTGATAGCTGCTTAGCAACAGCTTTTTCTAGGATTTTAGAAATAAATGGCAGGTTGGATATTGGTCTATAATTAGCCAAGACTCCTGGATCAAGACTAGGCTTTTTGAGTAAAGGTTTGATTACTGCAGTCTTAAAGGCCTGTGGTACGTAGCCTGATACTAGAGATAAATTTACCAAGTCCAATAAAGATGAGTTCATTAATGGCAGGGTGCCTTTAAGCAGTCTAGTCGGGATGGGGTCCAAGAGACACGTTGATGATTTCGATGAAGCAACTACTGATGTAAATTCAGAGAGATCTATAGGAGAGAAGCAGAGGCAAAGGAATGAAAATACTGTATGTATACGCAGCAGCCAAGTTTTATTTGCGTACACAATTGGCGTCACTCACAGCAGATGCTGGCATCACGTTCATTCATTCATTTGGTCCAGCTTACGTTAAAAATTGACATATGTCAGACCTTCTGGAGCCAATTAATGACATCAGCCTGGGTATGACTATACCACATGTCAAGTAACACATTCAGTAACACAGTACATATCTCATGACAACAGTTTTATTTGATTAATGACCAATTCATCTAAAAACTAATGACATTCCCATCAGCCCTGACTTTAGTTTTATGTAGTGTGTGTCTACAATGTCAATATGCTAAACAAAGCATATATGACTGTACTGTATGTTTATTTAGCTTTTATGTGTAGTGCCACTCTCTGGAGAGCCTGAGCCCAAAACAACAAAGCTATTGTAGCATATACTGTATGTTGTATGGGTGCTGTAGAGTATTGGATAATACCGAGCTGAGACCCCTGTACAATAAAAGTATGCTAGCTGGGCTGGATAATGTAGGCCAGTACCAGAAGATGTAGACTCAGCCCAAGGAGGGACTGGTCCTGGTATTTAATAACACAAAGGCAAAGGGATATATTTGTAAAGCGAAGTATATTAACAGTGATATATTTACAAAATTTACACAGTGCACCTTCATGTTCTGTTTTTGTTTTTATGCTCACAGTTCACAGCAAGCAGTACCACACTGCCATGTTTAAAGTGAATGCTGCTGAACTCACGTGACCACACAAGAATGAACTTCAGCAGCATAAAAATAACTGGGTTATGCTATCATGAACTCTTAGCTTTGTTGCTGCATCTACTTTTATATTTTACTCTGCTGTCAGATTACAACCTACCCTGCTGTAGAAGCAGTCTGCAGACTATAAAAATGTTTTTTTAAATAATAATGTTGGCACATGCCTGGGTGAAAAAATAAATATATATATATTTTTGTATATTTTCTCAAAATATATTGAGTATACTTTTTAAATGTTACCCAACAACACCTGAAAAATATGTTTTAATGTACTAAAGCAGATTTATTGTGCAGCTTCCAGTGTATTAAGTGCAACTGAAGTGGTTTCATTTTAACAATGAAATTTAACATTTAAAAAGTATACTCAATATACTTAGAGAAAATATACATACATAAATATATATATATATATATATATATATATATATATATATATACCACCAGGATATACAGCAACGACATTGGAATGTCATTCGGACTGGACAAGTGTGGTCGAATGATAACAAAGAGAGGGAAGGTTGTCTGGACTGAAGGAGTTGAACTTCCAGAAGGCAGCATAGCGGATGTTGAGGGGAGCTACAAGTACCTTGGAATCCCACAGGCAAATGGGAACCAAGAAGAAGCCGCAAGGAAAGCCGCCACAGCCAAATACCTACAGAGAGTAAGGCAAGTCCTAAGAAGTCAGCTAAATGGGAAGAACAAGGTCCAAGCCATCAACACCTACGGCCTGCCGGTCATCAGATACCCCGCTGGCATAATAAGCTGGCCAAAAGAGAAGAGAGAGGCCACTGGTGTCAAGACAAGGAAGCTCCTCACAATGCATGGAGGACTTCACCCCAAATCCAGCATCCTGAGACTGTATGCTAAGAGGAAGGTAGAAGGCCTGGGGACTGGTGAGCGTCAGAGCCACCATCCAAGATGAAACAGCCAAGATCCATGAGTACATCAGGAAGATGGCCCCAAGCGATGGAATACTTAGTGAATATCTCAGGCAACAGAAGCCCGATGCATAGGAAGAAGAGCAAGAACCATCATGGCAGGACAAACCCCTGCACGGCATGTACCACCGACAGATACAAGAAGTGGCTGATATTGAAAAGTCCTACCGGTGGCTGGAAAAAGCTGGACTGAAAGACAGCACAGAGGCACTAATCATAGCAGCACAAGAACAGGCCCTGAGCACAAGATCGATAGAGGCCGGGGTCTACCACACCAGGCAGGACCCCAGGTGCAGGATGTGCAAAGATGCCCCTGAGACAATCCAGCACATAACAGCAGGTTGTAAGATGCTAGCAGGCAGAGCGTACATGGAACGCCATAACCAAGTGGCCGGCATAGTGTACAGGAACATCTGTGCCGAGTATGGGCTGGAGGTCCCAAGGTCAAAATGGGACACACCTCCAAAGGTGAGGGAGAATGACCGAGCTAAGAACCTGTGGGACTTCCAGATACAGACCGACAAACAGGTGATGGCTAACCATAGGACATAGTAGTGGTGGACAAACAGCAGAAGAAGGCCATAGTGGTAGATGTAGCAATCCCAAGTGACAGCAACATCAGAAAGAAGGAACATGAGAAGCTGGAGAAATACCAAGGGCTGAAAGAAGAGCTAGAAAGGATGTGTGAAGGTGAATTTTTTTATTATTATTATATATATATATATATATATATTTTTTTTTTTTTTTTTTTTTTTTTTTGTCACATGGGGCATGTGGAGTAATTGGCATGATTGTGTAACTTCTTAAGTGGCCTACATGTAGTTTTGGTACATTCAAAACTACATAGTATGAGAAACTACTAGTATGAGAAAAAGAGCATGGACAGCCAAGAATAAGAAACAATGGGCACAGGAGAGAAATGGAGCTGTGGTGTCAGGAGAATGATGGAGAACAGGACAGGTGTCTTGGTTTGTTCAGCTATAAGTAATATTATTTGGTCCGGCTCAACACTTAATTCAGTTTAGAAAAGACTGAGGGATCCCGCGAATAATGGTGTTAAGTTTAACAGAAAAATTACAAAAAAACAACCAAAAAACACCAGAGAACTCCAAATAGTAAAACACGACCACTCAGTAAAAACCGCCAGCAACGATTAGCCAAGTTCTACTAATCTTCTACTTTGGAGACTTACTATGTTTCAACACAAGCACAAATACACTTCGCAAAATTTTTAGCACACTTTATATGTTAAAAGTATAATTTAAGTATGAAACAACATTTAGTTTTTACTTGGGTGAGCTACTGTGACTGACTCATGTGCTAGACTAGTAGACTTTATAAGCTAACTGCCAAGATGTCAGCCAGCCAGAAACATATGCCAATAGTGCAAAAAGGCTTTTTCATTGTATAATTTAAACATTACTTAAGTAATGTGTAGTATCTTGATGATTTTAGTGTTTATGTTTTGTCACACACAGAGACACACCTCCACCTTCTTTATAATAACCTCACTGAGCTGCAGTTTTCCTGTAATTCATCCAGTCTCTGTTCTGAGCCAACCAAGAACAAACAGCCAGACTAAATACCACTTCATCGACTTCCAGTTGCTCTTCTCCCCCCTTTGTCTGGCTGTCTGGCTCATAGTCAGACCAGCTGTGTGCTGGCTGCAAGGGAGGTTTTTGTGTGACTTTAGTTACAGTACAAAGTAAAGACAGATGCAGCTGGACAAGACCTGGTCAGACAAAGTGTTTTTTTTTAAAGTGCACAAATCTCAGATTAGAGTATTGGAGTTATGTGAAGAGCCGTGCATATACAGTTGGGCTACCTGTGGAGGACATATTTACGTAATTAAGGTTACACTATCTTGGGTTTAATGTTTTCTTGGTTTTAATATTTATTCCCAGGCCCGTGTGTCAGTATATCCAAGCATGACCTGAGTAAATGCAGTATCACCACTGATAACACAGTATGTCACATTCACTGTGGGAGAAAACAATGTGTTTTTGAGGTCAGTGAAGAAAGAAAACTGTAATGTTCAGTCACTTCACATCTGATACATAAAATCCAGTCATGTATCTTTCAAGCATGGTTCAGATGTTTTTCAGTCAAGGATGCCTGCATGCAACAGCATGTTTTCTAACGAGGATGAGCTGATTTCAGAAAAACGCTGAACATTTGTGGCTGCAGAATCCTGTGATGGCTTCTAGCATTGAAGCTGATATTTTGATGTAAACGGGAGTCAGACATGGTTTCTGTCTGTAAGGCTAATGTCAATGGTATTTCATCATTATTGCTTAGTTTGGTACCTGTAAGGGATTTTTTATGGCAGAACCAAGTTAGTGAGAGAAACAGAAATAGCTGTTCTTATACTATTCAGTCATAAGGAATCTGTTTTTAGGATGAATCATAAGGGTGGAAGGATGGAATATCCTCTCATTACTGCATATCTTTACACTTGCAGGTCACATCATCCTCGTCATCATCATTTTTTCATCTTTCAGCTTCTTCCTCTGTCTCTTTCATCCTTACCCACACAGGCTCCCCTGGCTGATCTGCCTGGTAATGTGAACCATTGTGTTCGGAAATGAAATATCCTCTCTTCCTTCTCACCACACATCTGGCTCTCCCTGTAATTAGGGTGCTTGTGTAAAGCAGTGATCTTTAAATTGTATTGTGTATGTGTATTAGGTAAAGATGCTTCTGACACCAGTTTTGAGGCCCTGCCTGCTGCATTTATCAACAGGAAATGAGAGAAAAAGTGAGAGTGCCTCTATTAATTTACTAAATATGCTAAAGATTAGATATGGGTGTGAAGATTCATTCGTTCATCAGGGCTAGATTTTCTTTAATCTAGTCAAATTTCTTTGATAGTGAAAGAGTAAACTACTTTGTTGGGTCTCATTTGCAGATATCATTCCTTGCTTCAAGGAAATAAACAACCCAACTAGCTTACTAAATCTGACACCACTATATTAGTATGGAAAAGAGTTGCGAGATTTGTGATGGTCACTCTAACTCAGTGCTTCACTCTTCCTACACACACTCCTTTAATTCTGAAGCCAGGATGTACTGAAGGCAGGCACTTTAGAGACGTTGCAATACTGTATATCACCTGACTTCTTCTCAGCCTGTTAGAGCTACTGTACCTTATCGTATGTAATCCCAGCTATACTGCTGGAAGTCCCTTTAATTGAAACTCACTGTAAGAGAAAACAGCATGTTGTCTGACGGGATCCCACTGCTCCATTGAGCCAATAACCACTGAACATTTTGCTATTCAGTCACAGGGAAAACATTACCCTCTTTCCCACTGTTGATTAATACCAGCTGTCAAGTGTGCTGTCTTTGCTTTGTTTTGCTATGTTACCTAAAACAAAGATAATATTAGATGCTAAAAGCATGTTTGTCTACTATAATTAATGAGGTTCTGTATAGTATCTGCACAGAGCTAAAGCAAGGCTGGTTATATTCCATGAGAGTTCTGTATTTCTTGAATCAGATTCTTGACATTAGAAATAGTTGTATGTCAAATAATCTTAATAAAACATTCACTTTTTAGGGTTTCTTTGTTACTGAATGGAATTTGCAAACTCCTTTTCCGGATCACGCTCACATCACACAAAATCGCTTCATATTGCTGAGAAATCACTTTTCTCCTTCTTAAAAAACATACTTCTTGTCGAATTTCCCAAAACACTGTCACCCAGCCAATTAAATACTCCATATCTGTTCAAATCAATTATCTCCACCACGCAAAGTGTTCCCTGCAACACTGTTGTGAAATGATTGAGCTAATGGGTTTTTGTTCCCACACAGACTGTATCAAACCTCTCCGCAGCAATTAAGATCATTATCCACCCTCGTGTTTTTGTTTAAGCCCTTTTCAGGTCCATTTTGCTAACTCACAGGTTCAGCTGTGATTGAATTTGAAGCTAGGATCATTCTGTATACTTTCAAACTTAAATCACATTAGGTGACCACAAATGCAGTTTAGTTATTGGGAGCTGTGGCTGTTTCGTCTTCTTTATAGTATGGATTATTGACCTTGTAGTGGAAAGCAGCCATTAGCACCTCAAGAACCTAAGATATAGTCAAAGTTCCTGAAAAATTATTAAGTGTCTGACACAAGTCAAACACCATATAGATGGCTGAACAAAATCTGTTTTCCAAAGGTTAGGAGGTTCATTTTGGAAGACTATGATGAATTATTTTGTTGGTGTAATAACACACTGTACACTGAGGCATGTTGGGATTTACTGATGACTGGTGGTTATGGTTAAGGTTAGAATAAGTATCTAGGAAATAAATGTAGGTAGGTCAATCCCCACAAAGACTTAAAAACAAGTGTGTGTGTGTGTGTGCGTGTGTGCAGCATGTGTGCGTTGGTGTCCAGCAGCATGGATATGTATGCCAATCAGAGCAGCGCTCCCTGTCACTGGTGATAAGTGGTAATTGAATTTTGCCAGGCAGAGCTAACAGGGCAGGGCAGGCAGACCAGTGTGTGTTGCATGACAGGGTCTTGGCAGCATAATGCTTTTAATAGTGTCAGTCAGGCCGTGCATGGAGGTCCATCTACTGTAAGCTGCCATCTCACTGTTCGTCCCTCTCTCTGTCTCTGTGCCCCCTTTTCGCTTCCTTTGTCTCTGTATTCCTTTTTACTTCACTGACACTAATCAAATACAGTATAATGTATGTAAAAGATACAGATACGTTTCTAAGTTGCTTTAAACTGTTTTTTAAAGATACAGGTGCACACGATAAAGTTAGACTCACTTTGCTACTCTGAGTGTTTCCTTTTTGAAAGATATGTTTTCATCCATCCATCCATTATCTATACCTGGTTATTCCTGACCAGGGTCAGGCGGATCTTCTGGTGCCTATCCCAGCTCTCTTTGGGTGAAAGGCAGGTCTCCAGTCCATCACAGGGCCACATAGAGACAAACAACCTCACACAC
Organism: Mastacembelus armatus; assembly: GCF_900324485.2. NCBI lineage: Eukaryota > Metazoa > Chordata > Actinopteri > Synbranchiformes > Mastacembelidae > Mastacembelus > Mastacembelus armatus. Next base: position 3,048,543 of record NC_046650.1, on the reverse strand, counting down.
TCACACTCACTCCTATGGGCAATTTAGAGTCACCAATCAGTCACAGGGAGAACATGCAAACTCCACGCAGAAAGGCCTCTGCTGTGTTTTGAACCAGGAACCTTCTTGCTTTGAGGGAACAGTGCTGACCACCCAATTTGCTGACCCTGTAATACTCTCATGTTCTAGATGTGTCCCTTCCTACTTTGTTGTTCTTTATATCTTGTCTTGTTGTCTGTCCTTGTTCTTTGTTTTGTCCTTCAGTTCCCTTATCTGTCAGTCAGTACCCACAGCAGTCCTGTTCGTGTTTCATTGAGGCAAGTGGCATTTGCTGCTGCAAGGTTGCAAGGTCAAAGTGGTTCTCTCTGTGTCTCTCACTCTCCGTGTGTCTCTGTGAGTCTCTCACCTTCTGTCTGGATGCACTGTGAAGTGTTTGTGGCAAGTTGTAATACTCAGCTGATTAACCTAGCTAGTGCATCAACTGACAAAGTGTCTTCTCTTTCTCTCTCTTTCACACATGCATACATGCATTTTGGCAAATTCCAGCTTTGCTTTTTTATGATTTGCTCTCAACAGTGGAATCCTCCTCGGTTGTCTTCTATTAAGTCCACTTTTGCTCAAACGGACGGATGGTGCGATCTGACACTGATGTACTTTGACCTTGGAGTTCACCTCTAATCTCTTTGGATGTTGTTCTGGACTGTTCGTTTTATCTGTCTCTTCAAATCATGTTTTCCTCTTGTGGCCACATCTAGGGAGGTTGGCTATGGTCCCGTGGACCTTAAACTTCTGGATAATATGTGCAACTGTAATCACAGGAACATTGAGCTGCTTGGGGATGGTCTCATAGCCTTTACCTTTAACATGCTTGTCTATCATTTTCTTTCTAATCTCCTGAGACAACTCTCTCCTTAGCTTTCTGTGGTCCATGTTCAGTATGGTACACACCAATAGTAGACAGCACAGTGACTACTTTTCACCCTTTAAATAGGCATAAAACTATTGTATGACTGAAACTTGGTGGAGATTTCCAGTGTGGATATATGTGTCAGCTTAAATTACTCATGATTGATGTAATGTATGTCCTACAAAGATAACAACAAAGTTTTAATTTTGTAGATGAAACTGAAGCAGAAATTGAAAATGAGATATCCTCTTTTTTGCACTATTTTCAAATGATTGCCATAATGAAACACTGGGAGTGAATAATTTCTTGTTGCAGTATTAAATTTTCTGATGAGTTTGTGGAGCTGTTTTCATTGGCTTTGCAATTAAATAAGAAAACCAATCCTAGATTGGCTCTGTGGTTTAGCAATCTCCCCTAACAGTGCATACATGTGATAAGTCTTATGATAGACAGGCAATCTGCTTCTGTTGTGCCACACATCTCACCCAAAGCATGCTGGGAAAGGCCCTGCTGTCACCTTGGGCAAGATCAACAGTTCTGAAAATCAATTACTGGTAGTTTGGACTGCATGAATTAGCCCAAGGTGACTGGCAAAACTAAATCTAATCAATACTAAATCTAAATGGTGACTAGCAATCCTGTTCATTTTTTGCATTGCATTCCACATGAATTGGCTAAACAACATAAGGCACAGCCAAAATAGTTTGCTCAATGGAGGCTTTTCACTATGCATTTCTGGTATGAGGAGCAGAGAGCTCTGTGTAGAACCTCTACTCTGGCCATCTTATCTGGAAGCCTCCTGGACCCCTCCCTAACACAACCCAGAAAATTCAGAAAGTGAATTACCTCAGACCTGCTGGAGAATGTGACTATTACACTCTACTGTATTGTCTGTACTCTGTAGCAAAATAACGGTCTTTGATCACCAGGGTCAAAGGAAGATGTACCTGGACCTAGCACACTTAATTTGTATCATTTTAAAAAAATGTGGACCTGAGGAAGAACATAATAATATTAATAGAAACACAGACGTACACTAAATCTTACAGATGTTCTCTTAGGTCTCATGCCTGGTATTGAGTCTAAGGGAGAAGAGAAATCTGGGAAGACTCCACAGTACATGTTTTTAAACTTTTTCTACGTGTCCCTTTGTCTGCTCATCAAATGCATACAGTCTAATTACTAAATAGTTTCCATCCAAAGTGGCTTCAGATACTGTATCTTCTTATTAACCTGGCTAACTCTACACAAAACAAATAATTTTAAACTATGATTTTGAATTAGGTTGCTCCATCCATTTGCTGTATAGTTATAAGAGGCTTTTAACTATGCATTAATTAAAATATCTAATTCCCTCAGAAGTATGTATTGAGATACATTCACAATCAGATATTTCATCTATAAATAAATGCAACGCAGATCCTTATTTTCAGCTCATATCACTTGCTGTTTATTACTCTGGCATTATAATATTGTTTCCCATTGCCAGAATAGAGTTGGAGCTGGAGATGAATGATGCCAGTGCCAGAAAGAGTGTGACAGAGACTTGTGTGTGTGTGTGGGTGGTTGACAGTTGAATGGCAGCCATCAGTATCAGAAGAAAGTCTTTTGGGTGTAGACCTATATAGTGAAGCTCTTTGTGTCACACATACTCTCACCCACTGCTTCGGGCAGGAAAGTACAGCTTTTTTTAACTTTATGTAATTAAGTCTAGAATAATTGCTCAGAGGTTCCTCTATTCCTCTCCTCCCTCTCACTTGGGTCTCCTCTTTAGTTGACAGAGGAATGTAATTAAAAAGGAGAGAGAGCTTTCCCTGAGTTTGATCATTGTCTCCATCCTCTGAAGGAGAGCTTAGACCTGCCGTCTATCATCGACAACTAGAGTGAGATCAGGAGAGAGCAGTGATGAAGATAGAGAGATCTATCAATGAGAGGGAGAATGGGGGAGAAATCCAGGAGACGGCTGAGGTAAACAGAACATCAGACAGGCAGAGTAAATGTAAAGAAGTGGGGAAATAGATCAAGGAGGACAGACAGTAAATGAGAACATGCTATTTTAAAGGGGGGTTCTGCATATCGAAATAGAAAAGGTTTCTGTTTCACACATTGCAGTGAAAACAATGTTTGTTACCCATTTTGTTTATTTACAATTAATAAATCATTTGCAAAGTCTTTACAGACTATTAACCAATAATTTGAACAATAATCGATTGATTCCCATGTTATGGAAAATCCTAAACTCATTTGGGGTCTTACACCTTGACAAGCACCTTGTTTTACACCCACTTCAAAAGTTATCACGTCCATAATTAAGCATCAGAACAGGTCAGAAAGAGCATATCATTAATATTGTCTTCTGTGATTTCTAGTGATTTCTAGAGCTGATAGTAATTATGAAAGGGGCAGAAGTCTGACTAAGGCTATATGAAGAGCTACAATGTCCACATAGGGAGAAAGTTAGCGCACGCTAGCTTCAAATCTAGAGACAGCTGTTCGTTTCGCCTTTCCAACCAACAGTCCATGTGGTTACTTTAAGGTTCAATGTGTAATATTTAGAGCAATCTATTAGAAGAAATGGAATATAGTATTTGTACATATGTTGTCTTTAGGGTGTAATTACTGGAAAATACCAACCTTTGCATTTTCTTAATCATAGAAGGAGCCTTTGAAATCTACACAGGTAGCAGGTCTCCTTTCAGAGAGGCAGCCATGTTTCTACAGTAGCCCAGAATGGACAAACCAAACCCTGACCTTAGACAAGGAATCGTGTTTTGTTTTATGGTGACAGCCACTGTACCCTCCCTAACACAAGATCTACACACAATAATCACATGTTTATAGCAAACCCTTATTTCAGTTTCTTAGTATGCATTCATTATAATATGGGCTACGTTATGGTCTGTGCATGTGCTACAAATGTGAGTGTAAGTTGAGCACCACCTACAGACATTATAGTGTAACACATGTTGTACCATAGTACAAATGATGAACAGTCTCAATGAAAGTGGCAACTTACCACAGCAGAGAGCGACACTTTGAACTGCTACTAAAAGCACCATAGAAATCTGCATTGTATAGGTTTCATTTGATAATAATATTTGAAGGTAAAATCATCTACCCCAAAATTATTTTTTTCTGCACATATTATCTTTGTAGGGCAGAATATGCCAGTGTACATGTGATTTTAGGTACATTTTAAATCATGAATCTGAAGTCACTTGGCAGCTGGCTGGAGAAGTTGTAGGGAAGTGGATGAAGAAGGAAGAGGCACAAAGAGAGAGGAGAGTGTATCCAAATCCTTGTCAGTCACAATCTCTGCGCGGGAGGCTTCAGATGGAGAGAGTAGCAACAGATAACAGGGCCAAATCTGGGACAGGCAGTACTACACATAAAAAACACACTATTATACCTTGCTGTCAGTCTCAACATTACCATGTCAGAACAAAGAAACATTTAAATGGTAAATGTACTATAAATGAGGCTTAATTTAATATGTTAAGTTTAATATGAGGCTATGAGTGTGTCTGCATGCATTATATCCATCCATCCATTATCTATACCCACTTATTCCTTAACCAGGGTCCCAGGGATCTGCTGGAGCCTATCCCAGCTCTCTTTGGGTGAAAGGCAGGGGTCCACCCTGGACAGGTCACCAGTCCATCACAGGGCCACATAGAGACAAACAACCTCACACACTCACACTCACTCCTATGGGCAATTTAGAGTCACCAATCAACCTGACATACATGTTTTTGGACTGTGGGAGGAAACCAGAGTACCTGGAGAAAACCCACACAAGCACAGGGAGAACATGCAAACTCCATACAGAAAGGCCCCTGATGGGTTTCGAACCAAGGAACCTTCTTGCTGTGAGGCGCTAACCACTAAGCAACCACATTGCCCTACATATTGCATTTTTAATTAGCTCTTAGCATGGAGTCATGTGTAAAGGTTGTCCCCCCTCTATAGAATGCATGTATGTGTCTCAGTGTTTTCCTCTTAACTTAAGCCAACATGTGCAATTGTTCCAGTCAGGAGTGTTTGCCAGTCACCTCCACTGTAGTACAAATGCAGCAGCCAAGCAGGAAGACAACATGTATAATGCACAAGGGTGCCACCAGCTAATGCATTTGTGCTGCTGCCAAGGTGGGAGAAAACACTCTCACTTTCCTGTTCTCGACACCTCACAAGACAACGTGTCATACATGTTTGCGTCCTCGATTCTCCATTCCAGCCAAACGTATCATTTTTCACATCACCTTCATGGGGGTGCAGTGTGAGGTGACAAAGGCGGTGGTGAGTAGTAACACAGTCTTTAAATGTTAAATTTATTGAACAAGTGGGAAAAATACAACAGTGAGTGGAGGCAATTTCTTCTGTTTCCAAATGAATCAACTGATTTGAAGGATTAACTTAATCCAATAGCCTTTTGTTAATACTCGCCGTAGTCAGGCTTGATTGGAGAATTCAGCTGCACTGAAAACAAGTGAAATTATTGTAGCTTGAAAGATATTTTCATGTAAGATAGTTACACCGTTAAATATGATATTCCGTATACCATCATAGAAATCACTTCTCCTCTGCTTCTCTCAGTTAAACATGTCATTGTTAAAGCATGTTGAGGCTTAACAGGTCTTTCTTGAGCTCAGGAGCAGTAGCTTGATAAAATTATTTCACCTCAAGGTTTACTTAACTAATATAATTTAAAATACATTTCAAAAAGTGTCCTTCAATGCAATGTTGTTACTTTTGACCTCTAAATAATAGAAAAATGTTTACATTCATTAATGTCAAACCAACAAAGAATCTCTTGAACCACAGATGTGCAAAAATAGGCCAGATTTTAATAGTGGCCCCTTGGTTTTTTTGTCCGAATTCCACCACTAAATCAATATCACACTAATGTCTATATTTATGAAAACCTTCAGCATTGTAATGTAAGATGAACTAGATCCCCACTCAGTCTAATAATCATGAATACAAGTACATTTTTTAATGAATTAACAAAGTTTTAATCCAACAAGTAACATCATCAGGTGGAACTTGACTGCCCCAGCAGGATTCTTGTTGAAATTGAACGATCCATGATCGATTAAATAATTGCAGAGTGAAACCTTAAAAAAATTAAAGGCACAATGGTGAGACTTGAAAATTTGTCAGACTAAAGTTTCTTGTCAGATCAAGGTGCGTATCTTTGTTTGTTACTGAAATTTCAAAGTTGGGAAGCCTGGGTAAATGGACCTAAACTTGGCTGAATTATAAAGTAAGTTAAATTAGGAACTATCAGATCAAATAAACAACTGTGCTGTACTTTATCCTAGAGCCATGCTAGTTACTACCCAAAAGTATTCAGACTGATTACACAGTAGAAGGGGCATGACAACCAAATGTCCCATCATCAAACAACAACTTATGCTGTCTGGTGGTGTCCTCTAGGCTCCCATGCTGCTTCACTCTCCCAGGTCTTAATTCCCAACAGACTATGGCTCAATGAGCTGCCACTACACAGGGCTCTCTCGCTACCAGTGGGAGCTAGAACCCAAGCAATTTGCATATGTAATTGGGTGGAAAGTTGTCCTAGGAGCTGCTTGCTGTAAGCAGCTACTGGTATGCATGTCAGTGTTTCCCCAATATGTATTCAGCAGTGGTGCACCCCCACTGCTGAAATTTCACATTCCTTAATATTCACAAAAAAATGTAGCCACCACAACTTGCACACAGTCAGAACAGTGTGATACAGGCACAGCACATTCAGATACTGCAGTCAGATAAACTCTGTTTACCCACCTCTCAAATTCTAACAGAGTGTTCAGGCCCACTGTACGCTTGTTAATGCACTATAACTAGACTCTCAGTTCCTTCTACTGATTATATGACCATCCATTGTTGAACCAGAGTACCTTGTTAACACAGACTGACAGAGTCACAGAGTGACTTTAAATCTACTTGTGTTGTGTGAGACTTAAAACAAACACACCATTCAGGCGGAAGCTAATAGTCAGGTTGTAAACATTAGGAGCCACTTTCATTATGACAAGATATGACATCTTAATGCAAAATGGTAACCTCTCAAATGAAGGAGCACAAAGTATGGAGGTAATTATGGCCCTTAAGTGGGTCTGAGGTTGTTTGTAGATACTGTTCTTTGGATTCCTTGACTTTATCAGCTTGTTGTTGTTATATAGTTCAGTTAGTTTGGAAGGAGCTCCACATCTGCTAACCTGTATTCACGCTACATTAAGTTGTTAAATCATAAACACTCCAATTACCGCAGCAAATTTGAGAACACCTTGATGACCTGGAGATGACAGAATAGCAGCAGCACTTCCATCACTCTCCCAGCAGTACAGGTCAAATTCTAAAAACAACGTATCCTACATTTCCCATAATGCAACTCGGCAGCATTGATGATTAGCTAAGTAGACACTAAATATCTGCTTTCAAATCCTCCAACTTCAGTTCCATACATACATATCTAATGTATCTTATGCATCATTTGTTACTACATGTACTGTACGTACATATTTCACACTCTTCAGGTGTGTTTGTCTGTGTCAGGAGGTAGAACAGGTCGTCCCATAAAGGTAGGGTTGGTGGTTTGAGCCCTGGCTCCTCCAGTCCAGATGTCAAAGTGTCCTTGGGCATGGCCCAAATTACTTCCAGTGGCCATCCCATCAGTGTAGAAATGTGTGTGAGTGCCAGCTTTATTGTGTTTACGTAAATGGGGTGAATTCAACGTGTAGAGTACATTGAAAAATCTATATAAGTCCATTTACCTTATTGTTAAATTGTGTATATGTGTGTATCATAGTCAGTGTTTGTCCATTTTCAAGAGTAAAGACCTTTTTTCATGATCTGTGTGAGCCTGGAGCATTAAAACTCAACTGTTCCAAATTTGAACAAGCAGTACAGAGTACACATGTGTTCTTATTCCCCACCGATCTGTAGGCCTTCATGCAGTTCATGCTTTGACTGCATGCCAGCACTCCTCAGTAAGCTGTTCTAAGCTGCTAAGTAAATTGTGTTGTTTTATAATAGACTATAGGGTTGATAGCCTCTGGTGTGTGTCAACACAGCAAGACTTGTGTGTCTTCAGCAATCAGCTCCCTCGGTCAAGACTTATAGAGATTGAAATATGATCAAATGCTGCACAAATTCAGTTCACACTCTGGAAACTCACAGTGGTGTTTAAGCCTTTTTGCAGATTTAAAAGTGCTGCGTTTTGTTTCTGCAAGTCCCGTTGATGTGTCTCTAGAGCAGACACAGGAAGTTTGGAGGCTGCTTTTATCTGCGCACAATAGCAGCACTGTGCTTCCCAAAGCCTGAGTAATTACTCAGTGGAAATAGTTAAGGATGAAGGATGTATCAAAGTTCTTTGATTGTGGAGGATCATAACGTGTGCTACAGGAGAGTAATTGTAGTGTCTGTATGCTTTTTATTCTGCAGTTTTCTAAAAAAGTTCACAGACTTATTAGAGTTGGTGACTCAAGTTTTTTTTTTCAACTTTACTATGAAGGTTTGAAGGCATCCTTACATTCAGTTTGACAAGAGTGCCACTTGTTGGCCAGTCATGCTACTGCGTAAGGAGAGGTGCATCGGTGAGGGAATCAGTGCATTTCTGCAACATATTCCAAAACTCACAACTGTTTACAAAAATGTGTTCACCAGTTTTCAGTATTTTTTTTTTCTGAATGATTTGATAGCTGAGAACAATAAAGGATCTCAACATTGGCTTAGATTTACCTGTTTAAACCTCAATTGTTTCTGTTGCTTTTCACTCCAGTAGGAATTTATTGTGCAACACAAAAGATATCACTCTGGTTTCAATTATATGGAGAAAAGAAGGTTTGAATGAAGGTTCTGGGTTTGAATCATGTTCAATCCAGGTCCTTCCTGTCTGGAGGTTGCATGGTCTCTGTGTGGGTTTTCTTTGGGTACGCCAGTTTCCCCTCACAGTTCAAACACATGCAGGTTGGGTACACTGGTGACTCTAAATAGCCTCTATGTGTGAAGGTGACCCTAAATTTCCCATAGGTGTGAATGTGAATGTGAGAGTTTGTCTCTTTGTGTCAGCCCTGTGAGAGATTGGGGATCTGTCCAGGCTGTACCCTGTCTCTCGCCAGTGTCAGCCGGGATTGGCTCCAGCCCTCTCACAGGCGTCTGCAGGAGATATACAGTAAATGATAGATGGTGGATGCTTATATACAGCATATTAAGATGCATCCATACCCATACAGTATATGCACACATTCATGCTGAATGTTTTTCTTCTTCTGTTTTTTTTGTTTAGTTTTCTTCTATTGTCTAGTTGTACAGTTTCTCTTAGTGTTTGGTGATGTGGTGTGTGGCTAGTCTGTGTGTCAGTGTGTGTCCTGAGGATGTCTAGCTGTCAGAGCTCAACTAGGTTAAACTGAGTGATGTCCTTTAAATAGAGACATATTGGCAGAGGCAGGTTGACCTGATTGATGGTCCTGTCCCACAGGGACATGATGAGAATCCACAGTGAGACATGTGCATTAAAATAAGGCTGTATACTGTTGAAGCCAAAGAGTTTGCTATTTTGAGATGTGAATAAATGTTCCAGCACCAGACAGCAGGCATATTCTAATTCTTATCGTTTCTCAGTTATGACCAGCGGCAGTTCAGAGGGTAGAAATTTGGGAATGTGACTGAAGAAGCGTTTGTTAAATCCCTAAATCCACTGGAAAGAACTCTGCCTTCTCTGAGCAAACACTCTAAAGGTGCCTTGAGCAAGGCACTGAACCATAAGCTTTATAGTGGAGGTGCTTGGCTTTCAACGACAACCACTGTGGGCACTTCTCTGGTGAAAATACAGATATTCCCCGTTCACAAAATAAATAACAATAAAATAAAGTCAAAATAAATATAAAGAATATTAGGAAAAATAATACTCTACTCTGTGCCGCTTTGCTCCAACACTTTTAACTATACTACTCTGCTTCTCATTGGCCTTCAACTAGCAACAAACAAAACGCCAGGCCTTTAATTGGCCATGATGCCCAGGGAAGTGTGTTACACACACACACACACACACACACAAAAAGCTCTCAAGTAGAGCAGGCAGCAAGCTTGTGAGACATGTTACGCACATGGCCTAATTGCAGTCATGATTTGAATACTGAAAAGAATTTGTGTGTGTGTATGCTTATTTAGACACTTGTGTGTCTCAAGGCATACAAATTCATTTTATTTGCTTTATACAATAATAAAATGACTCAGCTACAGTGTCCAATGCTAATGTGTCGTACGGTAAGTGTCAAACTGAGAATTAGATGTTGTGCCTTTTGTGCTAATAGAAAGAAAATACATTTAAAAATTCATTAGAAGATATATTCACTAAAATAAAATAAACCTTAAGGTTCACTGGAAACATAAAAATTAACTGAATATACCTATTTGCTCATATTACATCTTACAGGGACAAAAACAAATGAGATTTGATTTGAAAATACTAAAGTATTGAGTAAAGAATCATTCAGGAGCAATGTTACCTTTGAACAGATTGTTGATACTTGAATGTATGACAATCAGTGATATACACAGATTTATTGCTATTGAAAATCAACAGCAACTTCTGAAATTGATGAATAACTGTGATTCCTTGAGGAGGCAGAGAGGAAACAGTGTTTCGTTCAGGGGGTTTTTGCTAAAGAAAGCACAAGAGTCAAAAGGAGACTAAAAAGTGGCAAAATTTTCTTTACTTAGTTATGTATTTCCTCAGTACCTACATTACTAATTAATGTTTTAACTAATCATTGTGCATTTTTGCATCCCTAAATCTAAAACCTTGGCAAAAGAATGAAACAGATGTTTAGAAAGAACACAGCTGTCATTGTCACGCCACTTGTGCTTTTCATTATTTGGTTGACTGAATAAGCAGATGAAAAGGTTACTGTACAATAACAAAAACTTTATGTAGAGACAAGCTGCAAACAACACCATAGTGATAACCAACAACACCTAAAGACCCTCATTGGGCAGCTTCCCACCTCTCACGAACTCCTAATGAAAGAGACTGGTTCATTAGTTCCTATCGATCCCCTCTATTGGTAGCCTTACTCCTGAGTGTCCCGAACATAATTGTGATTGGTGGGAAATCAGGTCCTTGTGTGCCTTGTGTTTAATGCCTTCACTTTATGAGCTATAAAACTCTGAAAAGATAATCAATACAGTGTCGCCATGGTGTAAGCTACATGTAAGGTTGAAAAATGTTCTTATGGCCCTAAGAATGGCCTTGAATAAATGCGTGTGCGTGGCCATGCATGCATTAATATCCATCGGCTCAAGCAGGGAACTAAATATGCACGTGTTGATATGAGGAGGATCACAGCTTTGCATGCCGTCCACAGACTGCTGACTGAACAACGAATACACTGCAGGACATTACTCTCAGACATTTCACCTCTGACCTCTATTTTGTTCCCCTCCTCCCGTCTGTCTCACTTACAGGTGGTGCTGGTGGGTTCATCCATAAATGAACGGGATCAGATGCTGTTTATCAGCACAGATGAAGGTTCCTCATTCCAGCGACAGTCCATCACCTTTATCCCAGACACGCTCATCTTCCACCCCAAGGAAGAAGACAAGCTCTTGGCCTACTGCAAAGAGGGCAGGGTAGGTATCACAGCACCGCATGAAAACATTGACTGTGGAGCTGAGAGAATGAACAAGAAGACAGCAGCGATGTTACACCAGCAAGATGTCTCTACTCTCAGTGCAGCAACGCATTAAATTTCAATTTTCACACGCACTAGCACAGAACGAACCTCAGAGAAAACCTGATGTGGAATTTATCATACAGCAATACAGCTGGAGGCCACATCTTCTTATGCAAGAGAAAGAAACAGTACAATGGTCATATCCAAACATACACACACACTGTTCATCCTCAAAAGATGACACAATCTCACTTGGATTTCACCAGAGAACATTCGCATGCAACAAATTCACACTTCAGTCCATTTGTATGGATCTTTCCTGCTTTAATTCCATCAATATTAAATTTGATGTCAGATTAAATCTGACAAATCATTCTGTTTTCAGGGGATGATTCTGGTTTATTATGGTTTAGATCTTATCTTGATATTATGTTATGTCACTCAGTCAGTTCTGATTTATCCAACAAAGTAATTACTTGATTTGGGGATAAGACACAGCAACAACATGGTCTGATGCAGCAAGAAACACAAGCATGATCAGACACTGCAAACCAGCAACAGCAGTTTAAACAGAGTTTCTTATTTACAGGTAAAAACGAAACAGCAGCCTTCCCTAATTGCAACTAAAAACTTTTGACAATTACAAAAAGTCAATGTTGATCCATGCATGAGTTCGGTGCACGGTAAATTACAACAGAGACTTTTGGTAAATATTTTATTACTGTTTGTCATCCTTTTTGGCAAACCTGTGGGTTTGTTTAAGGTGAGTTAAGTGTTTTTGGATAACATCAATTCAATTTGTTTTACATAAAAAGGCATTAAGACAAGATGTAAAAGAAACACCAAGGCACTGTACAAAGACACAAGGAAGGAGCATTTAAATAGAGTAACATAAAATATAAGATAAAGTGATGATGGTTACTGTCCTGTCAGTACAGCACTTTTTAATGATGGACATGATGAATCTTATACAAAAAGGCCAAAACTGTACTAAACTGAATTATTATTAAATGCATGACTTGTCTAAGAATATTAAATTTTTGCCATGAAAAATATTGTTGGGGATGCCACTTTGAAAGTGAGAGAATCCAGCAACACTACAAGCTACCAGAAAGTAGTTTAGGGCTTTGAGGCTTTTTCTCATTAAAAAACAGCCACTGTTAACTAAACTCATTATACTGAGGTGCAATTTAAATATCCAGGTTAAGTGTTTGCTACTTCATGATAAAATAACATTCTGGCTGGAAATGTTACGTAATTTGCACGCTATTTGAATACTACTGCTAAATGTACTTGAACTGGTATTGTTGCTACTCACAAACACAGATATACAAAGACATGCCACATGATGCACAAGAGTACTTCATTTTTTGTTGAAGCACACAGCGCAAACATTTTGTAATAATTTTCACAAGGTCCCAAGTGCTGTCTCAGTGTAGTGTTTTGACAACCCATCTAAGTAAAGTTGTCAGTGTTAATAGAAGCATTAAAATAAACTAATTAACACTGACAGTTGTACTGTGCAGGATGATTTTGGGGTGTTGGTTATTGGACTTGCACACAGACTTGTATGGCAGATAATAATTCAGCTACATGTCTGTGGAGTCTGTGGAGTTAACCACTTCTATAGTTCTAATATGTCAGGACAGTGCATGTAAGCATGGCGATGAAGACACCACATTGCAGTTTTTTGTATCACTTATGTTTTACTGCAGAGAGACATTGACATGATTCCGTTAAGACAGTCAAGGCTGCAACACTGTGGATGAAAAGCAGCAAGACCAGAGTAGTGCTGGTCAAAGGCAATGCATTCTCATAAACACTACAAACTGTTGGTACAATACACATGGTAGAATTTGTACATCAGTATATCATCATGTCTTTTTAAATTTGAGGCATTTCACAATAAATTGGACATCTGCCAGCCTTTGCATTTGATTGTATACAGTAATGGGTTTCCTGGGGGTCAAGGACCCTCTGAGGATGCCAAGATGAATCTTACCACTCTACGATTAAAGGGAAGAAATTCTGTTACACTAAATTAGACTTATTTTTTCTCATTATCTCCATGTTTTTCTATATTTTTGTAAAATGTTAGTTTTTTTAACTTCTTTGGGTGGGGGCCAGAAGTAGACCACAAGCCAAATGATGCGCTACTAGCCATAAACACCAACCTGCCAGTTTTAGCTTGTCATGTTTAAACATGCCAGTGTTTTCGTGTGTACAATTACTGTAAATTCAAACTTATACAGATGTTTTAAATGTGAAGAGTACTCTAATATAACAAGCTTAGTCTATAACAGCAATAATACACCATATATCAGCAATAATACATATATCAGCACACAGAAGCAGCATAGCAATATTTGGTCTATTCATTTATTCTGTTCCAGAGAGGAAAAGTCATTTTGATAAACAATGAAGGTGTTAAATAATTCCTTAGGGACAGCTTGTTTTTCCTCACCTGTCTGATCTGCAATTCTCCTTATAATTATGGCAAACTCTCAAACTTGTTAGTTATTTGAAATATATCAAAAATTAAAAAACTGATCAGTTTGTATGCCGATTTTACTTACATTTAGTGGAGTTTATTATTTTCTGTATGAAATGTTTTTTCATCCATCCATCCATTATGTATACCCTAACCAGGGTCACAGGGATCTGCTGGAGCCTATCCCAGCTCTCTTTGGGTGAAAGGCAGGGGTCCACCCTGGACAGGTCACCAGTCCATCACGGGGCCACATAGAGACAAACAACCTCACACACTCACACTCACTCCTATGGGCAATTTAGAGTCACCAATCAACCTGACATACATGTTTTTGGACTGTGGGAGGACTCTGATTCTGTTTCTCATTTTTAGCGGTCACCGCCTAATGTGGACTGACATAATAAGAAAGTATCTTCTAATTCAGTCAAACCAAATAGTTAATCTGTCTGCACCATGCATCATTTCCCAAATCTGAATGCAAAGATATGTCTCATAGATTCACACACACATATACGCACACCCTAATTGAAAAGTGTACTGTAGTGGAAATTTAGCGAGAGAGCTAGAGGTGGGACATTAGGTCCAATAGTTCATAAGTTTGAGCCAACTCAACTCCTCCTCAACTTTAATAATTTACACATAATTAAACAAGAAATTCAATTAGGTTTTAATCTGTTCCATACGGGCAGGTTGCAGATGGAAGTGAGAAATCCATTCAAACAGAACAAAAAAAATCATTTAGCTGGAGGATGATGGAATGACACGCAGCAGAACATTGAAATTATAACATTTGTGAGGGCAGGGACAGATTGCTATCAAGGTCAGCCCTAGCTTTTCTTTTGCTCAGCTAGGAGTGTGCATTTATAATGTGCTTTAGAAATGTGTTTGATTACTGATCACTCGTGTTTCCCGGTGAGAGGGAGAAAGGTTGTTATGAACAGTATATAGACAGGATGTGCTGCTTTAACAACTACGTCTGTCAGTGACGAGCACTGAGAACCGGTTTCGTAAAACCACCTTTTTGTATGGTAGAGGAAGTTTGTGTGGTGAAGTCCTTTTCTCAGCGCCAATGTGCTTTTCAGACATCAAGGATACCTCATGTGTGGGAATCAATAGACTTTCATTAAGGGTGCGATCAATGCCGTACAAGCTCAGGCAAGACACACGCACATCACTACAAATACACATTCCCTCACCGCTCGAAAATATTCAGCCTGAGCGCACACACTAAACCTCCTTATGATTAATAATTAATTGAGCTCAGTTTTAACTTGGTGAACCATGAAATTCAGTAGCTTGACTTGGTGAACTTTTTGGGGTGAGCAGACTCTCAATTTATCCTCCATTGTAAAGGATACAACTGGTAATAGGACTTGGGTTAGGCTTTGTAATTTAATGCTACATCCTGTGAGTGTGCATTTTTTCTTTCTAATTGTGGTCTTCTCTCTCTTTTGTATCCAGCTCTTTGCTTCCACTGACCTGGGCCGCAAGTGGACTTTGCTTCAGGAGAGAGTGACCAAGGACAAAGTCTTCTGGTCAGTTAAACTCATTTTCTCATTAGCTGATGAAGGACTTTGGGTCAGTATTCAAAGTTTCTCAGGTGATGATGTCGTTATAACTATGCATATAAAGCAGTAACAAACAGAAAAGTGTCCACCACTGCCATGCTAAAAGGCAATGGATTTGAACTTAGCAGTAACCTAGTAAACCAAAGCAAAATACTCCTATAGCGCTGAAAACCTTTCATTCAATATTATTTATAGCTGAAAAATGTGGAAACGGTAAAATGTCATTGCTCCAGGTTTTAAATACATAGATCATCATTTTGGAACTGCACTTCTTTGCGTTGTTTTTAGTGGTCAGATGACAGGGTTAATAGTCTTATGTCAGAAATTCAAAAATGCTTCCACTAGCACCTCTAAAGGTGAATGACCACATCTGTACATAAACAGAAATATTAAAATAGTAACGTATGGTTTACAAGGAGTTACCTAAGTATGATGTCAAGGTGCTGACACTTTAAGTTCACTTCTACATTAATGGAGCAAGCTATGAAGTTAAACATATGGAGGCAGGCAAACCAGGAGATGCTGTGTGGACATGCTTAATGGATGGATTAATTCATGTTTGCACACTTACATTACCTTTTTTTTTATTATTTAGTCTGTACATGGTGCTTAGTATTTATCTAGTTTATACCTTGTACTTTTACTTGGCATTCACAGTGGACAGCAAAAAAAGAATTTCATTGTATAGGGAAACACGCTTTCCTTACTGTGTGTCATGAGTCCCCCCTGGGACTTCCTGCCAGAGGACTTTTATTTTGTAAAGACTTTCCGTTTCCCCTTGCTCTAATCCCTGGCAGCTTTATGTTTGTCCCTAATCATTTGCACCTGTGTTCAATTATTGGTTTTCCTGATTTTCTATAAATACTCCTTGTGTTCCTTTGTTTAGTTGCAAACTAGAGTCACTAGAGTTACGTGTGTACCTCTGTACCTGTGTTAGAGATCGTTTGGTTTTTTGGTTCGTTCTCTGCTACCGCCACGGTAGAGTTTCTGTTTCTCTTCTAATCCCTGGCATTTTTCCGGAGAGTAATAAAACTTCTCAGTCCTGCATTTGGGTCCTGTCGCTCCTTCCTCCTGCCAGCACTTCAACACGCATGACACTGTGCATATGACAAACGCTTTGAATCTTGAATGTTGAAATACTTCCAGCATGCTACCCTAATATCACCAATGGGTTTTTGCCTTGCTTGTTGCCAGGGTCTAGACCATGTAGATTACTTTGGTCCAGACTGAAATATACAATTTGGATGGATTGCCATGAAGTTTTATACAAAATTTTCCAGTAGTGTGGTTTAAGGTTTACATTTATGGTTTTAGGTAAAATGTCTCATCAATTAAATTACGATGGAATTTTTAAAATTAGTGGATAAATTATAAAAAGAATTTGGTGATCCCTTTGCAACTGATTTTATTGTCATCAGGCCTCAGCTGTATTTTGTATTTAGTGCTAATTGCTGTAGCAGTTGTTAGCATAATAAAACTCTAAATTAAGACCATGAACATCATTCTTATGAACAGTTAATCACGTTTGTCTGCACGACAGAATACAGCCACGACCCCCAGTGAAATATTTGTCCACACTGTAATAATTGTAAATATTTTTAAATGTAACAACATGGATCTGGACAGTGTTTCTCTGCACAATACATTTATTCATATTTATATTGCTATGCATATGTATATGTGTCTTTTCTTATATGAGTACATTTTTTTTGGTGATTACAAACCAAGCTGAGAGTCGCTGTAGTCAAATCCCTTGTGTGTCCAATATACTTGGCCAATAAAGCTAATTGTGATTGCTCAATCTACTGTTGTGCCAAAGTGGTTGTAGTGTTGTTTAACAATATATCTCTGTATGGGATAAACAAATAATATTGTGAATTTTATTGAAATACAGCACAGATGCAAACATAAGTTATGAATTCATGCTGAACGCACAATTTCTTGCAATTATATGACCACCTGCGTTGGCACATACAGGGTGAAACCAGGGATAAGGTGGAAAAGAGACTGAATGCATTACAAGCAGCTGGAGTCAGGTAAAGCTTCAGTATTACCCAATCAAATCAGTTCCTCTCTTCCCCTTTAAAAGCACTACCAAAGAGAAAGAAGCTGAGGTCTCTGAAACAACCTGTAGTCTCAAGAAAACAAACAGCATCCAAAATATTAACGTGCATATACACCCCAAATATGCTGTCAAGAGTAGAATTAACCGACCCCTGTACACATATTATTGGTGCAGGAGAATATAAGATGGACTACATTTTTAACCTCTGTTAATTTAACCTCTGTGGTTCTTCTCCACCACTACATATTTGAAAATGCTTATTTATGTCTTTAAAGTCCAATAAACATAAACAAGTGGTTGTGCTAAACATGAATCCCTACTTATCCTGCATAAAAAGGGAAACAGCCCATAAATCTGTAATCAAATAAAAAACAGGGTTTGGATGTTTAGCTATGAGATGATAACTTGTAACGTTAAAATCTTAATTCTAGTTTGGGTAGTTACAGTACCACCACCTTCCCAAAAGAGACGCAACCAGAGGGAGAAAGAGCAGTGAGAGGCAGCAATAGGGAGCATAGCTTGTGGAGCTGGACTCAAACAACAGCAGTTGAATCATTATAACAGAAATGTCAAGTAACATTTCCTGTATAATTAATTTAATGTGAAATAGGGCTGTTTATGCAAGTATTTCAAGTAAGTAAATAACAAACCACAATGTTTCATCAAAGGTAAATGGACAGCATATTATATCTGTGCACAGTATGTGAATTAAGAGAGTGCTTTTCTCTCACGGGGGCTAAGATAAATGAATATCCAGAAGAAAACAAAAGGTCAGTTAACATTAAATCCTGCGTCTTATTAATAGAGTTCAATAATTAATGCATGAGCCAGCAGTGCATAAAGTAAGCAGGCTCTGAGTGCACGACTGTCATACCGAGATAATTCTGAGGAACGAGTGAATATAGTGCACTAAAATTCTGGAGGGTGTTTCTGCCCCTGAATACACTATCAATAGGCTTTATTTATTTTTATCATTCATCATGTCTTGACATTGTGACCTGCGATTGTGGCTTCACTATGCAGCAGCAGCTCAGGGTCAGATCTTCTATTATTGGGTCGAGTCAGGTCGAGAATTGATTTCAAGAAACACAGAGTTTGCCTGTGTGGACAGAGGTTTAAAACCTGGGCTCATGCAGCTGTTTTGGAGTCGATTGAAAAAAAAAAAAAAAAGACCACCTATAAGGTGAATCCTTTTGTGTTGCTGGTTTATGGATATGTTTTTTTGTATATACACCCCAGTTGTATAAACACAACTGCAAATGTTTATGAACATGATAGAGTGTGCTGAAACATAAAAACTCACTCTAAACTTCAGTATAGTAATACACGCATGGTGTGGGAGGTTGTGTTATTTTAGTTTTATATTTTATCTTTGATGTATTAGATTTAAATTAAAAACACAATGCAAGAAGTATATTTTGATCAAACTTAATCAGACAATCTGTTGATCACCTGGTGAGTTAATGGGTTTTTTTTTTGACTATGTCCTAATGCTATTATACTATTTACACAATATTGCTCAAGCAAAACAATTATATCTGCAGAAGATGCTAATAAATCAGTTTTATGTTTACCATAATAAAAAAAATGTTCTTAAATTAGAAATTTGAATTGGATTTTGGTCATAAGTGCTGGAGTTTATGCAGCAGAACCTTTTTATAGATGAATCTCTCGATAGTTTAGTGGTTGCAGTGGCAGAAAAAGTACTCACAGCAGGCGGATGTATATGGCTTTTCCCTGCACATGTAATATTTCACAGCTTGAGCGCTCCTCCCGTCCTTCTCCCCTTCATTTGCGCCTTCATCTTATCTTGTATCATGGATTCCTCCCTGTTCATCTTCCTCCATCCTCTTCTTCTTCTCAACTGTGTTTCTTCTTATGCCCTCCTGTCCAGTATGCATTACTGGAAGTTGATACATTCTGATGTGCTGCATTTAAATACCACTGAGTACACTCTTTGTCATTCTCTGAAGGTCAGGATGGCATTGCAAGCTCCTTTTAGTTTGTTTCTTCTCTCTGCTGATCGTAAATGAGCTGATTCGAATGCCCAGACACCACTGATTTATATCACCAACTCTTCACACAAATCATCCACACTCTAAGCAATAAAAAAGGGTGAGAGAAGGTAGGGAAAAGAAAAAGGGACGGCTCAAGAAGGACAGAGGGCCTTAAGTGCTCCGTGCCTAAGAATAAAGACATGTATTCTGAATGTGCAACATAGAACCTGACCCCTGTAATCTGACTTAATCAAGCTCAAATCAAGAAATAGTTGATTATGTTGGGACAAACACATATTTGCATTCCTTCTCTAAGTCAGATGAGAAGATTAATATCAATGTCTTATCAGTGAACTAATTTTTGGAGAAGCTGTGCATTGATCATGACTCTCCTAAACCAAAACATGTCGTTTTTACTCTTCTGGTCATGTATGAAATTATAAGCAGATGACAGATTTTACATATAAAAAGTCTGTTGACATGATAGAAGAAGTGCATTGTGCATTGGCAAAAATGAGCCATTTATGAGAGAGTTGTGTAAATGTCCTGAAGTGACATCAATGAAATCAGTGTGGATTGGGCCTGAAGATGCCAACTTAAAAAGACAGCAGTCTAATGGTGTGGAGAGAGGTCAGCTTACCAGACGTCTGCTGGAGGCTGACAGCTCAAAGCTACATCAGGCTCTGCTGGCATTACACACCTAAATCTCCAGTTCAGTTGTTGCCAGTTCAGTGACCATGTGGATAATGAAGATGCCAGGTTTTGACACAGAAGTAGAATGTATGGATGTTACCTGTACACCCAGTTGACATAATTGTCAAGGGAGCAGGGATAACCAGACAATGCTGAAAAGGAGAAAAGGTGACAAGGAGTGGTCCATGTTTAGGTGAATTACTGAATAAAAAGAAGTGCTGGGAACTTAAACAACTTATGAAGGGAGGAGGGCGTAAGACTAATATGATGGTTTCTAAATTAGAACTAGCAGTAACTAAAACTAAACAAACTAAACAAAGAAATTAGCAAAACAAAATGTCTAGCTATCACTTGCCTCTTCTCTAACAAAAATAAACAACCCCTAAAAACATACACTGGTTGGTTTCTCTAAGATTTGGCTGATTAAACCATACAGCTGTGGCTCTCACCTGCCTCACTAGTGCGTCGAGCATAAGAGAACTATGTGAATGTATATGTAAATGGGTATCCACAACTTTTTGAGTCTTCACTCCCCACCTCCTTGTTCCGTGATCTGATATCAAAATAGCATAGCATGAATTGGTGAACCTGCAGAGGAAGGGAGGAAAGAGAGGAGAACACACAACATGAACACAACAATCTATGTGCTAGTCAGGGACGTGTAACAATAGGATAAGAAAGACAATATGTCTGGTTTTGCTGTGTTGAACATAATTTTTTTCACATAAACATTAGATCATCCACTCTGTAGTTTCCCTCAGCTTTACTGAGTTTGTTATGGTTTTGCAGCCCACAGCTTTTCCACATTGGTTCAGTCTCATCAACCTGATTTCCATTTGTTAACTACTGTATTCACCTCTAAAGACAGACAAAGCTAGCTACTAGCTGGTTAAGCATAGTGGAGAATTCAGCAGCTTCAGAGCCAGATGTTTTTCTCTGGGGCTGGTAGAGACTAGACAGCAGTTAATGGACAGTAGTCAAGACAGTCAGCTACATTTCTGAAGCCTTGTTGAATGTTGCTGTGTGTGTGAAGATGTGAACAGGTAACTCAGCCACAATGACTTAATAAGATGATAATACAGTATGTGTACATAGTACGTGAGTGTCATATCCAGGGCTGCTGCTGTTGTGCACCCTCCCCCAAATATTATAGAAGTAAAAAAAAAAACACCTACTATAGGGGTCAAAATAGAACATTAATAAAATATAAAAGTAAATTAACTGTATTTCAAATTATATTGTTTAGAAACTACAATTGTAGCTCTACAGCAAAAATACAAACTAAAATTACACATATTAAATAAAACATTTTAAAAGATTAAATGTTATCAAAATAAACAATAATGAATTGAGTCAAAAATCAGTACTTACATATGTAATCTGCTGGAGCATTCCAAAGTTCAAAATTTACAAAGACACACTTCTGCTTTTTCTGCAGGCGAAGTCGTCAATAAGCTCATCATACAATAATGTCTTTGCTAATTCAGAGTTGATGCTGATTATTGCCAGACCACTCAAGCAATCCTGTGCGATAGATGAGTGCAAGTACGTTTTGATGAGCTTTATTTTAGAAAAACTTCGCTCAGCAGAGGCAACAGTCACAGGGAGCATCACTGCTATGTGCAGCGCAATTCAAAAGTTTTGGGTACAGCACTTGTAGGTGGTTGTCATGGAGAAATGATAGCATCTCCAGAGCCATTGTGGGTGGTGGCAACTGTGGTTATATATGTTCATGTTTATATTGACTTTTTATTTATGTAAATATATGCCCTATGCAAAATGCGTACTCTGCATATAGGGCGGTACTGTTCATATCAATCTTCTCATGTCATGCTTTAAGGTTCAACATTATTTTACCTTTCACAGCTGGGTTTGATTACATCGTTTTTTTGAAAGCTGTATCTAGGAAGTAGGAGATCAAATGATTATTTTACAGTGGACATTTAATCCTCACTACTCTGAAACCGAACCACATACAGCTGTATTTCATTTGGCTCAGGTAAAGTTGCTGCCAGTAAATGTACAGTCATGTATTCAGGCTTGCTTTTACTGTTAGGCTGTGACCTACTCCTGCACCAAAGTGCATATGCGTGCACATGCCTGTGCATACGTGCGCTGTAACTATGTGTGATCAGAAGAGACACAGTTGGCTAGTTGTTGGCTCTGGCCTTAGCCTTGCCTGTGGCTTAACAGTCATAAAAGCAGAAAGAGAACAGGAGTCTGGTAGCCTGCACACATAAATCACATAAAAAACAGCACATTAAAAGCTGCCTTTGGGGTGGTCTGCCCAGATTTGTCGTGCTGGACCTTGCTTTTGTGATCCTAAGCTATAAAGTTTGTGTTTGTCATCTTAAAGGAAAACAAACAGCAGTTTTTGAAATTGAACTCAGATCTCACAAGATGAAAACTGACAACAAAAGCAAATGTTTGAGGATAGGTTATAAAAATGAAATGCTGTGAAAAGCATGTGGATAAAAGTGTAATCGAATGGCTATGAGACCAGAGGTAGAATTAAATCAAATTCCAGCCCTAAGACAATGTTTTTACAGCATGTTGCACTTCCTCCTCCTTTTACTCTAAATCAATTCTCTTTTCTTTACTTATCAGCCGTCCTACCTCTCTGTCACTCATGTATATCGTTGATTTCATTTTCCCTGCCCCCCTTTTAGCCATGTCTACTTTCACTTCCCTTACCAAATGCCACAGACTTAGACTTTGATGAAACTCTAACTGGACCAAAATATAAAATGATATATTGGCAGTACAGAGTGCACTTTAACTTCAGTCTTAGATATTTGCATTTCAAGCATGCAGGTGACAAGTATCCAGAGTAACCTGCAATGACTGAGGAAGCTGAGGTTCAAAGTCTTGGTCAAGGATACTTCAGCAGGAAATATGGGACCTGTTGGCTATGAACAGCTAGGAAACCTGCAGCATGATTATTTGTAGTCCATTTTTCCCTTTTGGATGTTTTTTTTTTCTTTTTTTCTTTTTCTTTTTGTTACCCAGCTGCTGACATCTTGTGGTCGCACAAATGGTCAGATGAACCAGTCAACATATGGCTTACCTTGACTCAGCTCTTTTTTTTCTCTTTCTGCTTCTTCTATTGATGACTAGGCAATAGAAATATTTGTCAGCACAGCAGCCCTAGAAATTACATCCATTTTTGGACACTTCTGCACCTTTCAGTTTACATCTGTTAGAATTCGGTAACATTACAAGTAGCATTTATGAAACAAACCAGAAAGAAAGGAGAAGGAGGTCAGTTTGGTGTATAGGCGTATAGCATGTCAGTATGTAATCGTCCAGTATCGACACATTCTTGTGTAGCATCTCTTCTAGTATCTTATTTCTTAGTTCAATGGAGCACTAAACCAGTAAACAGTCATATGTACTGTATGTGCTTGAAGTGAATGCATCATTAACCTAACTGATCATACAGATCAACTATGCAAGATTGACCCACCATCCTGCACAGTGAGCGGCAGATCCTGTAGTACTTCCTGTGATCCATCTTCTGCCCCTTATACATCCCTCCCTCCCTTGTCTCTCCACGGCCTGCTAATTGCTCGTAAAGTCTTTTTATAGGGAGAGTAACGAGGTTTTAAATCTCCACTCTATTTTTACTGGGCTGGGGAAATTTCACAGACTACACTACACAGTCCTAATCAGATGAACTCTTTAGTTTACTGCTTCTTGATGGGCACAGAGAGCGAGAGAACTGAGCATGTCAGTGGGCTTCTAAGAAGGAATGGCAGTATAAAAGTTATGCTAGTCTAAATACAGTACATTTTTATAGTTTGTCTATATTCTTACAATTCAGTTAAAATTTGATCAATGTTGTGCTGCGGTAACTGGGCTCCCACAATTTTTTTGCTTTTTTATGTAGAGGGCACAGAAATTTCTGCTTTTCCTAGAAATATTAGACTGAAAAATGAGGCCTGTCCTCCATTTAAAATTTTAAGTTTTTGACTGTGCTTTTTCCATTATATACGTTATATAAAAGTTGTTTTAGGTCTAATTTCAGATTATGTACAGTCTGCACAATGCCATTGAGTGTAATTTCTCACAATGTAATATTGTTCTGTGTTCCAGGTCTGTACCTGGTGTGGATGTGGACCCTGATCTGGTGCACATGGAAATGCAGGATACAAGTGGAGGTATTGTGATGTTCAATCCATCCATTATCTATACCCTATTATTCCTCTTTAGGGTCACAGGGATCTGCTGGAACCTATCCCAGCTCTCTTTGGGTGAAAGGCAGGGGTCCACCCTGGACAGGTCACCAGTCCATCACAGGGCCACGTAGAGACAAACAACCTCACACACTCACACTCACTCCTATGGGCAATTTAGAGTCACCAATCAACCTGACATACATGTTTTTGGACTGTGGGAGGCAGAGTCAAATCAATTACAATAGACATTTAATAAATGCTTGATCACATACATCTGTAACTCTGTTGTGTTTAATAGGATAGGATAGAAAAATTATTGTACAGTAGATAAGTGGTGATTATTCACTGACTGCATCTTCATTTTTCACGGCTTCGACAGTTATGCAAACACTTGATTCATGTCAGGTCTGGGCATAACATCTGAGGTGAAGTTGCTAAAGTAAGTTTAGGTTATAGAAGAGATGATGTTTGGCCTTGATGGGAGTGGGACATTGATGTTTCAGTGTAGGAGCTCAATGGGGAATTAATTGGTATTTAAGCAACAACAGCAAATCTGAATTATCATATCATCTGAGTGACAGACAGACCAATGGCCAAAAGGGTAATAGAAATAACACGTGTGTTTCAGTTTGTGTGGTTGTAAATGCTTGTGTGCGTTCAGGACTACACCTCCTTTGGTCCTTTGGGTCTCCCAACCCCATAATCCCCCCCTTTAAATAAACCTAAGCAGTTAAAGTCAGAGTAGTGACACAAACTGAAGGGCAGCGTGATAGAATGTGTTTTTTATATTTGCACTGCCACTGTTTCTCCATAAACTTCCACTCTAGAAAAAAATACAAACACTGAATCCCTTGAGGAGAAATGAAGTCTTTCAACCTTCACACAGAAAGATGCTGCCTGCAATATGAAAGCTGTCAGCACAAACAATGCAGCCTATGTTTGTGTAGGGTTACTGGGAGAGTTGCCCATGCATGGAAGCTCTTCCTAGGGCTAGGCACCCCCTCTACACCCCAGTCCAACGCCCCCACCCTGGTCCTCCCTCTCCTTGTCTGCATGCTCCCATAGATAGATAGCTGGGATGGGGTCTGGAGCAATCAGGCATGCTGAACCAATCTGTTCACCTTGTACCCCCAGCACACGTGGCATGACCAGAGATTAACTGTAGCATGCTACAAAGAAAAGAATGGAGTTGTTGACATCTGTGTGTGTGTGTGTGTGTGTGTGTGCTCAATATGTGTGTTTGCAGGTGTGCAAGGACAGCAAGTAGCATGAAGAAGTGCATATGGCACACGCTAGAATTGAACACTTAGCCCAATCTAGTATTTTAATGAGTTCTCTGCCATATGCTGTTTTGATTAAATGTCCTGACTTTTCAATAAATTAGCCAGTCCATTTGTTGGACCAGACACTTCTTGAACAAAGATGTAGCAGAGAAAGAAATGTGCAAAGCCAGTGGAGAGGTTAGACTCACTCATGGCTTATTGGGTAACATAGATTTTGAAGCCAAATCGATTTGAATTTGTTGTGTTTGATTATATTCTCTGGTGCTTTTATTCTAATGAGAAACGGTCTTGCCATTTTCTTAGTAGTGATGTTTGTCACTTCCTTTAGTAGCTAATTTTCCCAAGACCTTTTAAAAACTGATTATCAGCAAATTTAAACAAATTATATCGCAGTGTTTAGTTTAGTTACTTTTGGATTCCTTCTGTCTAATATGAGAAGGTAACTTTGGTGACAAATACTATGCTGATCTGTGAAGATATGAAAGAAAAGGCTGAACTAGTTGACACAGGAGATAGCCTATTAGCATTAGTGCTAGTCTATAAAACCATGCCACTGATTACAGTATGCTGTATGTAAGCTTCTTAGTCAGTTGTCAGTGTAATGAACTGCCTTCTAAGATAGTAATACAACCTTGGTGAGTATGCTAAGCTAATCCTTTAACAGAATGTGCCTTAACAAACATTAGTCTAGTGTTAACATGTTTAGCATTACACTGAAACCTGCTCTGATTTTCAATACACTGCTAACATTGCTTGTGTTGGCTAATAAATAGATTTTACCATTCCATCTTACATGGCTCTTTACAGATGGAGGTTTCTTTCAGAGAAAATCATATATTCTGAAATGTCACAGACAGACCTCTGAAACTGGCCTATATTAGAGAATTTCCCCTTTCCCAGGTTAGTAATTTATGTTTATCTTTAAAATCTTACAGTGATGATATGAATTTAACCTTTTGTCCAGTGTTTTTAAAGTCTAATAACGTTTTTCTATAGCCAGTAATGTGGTCCTGCTTGTCTGGGTCCAACTCGTCAGACATGAGAGAGAATAGTGGCAGTTACGTATAACTTTGAAGCGTCTGTCATTAGATTATTTCAAATATGTCTAAAGTTCACCAAATTACATTTGATTTTGTTAATTTTTTGATGTGATTTGAATGACAGGTGCGAGTCCATGACAATGCCTAAGTATTTATACTCTTGCACAACAGATTTTGTTGACTTTTGCGTCAACAAAGACATTTAGATCTGGATCTCTACTGACAGACTTTGAAAAGAACATGCATACGGATTTACTGATATAGAGATGTAAACATTAGATTTTTAACCACTGAGAAACTGACACTATTACAGATGACAGCTTCTCTGCAGCCTGCTGCTTGTTATGTGCATGTAAATAAATGACTGTATCATCTGCATATAATTGACAATTTGCAGCAGAACAGAAATCAGGCAGATTGTTTATGTATAAACTGAATAATAAAGGACCCATAGTCGAGCCTTGGGGCACACTTATATGATTATAGACGACATCAGAGATGTCTATCTACATGCATTGTTTTCTATTTGTTAAATTGTTTAATTTCCCTTTTAAACAGTTTTTTTTTGTGTTAATTACATCTATTCACTTCCACTTCTGGTTCTGATTTCAGTTAGGATGATGTAAATGAATCATGTCTTGCACATGTATTTCCCATTAAACTCTCTGTTCTTCCTTTTGTTAGAGATTTTTAATGTGAAAAATCTGAAGGAAATAAGTCATTGCAAAAATTGCAAATTGAATGAAACTAGTTAAAAAGAGACACTTAGAACAGCGAACTGGGGAGTTAGTGCTGTGAAAATGTACATTATGCTAAATTTGCCATGACACTGTGGTACAGGTACTTCTACCATAGCTGGTATGGGCCAGCCTTCATTAGCAATGGATCTTCCTTTGTTGCTTAAATGCCAGCTTTCACAGTGACATTGAAGTCACAGTACTGTTATCTACCTGTTCTGAGCGAAATAGAATTAAAAACCCTGTAAAGTCTATCATCTTTAATATTTTTGTGGCAGTAAAAGAGCCATCTTTTTACCCACTGGCTCATATAACTGGGTGTCTCCAGTTTTAATATCTGCATTTAGAGCTTTTTGAATGATTTTTGTGGCTCCTTCATCTCCACCATTAAGCTAAAATATTGTCATCTTCACAAGAAATGTGAAAATATTGGCAGATAGCTAAAAGGACAGATGAACCAATTCCTTTGCGTTCCATTAGCTTTTCTGTGGTTCTACCTGTCAGTGGGCTAAGTTGAAGGCACATTACACATTATCTAATAATCAAATGTCCTTTAGATTTGCTGAGCGTAGTCATGTTTCTGTGGTTTGGAACTGACAATATTCAAACTACAACCACATCTCTAACATTAACTCTATAATAAAAGCCATGTCAAAGTCACTTTAGTAATGGTCTCTTACACTAAGGGGGCTTGCATATGTTGTATATGTACATGAGTCTGGGTGGACACATTAAGCATTTAATGTAGTCAGTTCACAGTCAAAGAGTCATACAAAATATGGTTGTCGGTATACATTTGTGCACTACATTACTGCTATTGTGACTTATTTCTGAACAAGCAGCCGCACTTGTATATGTGGGTGCTGGCTTCAGAGTGTGAGTTTGTGTGTGCATGTGAACATTTTCTCTAGTGCCAGCTTGTCACCTCTGGGAAGAGAATAACGGCTGAATTTTCAGCAGCAATGTTGCTGATGCAGCTGCTGGTTGAAATTCAGTAGTGGGTGAGCTTTGCAACAGGCACTAACCTCTATGTGTGTCTCTGTGAAGATAGTCCCTTCTGGCCATTTGGATGCTAGAACAGCTATAACTCTGCAGGAAGCTCTCATATCTTATAGAGTTTGGAAAATGATGTCTCAATTTTTCTCTTCACCTAGTTTTTCTCCCTTACTTCCATGTCCCCTATTGCTTCTTCTCTGTAGTTGTTGGTCTGTAAACTTGTTTTATGGTTAATGCACAAATACTTATCCTTAAGCTAAGCTTAACACAGCCTGTAATATAAGTATAAAAGATATTTAACGTCAACTTTGAAACCTTGAAATTAAGTGTATATTAATAGTCCGGTTGAATATATTCCATGTCATATAGTGTATATGAAAACATACATAATTTTCTGTTTATTTCTATGTGTCATTGCAGGTTACCTGTATGTTACCTGTCTCATCCAGAACTGTTCAGACAAAATGGTGACGGCTCAGTTCCTCGGCAAAATCGACCACAACTCATTGCTGGTGCAAGATGAGTACATATTTGTCAAGGTAAACCTAACCATATATTTGAATTCTTATATAAAATAGCATAAATAAATGATTTCTCATCCTGTTTTCATGTTAAACAGATCTCAAAAGGCTTCAAGATTTTCAAAATGAAATGAAGTGATTTGTTTTCATGAATGCAGAGCTCTCTGGGTAATGCAGCAGGTGAAGAAAATCTTTACAAATGATAACATTTTAATTGTGAAAATAGAAAATAATGTTCTTACTTCTGTAAATAATGATACTGTATTAAATGCACATAAAACATTAAAGAAAGAACCTCTTTATAGTTAAAGGACACCAGCATTTCAGACAGGAGATCTGTATGTGTCTGGCTTTATGCAGCAGTATACTGTAAGAAGAAAGGACAGTCTTATTTGCATGACTACAAAGATCAGTTGACAGGAAAGCACAAACATTATTTCAGTTTTTTGTAGGAAATACATTTTCCATTTCCCCTCTGCTCTTTGCCCTAGTTAGAGATGACATGAGAGCCACGTACTGGAAGAACAACAATCCATTCCTGTTTTGTGCCTTCAAACAGTAGATTTTCCCTAAGTCTGATGTCATTGTAAAGTGTAGGTTGATGTCTAGCAGTGAATAGCTTTTCCCAATGATTGTATCTGTCAGTGTATCAATTCAGTTGTGACTGTTTGCACACACAACTAAGTCTGCAGCTTTCTGTTCATTTTACTGCTCAGATAACATATGGTCCCACCTATTTGAAATGGACAAGAATTGCTTTTTGGGACAGTGTTTAGAAGTAATCTTGCCTTGTCTATAATTGACTGGGTACAGTTAAGATCCTCTTCAACCTGCAGCCTCATGCAACGGACAAGGAGCAGCTCCAAGGTCTTCCCATCCCATATCATGAAGACCTTGGAGCTGCTCCTTGTCCGTTGCATGAGGATGCAGGTTGAGGAGGATCTTGATCCCCTTCCGTTTGCCTATCAGAAACACATGGGAGTGTAAGATGTGGTGCTTTACATGCTGCACCGGGAATATGCCTATCTAGATGTGCCTGGTTCATATGTGAGGATTATGTTCTTCAACTTCTCCAGTGCTTTCAACACTATACAGCCTCCCATACTGAGAGACAAGCTTATATGTATGGGGGTGGCCCCCCTCCCTGACGTCATGGATTATGGACTATTTGACATCCAGACCGCAGTATGTCAGGCTGGGGAGATGTGTTTCTGGGACACTCAAATGCAGCTCTGGGGCTCCACAGGGGACTGTTCTTACTCCTTTTCTGGCCACGGTCTACACATCGGACTTTAGGTATAACTCAGAGTCTTGCCACCTTCAGAAGTATTCTGATGACACGGCTGTTGTGGCATGTGTGTGCGGTGGACAGGAGGGGGAGTACAGGGACCTAATGGAGGCCTTCACTGACTGGAGCAAAAAGAACTATCTTCTCCTGAACACCACCAAGACTAAGGAGCTGGTGGGGGATTTTAGGAGATCAAAAGCATCATGCCAGTCAGTCTGCATTGATAGACAGGAGATAGAGAGTGTGCAGACCTTCAAGTACCTGGGGGTGGTGCTGAATGGAAAAGTGGAGTGGTCTGCCAATGTGGATGCAGTGTACAGAAAAGGGCAGAGCCGCCTCTTCTTCTTGAGATGGCTCAGTTTGTACAGTGTCTGCAGTGACATGCTGTGCATGTTTTACCACACTGTCATGGCAAGTACAATGTTCTATGCTTCTGTCTGTCTGGGGAGTGGCATTACGTAGGCGCCAGGACAAACTGGTGAAAAAGGCCAGTTCTGTGCTATGCAGGGGGCTGGAAGCTCTCAGCAGCAGATATGGAAGCTGCTTTCTATATTGAACAATAATAAACACCCTCTACATGATATACTGACTAAACAGAGTAGCAGCTGTAGTGGGAGGCTCATCTCACTGCGCTGCAGAACTGAGAGGTTGAGGAGATCCTTTGTCCCCACAGCCATTAGACTTTTTAATAGTAATTAGTTTTTAGTTTTTAGTAGTAATTAGTTATTTATGCTATTTATGTTAGATGTTATTAACTGAGTGCCTTTATCTGTTAATTATTTTATATTTTATAGTGAAATTTCTATGTTAAAGTTAATATAGGAGTTGTAGGACAATCTGAATTTCCCCCATGGGGGATGAATAAAGTATCTATCTATCAATCTATCTATCTATCTATCTATCTATCTATCTATCTATCTATCTATCTATCTATCTATCTGTCTATCTATCTATCTATCTATCTATCTATCTATCTATCTATCTATCTATCTATCTGTCTATCTGTCTATCTATCTGTCTATCTGTCTATCTATCTATCTATCTATCTGTCTATCTGTCTATCTGTCTGTCTATCTATCTATCTATCTATCTATCTATCTGTCTATCTGTCTATCTATCTGTCTATCTGTCTATCTATCTATCTATCTATCTATCTATCTGTCTATCTGTCTATCTGTCTATCTATCTGTCTATCTGTCTATCTATCTATCTATCTATCTGTCTATCTATCTATCTATCTATCTATCTATCTATCTGTCTATCTGTCTATCTGTCTATCTATCTATCTATCTATCTATCTATCTATCTATCTATCTATCTATCTATCTATCTGTCTATCTGTCTATCTATCTGTCTATCTGTCTATCTATCTGTCTATCTGTCTATCTATCTATCTATCTATCTATCTATCTATCTATCTGTACACTGAGAAGGCAAAGAGTTAAGTTGTATTTGCATGTGATTATAGCAGAATATATACACGCTTATATAGTAGAGCAGAATCCCTAGAGTGAGATAAAAACATTAATATTATATTTTGTGAGTGTTTGTATATGTGTGTTTATTGTATTTATGTATGTATGTAAGAAGAAGGAAATGCTCATTAGGCAACAATAGACTGATCCATTATCCTCTTCCATTATTATCTTCCAAGTACTCATAGTATTACTAAACGAGTTTTGACTTTTAAAATTTAAAATTTAAGTGGAATGTCACATTTTAAAATTTAATGGACTTTTAAAATTCTAGAATGGCGCCTGTTAGGTGGCAGCCTGTTACAGCAGATCCTCTGTTTGTTTTTTGCAACTTTTTTACTGAATTATCATCTGTTAATCCAAGTCAAATCAAGATCTATGCTTTCTCCCTGATAACGGATGAAAGTGGACGAGTTGGGTTTTTCTAATTCCTGTGGAAAGACATATGGAGATTATGGAAACTGCATCAGAAAATATCCGTGTCTGTGGCAACGGCATCTATACAAGAGAGCAACTGTTAGCTCTCAAGGGAACAAGTCTGCTTCTTGGTATAAAACCTGACATACCCCAAGACCTGAGGAGGCGTAGGAGGGGCTGCAGAGCAGGAGTGAAGCATCGAGAAAAACATAGGAGATTTAAACCATTTCTCCCAAAAATTATTATGGGGAATGTGAGGTCACTCTGCAACAAAGTGGATGAACTTACAGCTTTAGCTAGTAGCCAGTGAGAGTACAGAGAGTGTAGCTTGCTTTGCTTCACCAAGACCTGGCTGAATAAAAACATACCGGACAGCTCACTTGAACTGCCTGGGTTCTCACTAGTGCGAGCGGACAGAGGCAAACAGAGTGGCAAGACAAGAGGAGGTGGTCTCGCAGTTTTTTTTTAACTCTAAATGGTGCAACCCTGGACATGTAACAGTGAAAGACTGTATCTGTACTCCAGACATTGAGCTGTTGGTGGTTGGACTGAGGCCATACTACCTGCCCCGTGAGTTTTCACATGCCATTGTTGTGACTGTTTACATTCCTCCATCAGCTGCAGCACAGAGTGCATGTGACATCGTCCACACAGTTGTTGCTGGTCTCCAGACAAAACACCCCAGTGCCCTTAGACTAATTAATGGGGATTTTAACCATGTCAGTATTTCGGGAACTCTGACCAACTTCAAACAGTATGTGGACTGTGCAACACGAGAAAATAAGATTCTTGATCTCCTTTATGCCAATGTGAAGGAGGCATACAGCTCTTCAGCCCTTCCCCCACTTGGTGGATCAGACCACAACTTAATATATTTAGTACCAACATACAAGCCTGTAGTAAGACAGCAGTCTGCTACCAAGGGGTATGTGAAAGTTTGGTCAAAGGATGCTGAGGAGGCCCTGCAGGAGTGCTTCAGGGTTACAAACTGGGAACTTTTCATGGACGCTCATGGTGAGGACATCGAAGGCATCTCTCACTGTATCACAGATTACATCCACTTCTGTGAGGACAGTATTGTTCCATCCAAAAAAGTTTGTTGTTTCCCCAATAATAAGCCATGGATAAATAAGGACATTAAAGGCCTCCTCAACAAGAAGAACAGGGCGTTCATGGCAAGAGACAAGGAGGAACTCCGAGCCGCACAGAAGGAACTCAAGAGGAAGCTGAGGGAGGCAAAGCAGCTCTATAGAGACAGAGTAGAACACAAGTTGAGACAGAACAATATCAAAGAGGTGTGGAATGGGATGAAAATAATGACTGGCTATATGAAGTCACACACTGCTGTGGAAGGAGACTCAAAGTTTGCTAATGAATTTAACCTGTTCTTTAATAGATTTGACACCACCTCTGCTTCTTACTCTGATCCATTGTCCTCACACACCATCCCTCCTCCCTACACCACCTTAGCTGATGCCTTGGGGTCTCTTCACATCCCCCCACCCAACATCTCTGCTAATGCTGCATCCCCATTGCCCACTGATGCCATCTCCTCTATTAGCAGCCATACAACATTGAAGTATACCTCACCTCCAATAACTCCTCCCCTGCCCTCATCATCTGACTCCTCATCAACACAATACACAGGCCCAGCCTTTGCCACAGAACAGGTGAGGAAGGAACTAGCTAAACTAAAGGCCAACAAAGCAAAAGGACCAGATGAGATCAGTCCCAGAGTACTTAAGGTGTGTGCTGGACAGCTTGCAGAGGTTTTTCAGAAACTCTTTAACCTCTCTCTGAGGCTCAAAAAGGTGCCTAAGTTATGGAAAACTTCCTGTATTGTCCCATTACCAAAAAGAACTCGTCCCAGTACCCTTAGTGACTTCAGACCAGTAGCGCTAACATCACATGTCATGAAAGTGTTTGAGAGACTGGTCCTGCAACACCTGAGGTCCCAAGTGTCTGAATTTCTGGACCCCCTGCAGTTTGCATATCAAGAACACATCGGAGTGGAAGATGCCATCATCTTCTTAATGCACAGAGCATACTCCCATCTGGAGAGGCAGGGCAACACTGTGAGAGTCATGGTTTTTGACTTTTCAAGTGCTTTCAAAACTATTCAGCCCCACCTGCTAAGTGCAAAGATGCAGGTAAGGACGTTCCCGCAGATATGGTGGAGTGGATCAAAGACTACCTCACTGGGCGGCCACAGTTTGTTCGCTTAGATGGCTGCATATCTGATGTGGTGATGAGCAGCACCGGTGCACCTCAAGGAACTTTACTAGCACCATTCCTGTTTACACTCTACACCTCAGACTTCCGCTACAACTCAGGAACCTGTCACCTCCAAAAGTTCTCTAATGACTCTTCAATCATTGGATGCATCAACAATAATAACGATGAGGAATACAGACATTTGATATTCCTGGTTAAGGAATAAGCAGGTATAGAAAATGGATGGATCCATCCATTATCCATACCCACTTCTTCCTAGTTTAGGGTCACAGGGATCTGCTGGAGCCTATCCCAGCTCTCTATGGGTGAAAGGCCCCTGCTGGGTTTCAAACAAGGAACCTTTTTGCTGTGAGGCAACAGTGCTACCCATTCAGTGCAGGGAAAAACATGTGGACAGAAAACAAAGGTGTAATTTCTGTGGGGGGTGAGGGCATGTCTTCATGGACAGTTTTCAAAAAGGCTCAAACCACAGATACTGTCTTTATTATTCCATTATTATTATTCTTTGTCAAAACCTACATTTCCCACAATGCAGCTTGACCACAATTCAGTTTTGAGTGTAGGGTGTGTTATGCTTATCAGATGTGAAGGTTCTATAGAAATATGCAGTCAGTGGTAAGCACACCGTGTTACAAACAGTTCCTCAGAAATTGATCCTTTTAAAAAGACAGTCAGGGGCTCTGATTTTTTTTTTAATGGTTTTCGTTACTTCATCAATTTTTTGTCACCATTTAGCATTTTAACAAGCTTCTTTCAATCACAAACGACTGTTCACACACTGATGACGGAGGCTCCAAGATTCATGAGAAAAACCAAATGCTTTTCCCACAAAGTCCTAAGTAGAACTGCTGAATACAAAGTTCTCCATCTGACTTTGAAAGCTGCAGCTTGGAAGTTTTAGTGCTGCTCACCTTACAAAATGGTGACAGTGTGCTTTAGAAAGTGTGAGCCCATCACTTGGATATCACATGTTTTAGCTCGTGTTCTAGGCACTGTCAGTCACCGACACGTCTCTTTCCCTCGAGCTTCTTCTCGGGAAAAGGTAGCCTCTGCTGTTCTGGTTCTGCACCTTGTGAGATTTCTGGTCGGCTCTGTGAGCACGGGGCAGCATAAGTAAGTCTTTGCCCACAGGTTACAGTTTACAATGTGAATGCCAAGATCTGTGCAGTGCAGAGGAGGTTAATTTGCATTCACCTTTCAGAACAGTGTGAGTCACTAGGAACAGATGAACTCTGCTCCTTAACTCTACTTGCTGCATGTTGGTGGATGGTGACTGCCCTGTTCTGTTAGACAAAGACTTTTTTCTCTTTCTGCAGGAAAACATTTCAAAATGTTTCAAAATGTTTCAAAATGTCTCCATTCAAATGTATTTTTTTTGTGCCGTTTTTCTAGAATCCTGTTCCACTCTCGCTACAGTCAACTTTCATCTGTTTGCCAATTAGTTTGTCAACAAGTGTTTTAACTTAAACTGTTCATATTTGCTAAAGTCCAAATATCCCCAGCAACTGAAATGTGATGATCTGCTGCCTCTGTGTTTTGAATGCCTTTGGGTTTTGCACTGTTGGTTGGACAAAACAACACTTGACATGAAAATCTTGCATTGTTGCATTGTGTAGTGTGTACATTGTTGCTGTTTATTTAGGTTTCTTTAATTTCATTTCCATTTCCTAGGTCACCACGGGG
Source organism: Mastacembelus armatus (assembly GCF_900324485.2). NCBI lineage: Eukaryota > Metazoa > Chordata > Actinopteri > Synbranchiformes > Mastacembelidae > Mastacembelus > Mastacembelus armatus. The sequence goes on along the minus strand of NC_046650.1, from coordinate 3,012,311 downwards.
AACCGCACCAAGCATTATGTGTCCTATCACCGCAATGAATTTGTCCAGATGAGGTTTCCCAAGTATGCCTTGCCGAAGGTAAAGCACAACAAAAATTGTTTTGGGTACTGATTAACTTTAGTATAGTACAAAGAAAAAGAGGAATCCTCTTCATGTTTGAATATTCAATTTCAATGGGAGCTCTTATACCCCTTTCTCTGTCTCTTCATGTATTCACCTCCACTCAGTCCTAACTGGTATGTAGAGGTCCACTAACCCTGACTTCTGCCAATCTTAACATAATTGGCATAATTGGAAATCAGCCCATTGTTGTAGTTGCTGTTATTATGGAACATAAAAATAATAATGATGAATAAATATTAGGCATATTATTAACAACAACAACATTAGATTTTGCAGCTTTTTATTTTAAACTTGTCTTGTAATCTGCCACACGTAAAAGCAATGTAGGAGAAGAAGTAGGAGTGGATTTCATGGTGGATATTAAACGAGTAAGCTGAAACGTTAAAATTAGCAAATACAGTTGCTGACTGTTCTGACTGTGAACATTGGGTCATTATTACTGTGACTTAGAAAGTGTGTGATTACAGTTCATGGTGTGTATATTGTCAAAACTAACATTAGCTGACTAAGCTAACATAGCTGTTTCACTTTATTATTTTAGCTTAAGTAGAGATGCAATAGGAATAATGTGCAGGATTAAAAGCATTGCAATTATTGCTAATTAACAAAGGCAGAAAATTCAGTTTCATGTTTAGATTAATCATAAAAATAACTCCACACAAATGTTTCAACATGGACACATAGCTGGTTAACCACTGCTAAGTCACCTACAGGTTTTATGATGAAATTACACATATTTGCTATGCAGTTGCACAAGAAATTATATTTACAGACAGCATTGGTCAAACTTTCACTAACTGGAAATCTGTTCTTCCATAGATGGATTTTTTTTTTTTTAAAGAAAACAGGTTCAGTTGAGAAAGTAATGTCATAATAACATTACATAATATAAGTTAAGATAAGATAAACCTTATGTTTCCCCAAAGTGAAATCCAGGTACCTGATTGAAGGCTTTGTATTGAATAATGTTATAAATTATTCTTCTTTTCGGCTGCTCCCTTCAGGGGTCACCACAGCGAATCATCTACCTCCATTTAACCCTATCCTCTGTATCCTCTGTATCCTCCTCACCCACACCAACTATCCTCATGTCCTCCTTCACTACATCCAAGAACCTCCTCTTTGGTCTTCCTCTAGGCCTCCTTCCTGGCAGCTCTAACCTCAGCATCCTTTTACCAATGTATTCACTGTCCCTCCTCTGAACATGTCTAAACCATCTCAATCTGGCTTCCCTGGCTTTTTCTCCAAAACATCTAACATGAGCTGTCCCTCTGATGTCCTCATTCCTGATCCTATCCATCCTCGTCCCTCCCAGAGAGAACCTCAACATCTTCAGCTCTGCTACCTCCAGCTCTGCCTCCTGTCTTTTTCTCAGTGCCACTGTCTCTAAACCAGACAATATTGCTCGTCTCAGCACTGTCTTGTCCACCTTTCCTTTCATTCTTGCTGACACTCTTTTGTCACACATCACACCTGACACTTTCCTCCACCCGTTCCAACCTGCTTGCACACGTCTCTTCACTTCTTTTCCACACTCTCCGTTGCTCTGGACTGTTGACCCTAGGTACTTAAAATCCTCCACCTTCTTCACCTCTACTCCCTGTAACCTCACCGTTCTACTTGAGTCCCTCTCATTTACACACATGGATAAATGTATCAATTGATAACCTCTTATTAGATTAAAGATTATAGATTCTGTGATGTTAACTTTGCTGTTTGGTTGATTGCACAAGGAGTCAGAGAGGAGGATATTGAGGGAGAAGGAGGGAGAAGGAGAGAGCAGGATGGAGTCAGCAGAAAGAGCACTCGGCATAAGTGCTGTGTAAATGTCAGATTCTCTTTAGGGGCTGAGTACCCCTAAAAGTACTCCCTAAAAGACTGACTGAAAAATTGGCATCATAAATCGGACATTTGTTGCCCTAAAAATCGGCGAGAGAAAAACCCATATTGGTTAACATCTGTGTGGAGTGTGGAAAAAGTAGTAAATAAATAACTACATATATAAATCAATATAAAAAGGGAAAGGGATCCCTTAAACACACGATGTGATTATAATACCTTTCTTTACAACCCTCTTACCACCATGTTCCACTTCTTCTTTGGCATCAGATGATCATGCAGATTAATCCAATTAGTGGCCTGATGCACAATAGTGCTCATAAAATATTCACCACTCAGCGTATACCTCGACACATCCCAGGTCGCTCTCATAGGCAAACACAATGAATGAGCTCCACTTCAGTGTAAAACAGGACTTTTGTTGACAGCATCGGTGGCACAGAGGGCCGTTTTAGCGTGACATCAGCCAGAGTGTTATTGAGCTGCTCTGATTGAATGCAGAGCCCATGAGGGAGTCTCATGTATTTTTATTTAGCTTAGAACTAAGAAAGAAAAACCTTTAAGACAATTACTGCCATTGACACTTTCATAGGGTACTGTGTGTGTGTGTGTGTGTGTGTGTGTGTGTGTGCGCGCGCGTGTGTGCGTGTGTGTGCGTGTGTGTGTGTGTTTTAGACCAAATGCAAACATGCACATGTATAAAATTACTCTCGTTTGACTCCAGCCCAGCACTTACAGAGATCAAATGCCTCAATTGCTTGACTACTTCAGCTGTAGTACTGAGTAATCCTCAAGGAGGTGAAAGGGCTTGAATTGCACACACACACACACACACACACACTTGCTCTCCTTTCAACAAGTAGAGGCGAAAGGGATGAATTTGATTAGGTATGGCAAGACCGTCGTGGATAAATCAGTTTGTTTATGTCTGTGTGTGCGTGTGTGTGTGTGTGTGTAGTTTAAGTATGCCCTAGTTGCTCTCGTGTCTCCTTCTCTCTACATGTGTCCTCTTACTTGGGTGAGCAGATAGGTCACACAGAGAAGCGACAGTGGGGGAGGTAAGGGAGAAAGAGAGGGAAAAGGGGAGTGGAGTTAGAGACAGAAGGAAGAAAGTGTGTCTGTATGATGGTGAGAGAGTGACTATTACCATGTTTTTCCACTGTGAATTATTAAAACGCTGAAGGATAAAAAATGCAGAGGCCATCAGAGAAAGCAGTTTGGCTCTGTCCTGCGAGACCTGAGTCAAGTTATGGATTAACCACACACACTCATGCACAAACATACATAGAGCTTGTTGGCTGTGAAATCACAGGTAATGTTTGTTCATTTTTACTTAGTTTCCATCCTCTCTGTTGTTGTTTACTACCCAGGATTTAAGCAGCTCTAAACACTTTTTAACTCGGCTGTAGTTTGCTCCAGTGGACCAGGCAGCATGTATTTGGCAAAAGACTTGTCAGGTTGTATGACGCTGCAAAAATAGCAGCACTGTCACTACATTTGCTGCAAAAAATTGATATCTGACTATTCACCAAACTTCAGTGATTAATTCTGCCCAGACCAACAGGGAGAATAGCCAGAGGTGAACAAGCAGCAAGCGTCCTATCTGTCAAAGTGACAGGGGCTGAAGCCAATAAGCATCATCTCTCTTATTGTTTTGCTCTCGAGTTAACAATAGTATTACACTATCTGCAGAACAAATGCATTGCTGACATCAGAAAGCTGAGTAGTTGAGACAAAATGAAAACTTCTGATTGTTATGTTATAATGTAAATGCTCGTGTGAAACCTCTGACAACTGATTTTTTCACTGTAATGACAACCTTTAACCAGAAGAGAATTTGGATATATCCTTATAATTACTAAGAGGACTGATCTAATCTTTAAGAGGTTACATTTAAAGCACTAAATGCAGCCAGAAGCCAGTCAAGTGTTTCTGAAAGGTAAAATGTGTGGGCCGACTGTATCAAAGACCTCTTTACAAAATTCAGCGTGAATAATGTCTAAGGGGCATGATGAGGATTTTAATATGATTAATGGGTTCTGTTAGAGTGTCAAAGAAAATGAGCTCAGTGCTGCTGAGAGAGGTTGAGCACACTGAAGAGGCTATTATGTCACGGCTGACTGCCAGGGGAAATCTGGCATCGGATGTCTGTTTTTTTAATGAAATGAGCAAGACATTCCTCACCCCATTCTGACCAAGTCTGGGTAATGATGGCGTTTAATTATTAAAATAAAGCCTGGCATGATGGTATGTGAGCTTCCAGTCGAAGTATAGGAAATTATATAAATAAGAGACTTTCTGAAATCCACTTCTTATGTCAGGAAAGCATTGCTGTTTTAGCATGTGCCAGGAAACTGTGTTTCCTGTAGTTATTTATTGATGTATATGGGAATTTGTCAGAAGACAGGCCAATCTGTAATATGGAGAGGGGGATTAACTGATTTCTGTCAGTTCACAAACATGCACAGGCATGTTGCAAGTGCATTGGCAGAGCAGCTGTGGATGCTACTTTGGAAGAAAATCAAGATTAATCAGTTATTATGTTTGCATCAATAAAACTGCATTGATGTGAGCACTGTGAGTCATACTGTCATGTAATCAGTCCAGTCCTGTACAGTAAGACATTCCCCAGTAGGATAAACAATGAAAAGCAGAGGTCCTTCAACCAGTGTGGTGTTGGCCAAACTTTACAGCACTTGAAGCCCACAAAGGAAGTGGACCAGATATGATGGACTGTTTGCACTCTGTCATATCGTCCATGAATCATTTAGATTTTATGTTCAGTCCAGTTTGGATAAGTGAAAAGGAATGAAACCAACAATACAGGTGAGCCAAGAGTTTCTGAGTAGAGGGAGTTCCTGTGGAGAACCTTGGATTAGCTCATGGTGTTTTTATGTCTGCAAGATGATGTCATTTTTGGGGCTGAGAGGGGCCTGGAGCTGTGCATTTCAGGAGGATTTGTTCTAAATATGGGCTATGTTGTTATCAAGCTACTTAAACAACAAGTAAGAGCCACAGTCCATCACAGGACCAGCATTTATCATTTCTGAGAAATTTTAAGCATGCATTAAAAATTAATAATATTAATAAAAATATTTGCCAGATATCAGCATGATAGTGTGTTTAAATAGCAGCATGTCAAAGAACACACGATGACCCTAACTAGTAGATATACTGTGTATACTGTAGCCAGCTTCCCACAATACATGTAGACATACCTCGTGTTGTGGAGGACTTTATATCACATGCCAGCATATTTGATGATGTTAACAGATAAACACAATAGATTCTGCCTTTGAGACCAGAGTGCAGCTTTTTACTACTGTGAATATTTCCTAGTTCACTAATCACATTTTTTGACTTAGTGCTGTAATTTGTTTTTGTAACGTATAAATAATTTTTAACATTGTGGACGGAGTGTCTCTACACCTAGTCTGTTTCCATTCAAGCGTAAATTGTATTTTAGCCTTCTCATTGCATTTTTTGTTATAGTGACTTCAGATCAATTGCAGTTTCAAACAGCTGTGGGTTTTTATTTCTTGCTGTGACTCATGCAGCTGCTGGGATCCAGGATGTCTGATATTTCACCCCCAGCAGTGGCTCTTGTCTCTGGGGTGTATCACTGGTAGACTTGACAAAGATGGATAGAGACGCTCTGCTTTTCCAAGTCAAGATTCCAGCATGAGAATGCACTTGAATCCAAACAGGTGGCATCTTCAAAACACACAGCTCGTCATGGTCATTTGTCTTTCCCTGCCCTTATCATGCTACATTTAGCTTCTTTAGCTACGGTTAAATGTAAAAGCCAAGCTCAAATACCACTGACTCCAGTAATGGACCAGAGGATACATGGTTCCTGGAGGTTAGACAACAATTGACAGTAGATTTTAGCATTCTCCTGTATACTGGTGCTGTATTTTTGCTTTTGATGCCAGTTGTTACCCAGTTAAAGGTGGACTGGAATCCAGTTTGGGACGAAGCAGACTTTGTAACGTATTCATCATAATCATAATAGCATCATAATATCTGTACACACACCTTTTATAAGTGATGATGAAGTACAATTTCTGCTTGTAGAATACACTTGTTGGAAATCTTAAAAGTTTTAAATACAATCCTTCAGAGATTTTCTGTATTTTTGTTACAGTGAGAAAGAAAATTCCTTTCAAAGTTTCTGCACAGGACCAGTTTGACAAACTGCCATAGTCGTATTTACACACTCAAACATAGCTATATGCCACAGCTTACAAATCCAACCCCTCTGAATCATCTCCTTTTTTTATCTCAAACAAATTTAAAGCAAAAAGAGCACAAAAGTTTGTGCTTTAGTTTCTGCTCACTGAATACATAAAAAAGCTTCTTTCAGCTGCCGTTCACGATAATCCTGGTCTACCTTGGAATTACAGAGGTACAAAAAGGCAGAAGAATGTTGAAAAATGTTGTTTGAAACTTGTGTTTGATCTGTGCAAACTGAAGACATACTGTAAAAGCAACAAATATCACTTGTGTTTTTGTAGTCTTTCCCTTAACAAGCAGTTTTATGTCTCTGTATAAAGAATGCATGCATACTGTTACTGAGCTGAAGGTAGGACAGCATTAATTTTCAGTCCCTTCCAAGATCATTGTAAAATACTATTATGAATATTATTTGCAAGCCATGTTTTATGATTAGTCATAGTTAAAGTTAAAATTTCAGTACTGGTTTATTTGCTGACCTGTGGTTACCATTGTAGTACAGCTGTGGTTTAAGACTACAGTTACAGTTACTTTTTCAGAAATCAAACAGAAGAGCAGGTTGTGTATTTGTGTGCGGTGTAGCCGGACAAACTCTCATTGTTTATTAAAGACAAATAACTATGATCTGATTTCACGCTGTGCACAATTCAGGGCATCATAAAGTTTGTTACCTTGCTGACATCCCAGTGTGGTGGCTCCTTCTTGTTGCACTGCTCCCTTGTAAAAATGAACTGAGGCCAGAGATGACCATGTGATGAGCAGTCAGTGCACTAACCTCTGTGACACATTTCCTGTGGCTTCTTCACAGGGGAATGTGCCCTGGGTGTTTCCCCAACTAAATGTTTTGATGTAAAACAGCAGGTATAAGAAATATTCCACTTAATACACTTTGCATTCTAGTCCTCAATAGATCAAGTCTTACAAACCAGCAACCCCAAGCTAACATTACCCAGCTAACATTAATTAAACACATAGGCTGTAGTCACTCATCATCCAGGTTGTATCTGTCTTGATTGGTTTGTTAGTCAGTTTCATAATGAGATAACTGATTAATTGGCTGTTAGTTACTTTGTTTGATAAATGGGAAATTGCTATGGTATGGTCAAATTAGCCTTTATTAACTGCTGTAATGTTGTGCAGACAATCAGAGACTAAAAAGTCCAAAAGAGCAATATCCGTAGTCTGTAGTCTATTTTGATCCTAATGAAGGTGAAGGCTCATGGTTGGAGCAGTATAATGCCCAATTCTGTAGACTCACACAGTCAAAGTTGAATAAGGTGCACTAAGGTCCCTCAGAGGAATGTTGAATGATTCTGCAAAATGATAACACACTTTTTAAAATATTTTTTTATATTATAAGTACATTGTGATTGTGATTGGGTCAAAAAACAAAACAAAACTATGGTTATGTTTAGGCGACTAAAGGATTATGGTTGTTTGATTTCACTGCTTTAGGAGGCAGATAAGTGTCGTCCAGAATGAACGTAACCTTATTCTTAATCCTTCCTGGGCTGAGGAGCTTAGGACTGACAACTCAACTGTAGTATACAATTAACAAGGAAGTTACACACAGCTTGCAGAATGAGTCAGAAACAGGACATTTATAAATATGAAGATCAATGCACAACTTTCATTGCTATTATAAAATCAAGCCAAAACCAGAAATCATAGTATAATTCAAGATGACGGCACAAGATGACAGTCAGTGATTGTAGACACACCTTCTGGGCACTTCCCCTGTGTCTTATGGCTTTATCTTGAAATGTTATGTTAATGTAATCACTAACACAGAGAAAGTGCTGACTCGTCCTTTGCTCCATCGTTTCAGTCTTTCATGAAGTCATTTGCATTAGAGGCTCATGAGCTTTGACAAGTACACCTAACAAGTTTTCTAAGCTGTCACAAACTGTTTTTTTTTTCCATGGCCAAAGCATTCCCTTATCCTCCCCAGTTGTTTCTGTGACTCTTTAGTTTTGTGTTTATCGGGTGATACTGTCTGGCTCACAGTGAGCAACTGTCAAACTTTGACTTCTTTGTGAATCAAACTTTGCTTCTTTACTTTGCTCTTTATTTCCCCTGTTTCATTTAGCTTTTTCCTTTTCTTCATACCACCTGCCATCAGTTTCTACTTTTTTATTCTTTTGCCCTCTACTTGTTTTTCTTGTTTTCAGCCTCTGTTTTCACTTCTCAGTCTCTTTTTACGGCTGTGCATTCAATTGTTTCTGTTTGAAGTCTTAGTTTTTGTCTTCTTTTTCTTCTGTTTTGTTTTCTCTCAGCACCACTGATTCAGAAAATACTGACTGTCTCTTTTTCTATTCTTCCTCCATCCCTCCATCTCTGCTTCCAGGATGTTCAAATAGTGAGTACAGATGAGAACCAGGTCTTCCTCGCCCTCCAGGAGTGGTACCAGACAGACACATACAACCTGTACCAGTCGGACCCCCAGGGTGTCTACTACTCCATTGTCCTAGAAAACGTTCGCAGTAGCAAGCAGCCCGAGGAGAATGTCCTCATCGACATCTTGGAGGTGAGAGGATGGGGCATTGTTCAGTTTGTGGAAAAAGGACTCATACCATATGTAAAACATTAAACATTCACAAATATAAAAAGAACTTTGGTTTTAAAGCCATTAATAGGGGTTACTGTGATGTAAATTCGGCACGGATAACTGGAGTTTGTGAAAAAAAAAAACAATTTCCAATCTAGCTGAAGCGAAGATGATGGAAATCACCCTGGTGTATGCCATAGAATGAGTAATTGATATTTGCTAAGCCCTGCCCCCCCATACTGTCACTATGCCTGTCAGACATGGCGCACAACACAGTTCTTGGTAATGTCTTCAGCACTGTCTTGGCTGACTTTTTCATATTTCCTGAAAAAGGAACTCATTAAAGAATCCCCTCTGTGATAAGGGTGGGGATTTTCTGTTTTTGTTGTTTTCCACAAATCCCATCCAGAGACTAAACTCAACAATAAATTTGATGTACTCACCATAATATCTGTCAATCCAGAAGTTGGTTTAGCTTGTCTGTGCTCCAGTGTTGCTTGAAAAATATCAAAAACACTCCAGTGAGCCAGACCACATTTCTTTTTTCCTCATGAAATGCAAGATGGAAGATCAATATTTTTAAAAACAAGCTCCAATAAATGAGAATGACGATCACTTTGTGTAGTCTCTGAAGCGATTAGACTTTTTTTTTTTGTTCTCATGTTCTACATGCTAAAGACAGTGCCAACTTCGATGTCTCAAGTCTATCCTCAGCCACAACATGTTCTACATGAGAAAGACATTCTTCAGCTTAGCTGCAGCTGAGTACTTTGGCAGGTCTCTAGATAAATGGTCACATAGACATGAAACAAGAAGAGGTGGAAGAAGGGGAAAGTAAGTGAAAAAAGAATTGCTGGTGTCAGGCCCACACTGCAGAACTCATTTTCTCTGTCATCCCTTGCTTGGGGCTGCACTCGCACCACATGCTGTAGATGGAGAAAGAGTAACTTACAGAGGATTTACAATAACTTGAGGCAAAGGGAGCAGAACATGAAAAAGATGAAGCACTGAACAGAAGCTTAGAGATGAAGAAGTACAGACAAAAAAGTGACAATTTTAACTACTAACTTATCCATAAACGTCAGTGCCATAGGCTGGGGGAGCCATGTCTGACATGCTCCCTGACTCTGTTTAACTGTGTTATCTTCATCATCGTCCCAATGTTTAACGTTTCAACTTTAGAGCCTGTAGCTAACAACCTCACAGCTGCAAAAAACACTCGTATTGATTTCAGTGTATTAAACATTTACAGCCCTGCACTTTCTCTGTCAGTGGTTTCCTTTCAGCCTCAAAGTAGCATGCATTACTCCAGAATGTATAGCTCTGTGTGTAATCAGGTTTCAACCACTGATGACAGTTAAAGGGCACACTCTCTTCTGTTCAGGTTAATATTCGAAATCTAGCTCTATAGCTCAAGGTGAAGTTACAATGCAGTTTTGGCTGAGTTATGCCTGGACTCCTAATGGAAATTCTGCTGCAGCAACTGCGTAAAGGAAATATGATTTTAAGACAGTTGCTGGAACTTACTGGAATAAAGCCAGTCTATGTAACATTCAAATCAGGATATACTGCATTATTCACTTCTACTGTGAATATATAATGTTCATATATTAGTTTTCCATCACCATACTTGCATCTTTTGAACATAATAGTCACTGTTCAATAAGAGTTACATAACCTGACTTTAAATGAGCACTTTGGGTATTTTACAGCACTGTAAACTGTAAACTGTACTCATTTCCCAGGTACGTGGCATCAAAGGTGTCTTTCTGGCCAATCAAAAGATTGATGGTAAAGTGACAACTCTCATCACCTACAATAAAGGACGGGATTGGGAACCCTTGGCTCCACCTACCACTGACATGAACGGCAAGCCAATCAGCTGCAAAGCGGTAAGCACAGTAACTGTTGTAGAAATATGGTGTATCCACAACACTAGCAACCTAATCAGCAAGTCAACTTCCAAGTGACCACAAACTCATGTTGAATGTGAATAATCAGAATCCTGTTCTCTGAGTAAAGCCACCTAATCAGTTGATAACCAGTCATAGTTCCTACATTCCTATTTTTCTGCTTTTTTGCTTTGGGTGTAAATTGGCTTGATAGGTAAAAGTTCAGGCAAGCAAAAATGATAAAAAAAAAATCTATGAATTTATTTAAAGTCCCTCTGAGCTGATTGTGTGATTTCATGTAACTTGGTTTCGACATTTTGGGAAATTTGCTTATTTACTTAAAGTTAGACCCCTGGATCCAAGATGAAATGAGTATTGCTGGATGTTGTGGATCAGGAAATCTGGTTATGTTGGTTCTTCAAACACACCTGAGAGGTGGCTTAAAGAAGCTGGATTCCAGAGAAAATCTAAGTCTGGCATACTCTCTGTATTCTAAATGCTTATGTTATAATTGCCCAGTGTCAACGTATCACTTGCATAAAAACGGCACATCCATAGCTGAATGGACATCCTGCTCTAACATTGCTTACATTTGAGAGGTTATCCTTTTAACACTGACTAAACCTGAGAATAAATCTGCTCCTGAGCAGGTTTGAGATTGGAGATATGTTGCCAGGACGACAGTCTCAATGTGACTTTGGAAGAAGACAGATCCAGCATCACATCAAAGCTAGCTAGATAATCCACTGCATCATTTCATGTAATGTGATCAGTATAGCACTGTGAAATAGCCCTCCATCCATTATCTATACCTTCTTATTCCTGTTTAGGGTCACAGGGATCTGCTGGAGCCTATCCCAGCTCTCTCTGGGTGAAAGGCAGGGGTCCACCCTGGACAGGTCACCAGTCCATCACGGGGCCACATAGAGACAAACAACCTCACACACTCACACTCACTCCTATGGGCAACATGCAAACTCCACACAGAAAGGCCCCTGCCAGGTTTCGAACTGGGAACATTCTTGCTGTGAGGCAACAATGCTAACCACTCATCCTCTGCGCTGCCCACTGTGGAATATATTATATGTTTATTGATGATTAGTTTTAATGGAGCCTCGATGAGTCACAGCTTGTGCAATAAAAACTACTGAGCTGAAGAACCTATGGGACCTCAGGGACCTCTCAGTATAACAATATTTGAAACTTTGTATGTGCACAGTGTGATCAGTCAAAATACTGAAACTTGTTGACTTGATTGCTCCAACTAGGAGCATGAACAAAACTAAGAGAAGGAAGGATGAGTACTGTGCTTTGAGCAGCGTGTGCCTGCCTCGTTCTTCCATCCATCTTGCCAGAGTTGCTTGTGCAGGCATGCAGAGCAATGAGTCATCCCAGTCTGATATCCATACATCACAGCTCACAGGTAGATGGAAGGGGAGTGAGCTGAGCTTTTCATTTGAACCATTACTTAAGTGAGCTGACAGATTTGAAAGCAAACATAGATATTAGGTCGAAAAGTGTGTACCATCACAGATACCCTTACACATGGCTGTCCGCTATAAAATCGGCTTCTTCTGCCCTTTGCCTTCATACTTCAGCATAATGATGTTGCATAGAGAGTCAGTTCTCCTGGATTTACTTCTTACAGCTATCAGTCAGACAGACCACTTTATTTCAATTGCTGGCATCAATACATCACCTTGCTGACATCACATGTCAGCAATATAGACAAAGTCAAACACTAGACATGCTATGTAATGTACCACTATATCGGACAAACACAGTAAGCTGTATACATAACCTTGCCACTGACTTTGTAATGGACTATTGTGTGAACTGCAGCACTTTGTCTTTATTATGGTGTATTCCATATTATTGCTGACAGTCTGCTTTTGATCCAGTGTTGAAAAGTACCACAAAGTACTGTATAAGCTATGAAAGACAAACAGATATTTAGTCTTTCCTCTGGAAATGACTTGCCATGACTGTGAATACACAAATCAGGGCTAATATGTGTGGATAGGACTTGGAAAAACACATCTTGATGCTTTAACCCTGAAAAACACCTGTTCTGAAGGTAGACAGAATTCATGGCAACACCAAAGGCAATGCTGAACAGATGGAGAAGCAGAGAGGGCAGGTGTTAAAGAAAGATAAACTTATCATATTCTTATCGTATTTTCTGTTTTATAAAATACAGCCTTAAGAATCAGTCCTGTATAGTGCTTGATTTAGATGATATATTTCCAGTATAAAGTTGATGTGTCCACTCTATTTGAATGGCATTACAACACTGATGTAATGTATGGCTTTCATAACAAAATGTTCTGCATTGCATCGAACGTCCTGAAAGCCCTGAATTTCCCTTCAGGGATGATTAAGGTTTATACCGTGTCATCTCAACTCATGTCAAAATTGAAAACAATAATTTCATCTACATGTCTCTTTTCTGCAGCCGGACTGTCATCTCCACCTCCACCTGCGCTGGGCAGACAACCCATATGTGTCTGGTACTGTCCACACCAAGGACTCTGCTCCAGGTCTCATCATGGGTGCTGGTAAGTGTCCAGGGCAATATTCATTCATTCATTCATTCATTCATTCATTTATCCATCCATTTTCACTGTCATTAACTGATGTAATCAATAAGGACTTGAGGACTTGAATAGAACTTTTACAGATATAAATTAAATAGTAATTATAGCTATAGTTATCAAACTTTTATTTCTGCCTAAGTATTCAAATGTTCAACTGAAACTTTATCGGAGAATATGAAAAAAAAAACCAAAAAAAAAAAAACAACAACCATAGTCATATGTTAAAGTGTCTCCGGTCTAACAGATTGTAGAATTATTATTTTATTATTTGTGGTATATGCTGCGTGTGTTAAAATAACCCCTTACACAGAGCACAGAGAGGAGCCTGTAAGGACAAGGAAAATCTACAGACCTAAACTCGGACAAAACAATATTGTTCTGTCCAGCTATTTCTGTTGATACTTAATGTTCTCAGATTATTTTAATATTATTTTGGAGAGCAGTATTATCTTTGTTTCCTTTTCATAGTAAACACATTTGGGCATTGTGCTTAAACTCCTACCTTAGTGTTCATTTTGAACATTTTGAACTAAAAAGCATGTTTTCACTTTTGGTAGCCCGTATTGCACTGGACAGAGATTGATTCAGCTAAACTAGAGATATTTATATTTTATTCCACACATTTTTTCTTTCAAATTTAGGTTAAAAAAATTGGAAAATTCACATTTAAGCAAATACAATATGAGAAGTAAACCATAAGTTATTACCATAGTACTTTTTATATGATCTTGGACAAAACAGAAAAAGCCTTTTAATTTGATACAGAGGAAAAGACATGATTATCATTATCATTATCATTATCAATTAAAGAGGCATTCTCCTGATTTCATGAATCGGGTTTTATTGACTTATAAGGACTAACACTCAGTTACAATATTTGACACATTTTCAGCTCTAGGATCACAACAATTTAACAATGATAATGTCATAGTGATGTCATCAGGGCTATTTTAGTTTAGGCTTGCCTTACAACTGGGACTAATAAGTTGCATTACGGGAATTGTGGGACGTCTACCACAATGTTTACCTTGACCTGTTCTTTCTACCTGGTCAAAAAGAAAAGTAAATCAATAATAAAAGTCCTAGGGCAGGACGTGTCTACATTATGTGACTTTCCATCTGCCTGGTTCTTTACTGCTCAGTCTCCTCACATCTTCGTTCTGTGTGTTTTACTCTCTCTTTGAATCTATCATTTTTGCATGCCTCATATGAGCCTCCTGCGTGATGAGACTCACTTCTTCATCTTTCCTCCAGGTAACCTTGGCTCCAAACTAGTAGAGTATAAGGAGGAGATGTACATCACTTCAGACTGTGGAAAGACATGGAGACAGGTACAAATCAAATCCTCCTTTACGTCTTCTTTTTTCCTTCTACATCTGTTCACTTTCCTAACCACCTCTACTTTCTGCTGTCATGAAAATTACATTCTGAGGAGATAGAAAATACAACTTCTGTCCATGCCACAGCATGTTGTGTAGCATTTGGAATATTTAAATTCTCCAAAAATCTTTGCTTTTCATAATTTGAACAGATCAAGAGGAATATACTGTAAATAACGTTATAATAATAACATACAGTGTTTCCCATAGAATTTTTTTTCAGTCATGGTGGCAAGAGGACAGTAGAGGTTTAGTACATATAATCTAAAATTTTGGTTATTTATTTTCTGGGGACATTACACTTGGCTGGTTATTTCCATTTAAAGCTTGAGTAACACAAGGAAAGCATTAATAAAATGTATTTACTGTACACAAATAACTGCCAAACCTACCGATTAAGCCATCACAGAAGTTAGAACCAACAGTTTTTAAGAAAAATATATAAACAAAAAATAAAATTCACCTTATGAAATGTATTAAGTAAAAAAATTATATATACTTAAGGTGCAAACTACAAGTTGGAATGGTCAAGATTCATTTGCCCCCACAGCAGCTGAACCATATCACTGCATGAGATTAGAATAGAGCCGATAAAAACATTTTTGTACATATAAAGATTTTAGGGATTGCAATAAGCAAAAATTTTGTAACAAATTCATTTTTGGACACTTGTAATGTGACTCAGCATGTTGTAATGTGTGACATTAAATGAGAATTCAGTCTCTTTTGTGTATTTAGTGATTCAGCTCTTTCTCTTATGAGCAGTTATAGACATTCAGTGTTTTCTAAAACATCCAGTTTCAGGAAATGTCCCAACAGTTGAACCTACCAACACAATGTGAACACACAGACACACAAACGTAAGCATGAACTGGTGTCACTTAAAAAGAATTGGGTGTAAACTGCCCATAATGCAAGTCACACTCCATATTTCAGCAGCCAACACAAGCATTTTAAAAATCACAAACTTATGAAGGTATATAAGCCTCAGGCCACACTATTTCACCTGACAGATGGACTCCCAAAATAAAATATTTCCAAATGACTATATATTTGATGGTATTACAAGTTTAACCAAAAAAAATTAATAATAAGAAAGACACGGAGGAGGGTCTCGGTGGCATGGCTGCTCAACGTGCCTGTACTAATAATATTATAGGGGATACACTGACATAATTTCCAGTTCATCCTAAAGTGTCTGCCATGTTTTCTTTGAAGGTTTTTGAGGAGGAGCATCACATCCTGTACCTGGATCATGGCGGGGTCATTGTTGCCATCAAGGACACCTCTATTCCCCTCAAGATACTCAAGTAAGATCAGTTATACCATCATATCAACAGTTTTTACAGCTGTTATACTTCAGGCCTGTATTCACAAAGCTTCCTAAGCCTAAAAGTTGCTGACGAAATTCTAAGAAAATACTTAGAATTATGACGTTTTCTTAGGACTAAATCTTAGTAAAGATAAAAATGATTCACCAAACATCTTAACCCTAAAACAGCTCCTAAGGTGAAAATTGTTAAGCGTAGAGAGGAGGACTTTTAAGAGGCTTAAGAGTTTCTTTAGCAAAGGACAGAGGACAAAATGACTGAAAGAGGAAATATTCTCCAAACACTGAACGATCGTGAGCTAATTAAACGCTACAGATTGGATCGCGAGATGTAATCTGCTTGATTATTTCACATTGGGTGGTGGAGTTTTAAGTACTAAAAAATTAGACCAATGGAAGACAATAAAATTGTCAAAATCAAGGTGTTATGGTTCACGCATTAGCAGCAGAGCAGTGCAGAAGAGCAGAGAAGAGGAATACAGATCAGGGTGTGCTCTGATTAATATACTGAGTCAGTCACATTACTGGTCATGTTCTGGAGCAGCTGAGCCAGTCTTAATGAAGCATGACAATTTAGGTTCAGTAAATTGATAGAATGCAATTCCATGGTTGCACCAGTTTACCTTATTTCAGTCATAAGTCTGCTATATTTTATATTGTAAATGATCACATCATAATTTAATAGCAGCACTTTCACCATAATGCATTTAAAAAATAAAACAGGAAACTACATTTTTGCCAAAGTAAAGTTAGAAAGGAGGCAATCATGATGAGCAGGATTAATGGGCCAATGTAATCTGATGCCTCCAACATCTATCCCAACCCAACAGACTTTCTCACTCTGACTTTCACATCATTTCCCCCTTTGCTTGTGTTACAACTGCTATGGTCACTAAGGTTACCAACACCTACCAGAGTTGGGAAGTGTAGCAAACACCTCCTTAACTATAATTATGGGCATAATAACAAGTGATAATAGCCAGTCAATGTGAATGTGACTCACATTGACTGGGTACGAAAATAGTGGGGGCATTTAGCTATTCTCATCAGGAATTGGTTGAGACTGGAAACAGAGCTAAAACACAGTGAATGCTGCTGACTGTGTAAATAGGCATCATCAAACTAAATTGTATCTACATGTCATGAAGTGGCAAACACAGTAAGGTATTTCCAGATTAAAAGCTTTTGCTGGTTGGAGAGTGTCCAACAGGTTTACATTTAAAGTATTTTAATTAATTAATTAATTAAAATGTAATTATTGCAGCATGTGTGCACCTAATTTGTCAGTATAGCTCCAAAACAACTAGTTCTGATACATATTGTCTCAGGGAAACATCTAAGAACAGGGTAACATCTATGAACCCCCCTCCTGTGCACCGTACGTCACTGCACTGCTCACCAAAATACCACACAGAGGGACAAAGAACATTTCTCGGTCAGAAAACTGTCAGGGAACTGCATGGTTTAGACACATCACTGCCACCAAAATACCAAAATAAAAACATTAGTATTAGTAAGAATGAGTGGTAGGTTCACCAAGACTGTGAAAGAACCTTATTTTCTCTCTTACTTCTGGAATTTATGTGAACTGGGTCTGTGTGACCCTTATAAGATCAATTTTCTATTAGAGACGAGAGAAAAAATTGGTTCCACTTTCTAAAATTCTATTTTTCATTTGTTAGAATCACCTGTTTAATAATGTACTGTCAAACAAAGTGAGGCAAGCTTGATTGAGCACGACCATAACCTGACTGAAATGCGTGTATAAAGACTGCTGTCATTCAGTGTGCTGATTTTTGATATATGGTCTGCACAGCCAGGGCACCACTGGAAACACGCAGAGAAAAAAGAAAGATTTTTACAGAACATTTATACAGAATCACAGAAGCTCAAACTCATCATGCATTTGTTGACTTATATAGAGGCTAATTTGTTATAATTTGAATAATCTGAATCTGGTCTGTTTCTGTTTATTTGGCTGCCAGGGGCTGCACCACAAAGTATTTATGTTATGTTAAACACACTAGCAGCCATATCTGCCCATGCCAAAACACAATGCAGCCATGTTAACACTCATGTAAAATGTACCTTACACTGATGTCATGCTACATGCCAGACTAATAAACCATCTTTGGTAATTACATGAGCACACACACACACAGTTCTAGTTGGAAGCCACCAAATCTAAAGTATCTGTGTGAAATGTAAGCACAGGCTCCAAGACTTCATACCAGCTGAACCTTTCTATACAGGTCTACAGTAGAGTGAAAGATAAGTTATTTATCAATCCAGCACTGTACCCTTCAAAATCATTTAAGACCATCCTCCTGTGTCCCCGTAGCTCATGCAGACAATTTCAAGCTCAGAAAGATGTTATCTTGCTGACCTTAATAAATAAGGATGAAATAATGAGAAACAAAAGATAAGGGAGTACTCCAAAACTATTTATCTCAGACTTAAATCAAATGACCTTTTAGATGGGCTCTCATCTATCTGTCAGGAAGAGACCACAGTGTCCTCCACCCCACACACCCCCACCCCACTCAATGCCTCTGCTAAATCAATACCACCAAAAGCCCCAGCAATGCTATAACAATATTTGCAAAGAGCCACAGACTGTGAAAGTATGAGAACATTTTCTGCAAGGAAACAGGACTTCTTACAAGTGAAGTGAGCTCTATTTTCACCAGTTCGTGAAACAAACTGCCTGTAATGTTAGCACCTCATCAGGGGCTGAGATTTCTGTCTTCCAAAACTCTCTCTGGCCTGCTCTGAAACCAGAAACTCTCCTCTTATTGGAGCTTTATGATCACCAGTAATTCTTTGTTTCTCCACTGCTCCATAACAGAGAACAGTGTTGCGTGTAAGTGCAACACATTTCAGCTGCGAGGACTAAAAAGCATTGTTCTCAAGCCAAAAGGAACAGCATTTTTTTGATTTTGAGCATTGATTTATTACATGTTTGTACATGTGTCTGCTGGGCACACACATACTGCTCTAGTTAACTGACTTGTCTTTAATTTTAACCACAACTTTAGTGTTGTACTGGCCTCAGTTACACTACAGACAGGGATAAGCTCTGTCACTGTTGCAATTCCAACAGATATCACAGATCATTTTGTAAGGTCTCAAGAAAATACATTTTTATGCTATATATGGATGGCATGGCAGAAGAAAGAAATTGCCTCAATGTCCCAGACCTCCAAGGGCCCCCAAATTTCAGGTTCACAAACCAGCAACTGGCTTATGGCAATTTTGGCATTTTTCATTTTTATTTTGTGACCTTGTCTTTAAGAGGAGCTCTGTATCAAAATCTAGTTTTAGTTTTTGTTTCATTTTATATTTTACTTTAATGCTGCATACTACATGGAATGTGTGCTAGTTTAGTGTGGATGAGACACTGAGGGAGCTTTACATCTTTTATTTTGCACTTGGCAGAAAAGTAAAATACACGTTGGGCGCTGCACATCTGGACACCTAAATATGTACAAAGTAACTGATTTCATGGAAAGAAATTACCACAAAAAGCTGACTGACAGAGCCAAAACGCAGTAAAGCTACAGATTTAGTCAAAATGACTATATAAAAGTTATTATGCCTTAAAAATGTACAGTTCCAGCAAAAACAGCTTGGAGTTACAACAAAATAAACCACACTTGTACTTTAAACTTGGTTAGCTTATGTCTGTTTAGAAGAGTTCAATCTGGCGTCAATTTTTCTTTTATGGGCATGGAAGTTGGCTACACTCCCATAGACCTTCAGCTTCATAATTATACAGGCAACTGTGCTGACAGGAATATCAAGCTC
Source organism: Mastacembelus armatus (assembly GCF_900324485.2). Classification (NCBI taxonomy): domain Eukaryota; kingdom Metazoa; phylum Chordata; class Actinopteri; order Synbranchiformes; family Mastacembelidae; genus Mastacembelus; species Mastacembelus armatus. Next base: position 2,992,560 of record NC_046650.1, on the reverse strand, counting down.
CGTGGAGATGGTCTTGCAGCTCTCCTTGATCAAGTTATTTCCGTGCTTCTTTCCTCAGACAACTCTCAGCTTTTATTTCTGTTATCCATGTGGCCACACCGTCCTGCGAGTGCCCGATCCCATCTGATCTTGGAAACTAAACAGGGCCGGGTCTGGTTAGTACTTGGATGGGAGGCAGCCTTGGAAGACCAGAGGCCGTTAAACAAGCCAGTGTGGTCTTAGTGTTGGTCCAACATCCTAAGTACATGAGAGGGTTATGTCATGAAGGGCATCCAGTGTAAAACCTGTGCCAAATCAACCATGTGGATCGATTGATCCTCTGTGGCAACCCCTAATAGGAGCAGTGTGTGATACCAAACAGCAAAGTTAACTCTTTTACTGACTGAAGTCAGTTGTCTGCTTGAAATATGAAATTATATAATTATATAAACTGTAGTTGCTATGCACCAGTTCTTCACCTCTAACATATCTGTGCATAACTACTACAGTTTCCCCCCTAATCTAATTAACACTCTTGTTAACACTAATCAAACAGTGTTCTTGTTTGAGAATAGGCTTTACACACCCTGAGCAGCAGTGATGTGTCACCAACAATAGACCACACTAACATCTGATCATTAGTCTGGTCAAAGACTCAACAGACTTGCCTTGTTGAAACCATATAAGAAAAAGCAAATCTTTTATATTCACACAGAATTGAGTGTGTGTAGTATAAAACTTTTGAGTGTGCCTATGTGACTCAGTTTAACTTCTGTGACAGAAAGAAGCAGAGCTGACAGAAAAAAAGTCAGAAAAGGCTGGGAACACCAGAAATATCCTGGAACAGACAGAGAGAGAACATAACAAGCTAAAGCAAGAGAGGAGTTTCTGTTAAGAATCCTGCTTGACCTAAAATGTTTCTAGTACTTTACATTTAGACACTCATGACACTCATTTGTTTTTGAATTTCCTTGGATCTCAGCATGATGAGCTTTTGTATAGACAAAGCTTTTGAGGATCTCTTGGTCTACTTCACTTTGTCAGGCAGGTCCTATTTAAGTGATTTCTTGATTGTGAACAGGTGTGGCAGTAATCAGGCCTGGGTGTGGCTAGAGGAATTGAACTCAGGTGTGATGAACCACAGTTAAGCCATGTAGTTTGGGATTTTGTTTCCCCTTAATAATAAAACCCTTCATTTAAAAACTGCATGATGTGTTTACTTGTGTTATCTTTGACTAATATTTCAATTTGTTTGATGATCTGAAACAAAGTGTGACAAACATGCAAAAAAATAAGAAATCAGGAAGGGGACCAACACTTTTTCACACCACTGTATATATATATATTAGTTTGTCTTTTAATCTATCTATTTCATTACAGGCTTACTCCTTGGGTAGTAGGTGGAATGAATGAAATATAATTGGGTGAATTGGACTGTGGTTGTCCAGCTGATGCAATGTCAAGCAATTGTGTGGTTTATTCTAACCGTTCCTTAAGGGTAACTAATCAGTGATCACTGATAAAAAGGCATGTTACTAATTTATTGATGGGATTTGAATGTCCAAAGTGAAAGCCCTCAGTTTGCTTCAAACTGGTACAATATGGTGTTCAATCACATCTATGAGAGTTTATACCTTCTCTCAAATTCCATGCTCAAAGGCAAATGTGCAGCACCTACTGTCTGGCTGCCTGTCTTCCAGTGTCTGTCCATGAACTCTGTTCAGTGTCTTTGTAGTTGAGACATGGCAACTTGCCCACAATCAGGCTGTCTCTTCTTGAACGCTGTTTTCTGTTGTACTCAGAGCACATGGAAACTGCCAGTAGTTATTTGAAGAGCGGAGCTTCAGAGAAATTTAATCCCTGCCTGCTCTTAACACCTCCTCACGCTTGGTCAGTTGCTGCATTTATTTCAGAAACGTACAGCTGGGCACAGCACCCTCCTGGTTGTGCTGTCAGGTAAAAAACACTAAGACAATCTGACCAATGCTTCGTTTTAGAATCTTACTCAGGCAACAGTCATCGATAGCTTTGTATATCTGTTCTGTTTAACTGCTCATTATCACAGTAGTCCTTGTTAGTGCATCATTACAGCATACAGCCTGCAGTGCAAGCCACACGCTGCTCGCTTCTACATTGATCCTTCTCTATCATGCAGTCACATTTACTCAGCGCTGCTGCCACTGGTGACTGCAGGAGATGTCAGTATAGCGAATAAAACAGAGCAGATAGCTCACTTTGTACATCTCTCACACTTCATTTTTCCTGGTATTCAGGAAATTAGTTTGTCAGGAAGCATAAAATCTAGAAGACTTCTTTAAAAGAACTTGACCTGTCCAGGGTGTACCTGTAAATGATTATAAATCTAATTTTGCACATTACAAAATGAAAGCTGTAAGGTGACATGAAGCGGGTGGAATGAGTTTCTTCATGGAAAGGGTATTGGGTGCAGCTGATAGAATAACCAGGAGGTGGGATGTAAGCCAAAGTATTTATTGGAGGATTGATTATTACCCCGCCTGGATCTGGTAACACCAAAGGAGCCGAGGCAGATGGGAAATGGAGTCCAGGTTGTAGTTCAACAGAGCAAGATCTGGTGGCATATTTTCCTTGGTCAAAGGTTTCCAGGTGATCTGGTGCAACACAACTCAGAAAATCCAGAGATTGCGATTAACAGAAAACACCTCCAACAGAAAAGAGCAAACTAAATATCCATGGAGGGAAAAAAGATGGCATCCCACTGCAGGGTAACTTGGGATCAAACATTTACCAAGCACACAGCGTAAGAGTCACACAAGAAAAAACTCTTAACACTTAATTAGTCTTGGGGTAGGTTTTCCTGGACGAGAAATCTCCTTAGTCCAGAAGCATAATAAAAGCGTGGCATCCGTAAATCAGACAATCCTATGATTTACACGCCCTCCAAAGTGGCTGGGCTCGAGAACAAAATCATTCATTCCTGGTCTTAACTTGATTCAAACAAAATCCTCTTGGGCAAAAACATTCCTCTTTCTCCAACCATGAAACAAGAAACAAACTTGCATAGCTTGGCATGGGTAGAACAAGATAAAAGTTTTCATGATCGGCAGCTTACAGGGGCCAGGCTGCATAGACAGGTTCGGTGCAAGATGAACCAACTTCACTGTAGACACCTTGGCTGAGTGAATTACAGACAATCTGACAGCTTGTCTGTGGCTGTGGGGAGGTATACAGTGGGTACGGAAAGTATTCAGACCCCTTTAAATTTTTCACTCTTTGTGTCATTGCAGCCATTTGCCAAAATCAAAAAAGTTCATTTTATTTCTCATTAATGTACACTCAGCACCCCATCTTGACAGAAAAAAACAGAAATGTAGAAATTTTTGCAAATTTATTAAAAAAGAAAAACTGAAATATCACATGGTCATAAGTATTCAGACCCTTTGCAGTGACACTCATATTTAACTCACATGCTGTCCATTTCTTCTGATCCTCCTTGAGATGGTTCTGCTCCTTCATTGGAGTCCAGCTGTGTTTAATTAAACTGATTGGACTTGATTAGGAAAGGCACACACCTGTCTATATAAGACCTTACAGCTCACAGTGCATGTCAGAGCAAATGAGAATCATGAGGTCGAAGGAACTGCCCAAGGAGCTTAGAGACAGAATTGTGGCAAGGCACAGATCTGGCCAAGGTTACAAAAGAATTTCTGCAGCACTCAAGGTTCCTAAGAGCACAGTGGCCTCCATAATCCTCAAATGGAAAAAGTTTGGGACGACCAGAACTCTTCCTAGACCTGGCCGTCCAGCCAAACTGAGCAATCGTGGGAGAAGAGCCTTGGTGAGAGAGGTAAAGAAGAACCCAAAGATCACTGTGGCTGAGCTCCAGAGATGCAGTAGGGAGATGGGAGAAAGTTCCACAAAGTCAACTATCACTGCAGCCCTCCACCAGTCGGGGCTTTATGGCAGAGTGGCCCGACGGAAGCCTCTCCTCAGTGCAAGACACATGAAAGCCCGCATAGAGTTTGCCAAAAAACACATGAAGGACTCCCAGACTATGAGAAATAAGATTCTCTGGTCTGATGAGACCAAGATTGAACTTTTTGGTGTTAATTCTAAGCGGTATGTGTGGAGAAAACCAGGCACTGCTCATCACCTGCCCAATACAATCCCTACAGTGAAACATGGTGGTAGGAGCATCATGTTGTGGGCGTGTTTTTCAGCTGCAGGGACAGGACGACTGGTTGCAATTGAAGGAAAGATGAATGTGGCCAAGTACAGAGATATCCTGGAAGAAAACCTCTTCCAGAGTGCTCAGGACCTCAGACTGGGCCGAAGGTTCACCTTTCAACAGGACAATGACCCTAAGCACACAGTTAAAATAACAAAGGAGTGGCTTCGGAACAACTCTGTGACCGTTCTTGACTGGCCCAGCCAGAGCCCTGACCTAGACCCAATTGAGCATCTCTGGAGAGACCTGAAAATGGCTGTCCACCAACGTTCACCATCCAACCTGACAGAACTGGAGAGGATCTGCAAGGAAGAATGGCAGAGGATCCCCAAATCCAGGTGTGAAAAACGTGTTGCATCATTCCCAAGAAGACTCATGGCTGTACTAGCTCAAAAGGGTGCTTCTACTCAATACTGAGCACAGGGTCTGAATACTTATGACCATGTGATATTTCAGTTTTTCTTTTTTAATAAATTCGCAAAAATTTCTACATTTCTGCTTTTTTCTGTCAAGATGGGGTGCTGAGTGTACATTAATGAGAAATAAAATGAACTTTTTTGATTTTGGCAAATGGCTGCAATGACACAAAGAGTGAAAAATTTAAAGGGGTCTGAATACTTTCCGTACCCACTGTATATGCTGTGACCAGAGGAGCGAGAACAGGTGAAATCAATTACATAATCAAGTAGCTGTAGATGAGTGGGTGACCAAATCAGGCATGAGTTTTCAAAATAAGAGCATGAAACAGGAAGTGAAGCTGCCGATCATCACATGAGGATGATGACACCTGATGACATCATTCATGTTATGTGTGTCAGATGAGAACTCAGGTAACACACTGACCTGGTTAAACTTCCACAAATCCACAAAGATTTGTTAGCACTGATCTAAAATCTGATGCATACACTGGGTGAATACTGTAGTGTGCATGCACTAGTCATCAGCTGGGCTTAACCCAGTAATCTGCCTGCAACCCAGTAGCCTGATGTAGTTAATATGCTTTTTGGGTGTGGAAGCAGTGCTTGGTTACTGTTGTATGTTGTACAGTTAGCAAGATGTGACAAACATTCCAGATCATGATAGATCAGATAAACACAATGTTTACTCCTGTTTTTGTTCACAGGTTTAGTATTGATGAAGGCCACACCTGGACCATTCATAACTTCACCAGCACCTCTGTATTTGTTGATGGACTCCTGAGCGAGCCAGGTGACGAGACCCTGGTTATGACGTGAGTGAAATCTAATTACCACAAATTACTAATTAACCGCTGTCAGAATTATCTAATGAAAGTCTAAATAGGTGGATTTGAGTAAATGGTCTGATAACATTAAGGACTAAAAAAAAAAAAATGAAAATGACTATAACATATATATATTTCTCATCTTCATGAGTTGTCCAACAGGGTCAGATGGGGCAGCTCTGTCTGGCTGTATGCTACATTCAAAAGAGATCAAGTTTCTCCAAAATCACAACAATTCCCTCTCAGTCTGTGGGAGCAGGGTGCCCAAGTTGTGGCGTTAACAGTGACCAGTCTCACTACTGACTTCCTGCAAAGCTGTCCTCTCTCTTCACCTACAGTGGGTTTGATTGCCATTACAGCAGAGGTTGATAGAAATGGAGGCCCATACATGCCCCCTGCTCTCCTTTCCTGTCTGCTTTGTATTTCAGTCTCCCTTTTTTATTCGTCTCTCAGCTGGCTTAGACCAGTAGTCTGCTATCTACTATAGGGTCTTTTATTAAAAATCATATTGATAGATTGTAGGTTGTTAGATCAACTGCATATAATGTAGAAATTATCAGTTGTAGTCTTACGCACATTATAAACTCATTAGAGTTAAAGTATGCATGAACATGTTGTAGCATATTGAAACATCTTAAATGTTTGCATTTGGCCAAACTATAGTAATGTTATAGTTTCAGCATGCTGTCAGACACAACCTGCCCTTATTATGTAACTTGCTAAATGTTACATACTAAGAATTGACATTTAATATACTGTTGTTTGTCATGATAACACAGTAAAATACATATTTTATATCAAAGTCTCTTTATTAATGTTTGGGGGATCTGATACTCAGACTGAGCTGTGCTGGGCTCATGTTAGCGAACAGAGAGGATATGACACACTATGGGGGTGTGTGACATATTAGATACATACAATGCTATACATTTTAAATGACTGCAAGAGGCGGTGCACTAAAACTTGATCTGAATCATTTAAAAAAAGTTTGTAATGTTTCTACAGGATTAATGTTGCAGGAATCTCTGCTCATATAGCTCTAGAACCTTCCACCATTAACTAGTGTTCATAGTTCAGCTCAGCAGATCACAGGTCGACCTGTCCTTGCCCTGTCTGAGTTATAGATTATAGTTTTGCAGTAACAGTCCATCACAGAAATCCTTTTTCTCTTGCTTCCTTCATTTTCATACCAGTCAACTCTAAGGACCTCATTGTGTTATATAACTCATAGTTATACTGCTTTTAATCTTATGTTCATGTTTCAGGATCTGTCTGTACTTTAAAGAAACATTTTGTAACTTCATTAGTAAATTAAAAGACATCTTCAGTTTATTGCGTGATGAAGCATCAAACAGCTACAATATCACACAGCCCTGCTGCTTCAGTGATTCTCAAAGATATACACTTCAGGTCTGCAGCACTGCAGTAAAGTTAGAAAATTATTCATATTCCACCTGTAGTAAGACAGACAACAAGCTACAAGGTAAACTTTATCAAATTGAGCCATCCTCAGTCCAGGAGAAGTGGTCTCTGTGCAGCTGCTATGAGACAAGTGTGCAGGGACCATATCCAGAGTGGAAACCAGTTGTTCTGATGAAATTTGGCTGTAGCTCAACTGTCTTATGACAGCTGTAAAAGGCATCGTATGTGTTTTAACTATAATTCACTATTGACTTATTGATCTAAGAACTCAGAATCTTTCTTTCACTCAAACCTCAGCAGCAGAGTATCTGCTGTCATTGGCCCTCTACCCCTCGGGGCATGCTGTAATCCTCAGGCTCTCACATGATAAAAGTGTACATGCCTTAAAAAATCTCTTCTCATTTATTTCTAAATCTAACCACCCTAATTAGAGTGTAATTTTTAATATTAGCGTGGTATTGTCCATGTTAATGTCTATTGTAATGTAATACTACGATGCTCATCGGTATGGGGGGATGGGTTGTCACATTACAGTAGTCACATGCAGATTCACTCTGAAGTATGGGCCTCTGCTACAGCTCAAAAAGGAAATTTTGTACTAGAACTCTGTGGTGTGCACACTCTATTTAGTGGAGTGTAGGCTTTGTTCCCCATTTCTTACAGTGCAGTTGCACTACACTGGTTTCGTTTTAGAGCCAGTTTGGACTGGAGGAATAGTCACAGCAAAAATAACTCTTTCAACACATATAGGGGCAAGTATCATATTGAGCGTTTTATCCTTTAACACTGACTAGTTACTGTGCGATTGGCTTTGTGTTAAGATACCCAAAGGGCACAAAGTTTCATTTCTGAGCCTCACAGGACCATAGACTTAATAGTGTTCTTGAATGTAAATGGAGTGATTGATGAAGCAGACAATTCATTGGCATGAAACTGCAAGAATAAAGAAAATTGAATACTGGCACAAATCACTATCAGCAGCTTCAGAACCAAAGTGTTGATGTAGCCTTCAAGAGTTGATCTCTTTTATGGCTCTTTCTCTCCCTCTCTCTTTTCCCAATCTTTCATTCAGTAAGTTAGCTGGAGTGAGACTTGTCACATCATCTCAGACTCCAGACCTTGGCCCAGAGATAAGACCAGCTTCCAGAGATAAGACTGACTTCCAGCTGTAATCCGCTGAGAAGGGCAAAGAGATGGTCATACACATACACACACATATATGTGTGTGTGCTGCAACAACATGCTTAAAAAACATATTTTTCCGCATAGGAATCCCTGCATCTCATGGTATTCAGCACCAAAACTCTCCTTCAAACACATCCCTGGTAATATTTTCTTCTCCTCCTGTATTTTAATGTGAGGAACAAATTTTCCAGTGTTAATGAGAGTTGATTTCTTTTCACTGCGTTGATTGGAGTGTTGTTTGTCCACTAATAGAGCTCTTATGGCCTTGGAGTGGCTATTCAGCAGCAGGAAAAAAGTGTTAAATTAGCTGTGAGTCTGCTGGGAATTCACACAGAGTCAAAGATTTGAGTTTTACACTCGCTGAAATTCATAGTAATGAATTTGTTGTATGCAAGTACAACGTATTTACTAACTCTATGAGCCATGACACAGCAGGATACTACTCAGTTGAACAGCATGGACTGGGATATGGGCCTTTTCAATAAGAAAAAATGTTCTTGCTTAGCCTTAGTGGTATTTAGCTCTGGTTAGATTGAGACACTGTATGCATCACTAAAGTGTCTGCTGTCACTCAAAGTAAATAAAATTTAATTTGTTCTGCACAGAGCACTGAAATATTGATTTGAAAATTTTAAGTGACACATTTTTCCAGATACAAAGGACTGCACACAGGAGTGATTTCTATCCCAAACCTGGAAAGATATTCTTTGTCAAATTCACTGTGATAATTTGATTGATTGACTTTAATTGCAAATGTATTTGGGTATAAACCCTCTAAAGGGTAATCTAACTGAAATGATAGGGGGCTTTAGGTGGTTTTGCAAATGCATTTTTTCATGATCTTGAGGCGATATCTTGTTGAAGGCTCTTCTTTCTTTGTGCACTAACCATTCAGAAGCAAGCCTGAAAAATAAAACATTAGAAATATATAGAATTTTATTGACAACACTAAAGGGAGAGCTGAGGGACAGACAAGAAAGCAGCAGACAGACCCCAGATGAACAGAAACAACAGAGGTAAAAGGATGAGAAGGTGGAATAGCAGCAAAGTCAGGATATCCATCACTTCCCTTCAACAGCGACAGTGAACAGAACATTAGTCATGCTTGTATGGCACTCTGCTGAGGGAAACATGGGCACCACCACAGAAATATGCCAGAGCCCCTGACTTGTGTTATATCAGTCTGCTTCAAAATATGCCTTGAGTGACACACAAGGAAAAGTTCTGAAATAGCAGTGGTAGTTATTTCATTGTAAAATATCACCATCTACTGTAGAGATGGGGAACTGCTTGGTTGACTTGTATTCCACGTAAAATAAAGCAAGACTGTTAGATGATAAGCACGGTGGATAAGTGATTAACACTGTTGCCTCACAGCACGAAGGTCCTGGGTCCATAACCCATCAGGGGCCTTTCTGTGTGGAGTTTGCATGTTCTCCCTGTGCTTGCGCGGGTTTTCTCCAGGTACTCTGGTTTCCTCCCACAGTCCAAAAACATGTATGTCAGGTTGATTGGTGACTCTAAATTGCCCATAGGAGTGAGTGTGAGTGTGTGAGGTTGTTTGTCTCTATGTGGCCCTGTGATGGACTGGGGACCTGTCCAGGGTGTACCCCTGCCTTTCACCCAAAGAGAGCTGGGATGGGCTCCAGCAGATCCCTGTGAGCCTTGATATGGAATAAGCAGGTGTGGGTGGATGGATGTTATATGATGATTATCTATGTGTTGAGCACATGCCCAAGACACATCAAATTTGATTCAGTCTACATTAGAAACTTATAACTGACATACAAAAAGAAAAAAACACAAAATTGTGTGTGTGCTCTGTGTGTTTGCAGTGTGTTTGGCCACATCAGCTACCGGTCAGACTGGGAGCTGGTCAAAGTGGACTTCAGGCAGTCTTTCCTTCGTCAGTGCACTGAGTCTGACTATGACTCTTGGCAGCTCACAGACTTGCAGGTAATGGACACACAAATACAATGCAAACACACATACCGTACTCATGTGTGCTCACTTTATAGTTGAAAATTAACTCTCACTTCTCCATGGTCACCCTCAGGGAGAGAAGTGCATTATGGGCCAGGAACGGAGTTTTAGAATGAGAAAGGACACAGCATTCTGCATCAAAGGAAAAAGCTACACCTCAGCTCTCAGCTCCAAACCCTGCCAGTGCACCGAGAAAGACTTCAGCTGGTGACTCACATCATGAACAGACTTAAGATAACATTACAATATATACAGCAACATTAAAAAGACACTAAATGAATAGAGGACAGAGTCAATAGAGTCAAACATGAAAAAATAATTGAAGCACTTAACCAGAGATAACATTTAAGAACACAAGTTGGAACATATAGAAATTTCAAAAGAAGTAAATGCACAACACTAATCCTTCACACTGTTACTTCTCTTGACTCCACCTTGTCCTTTTGTCCTCTGAGTATGTTATTGTGTATTATTGTGTATATAAATACATGTAGAAGCTGCTTAAAATAACTTTAATCTTATATATGTAAAATATTATATTATATTGTATTGTATCTGTCTGTGGTGTGTGTGTGTGTGTGTAGTGACTATGGTTTTGAGCGGTCCCACGCAGAGGTCCATCGCTGCTTCGCAGACTTCTGGCATGATCAAGATTCACCACCTGAAGACTGCCACCTGGGTCAAACCTACAAGTCCAGTACTGGGTCTGTAATGGGCAGGAATTTCTTTTCTGCTGTTCAGTGTTTGCATCAGATATTAGCACTTGGGTCATGCCCATGCTTACTCTAGCACAAAGACTAAGATAGGAAACAGTTAGCCTGGCTCCTGCCAAACGTACGAGCAGGTAACTCCAGCTGAAGACCACAATTTGTCTACAGTACTGTTTGCAGAAATTAAAAGATTCTAAATGACATAAATGGAATATAGTGTGGTAGTTACTGAGCTTCAGAGGTGTTGTCAGGTGTATTTTGGACTTTGGACAGGGCCAGATCAGCTGTTTCCATCAGTCTATAAAGGTATGAGATCGATATGTAACTATTTATTTATTTATATTATATTGATCTTTTAGTCTCACTCTTAGAAAAAAAGCAATTAAAAATGTTTTCCAAAACAATTCCTTAAGACTTCCTGAAGTATTTGACTCCATACTGTGACACTGTGCTCTCTTCTGCTGTGTTTCAGCTATAGGAGGGTGATATCTAACATATGTGAAGGGGGCCTAAACAAGCAGCAGAGTGCCAAACAGCACAACTGCCCTCTGCTGCCCCCTAGGGGGCTACGAGTTGGCATCAAAGGGCAAATGCTAGCTGTGGCGCCTGGTGATGACATCACATTTATTGTACACCAGGAACAGGTAGGATGAAAGTTTTCTGATTGCTTCTTCCTTCTTCATTTGAGCTTAATCTGCTAAAAGTTATATTTTTTTCTGTATCAGGGTGACACAAGCACCACCAAGTACCAGGTGGACCTTGGTGATGGGTTTCGGGCGATATACCAGAACCTTACAGTGACAGATGAACCTATCCAGCATCGCTATGCAATCCCAGGTGTTTACAAGGTCACAGTGAAGGCTGAGAACATGGCAGGGCATGACGAGGCCACCATGTACATCCAGGTCACAGGTCTGAGTCTGTTTTAATTTTGGGGAGTTGGTGAAGTTTTTTTAGTTTTCACTGCACAGAAATTGACCTGTCACTATCTTGAACAGTCCTGTGACTTCAATATCTTTTAATGTCTCATAGAGAAAAAATAGATGAAAATATGTTTTTTTAGTCAGTCATATCTGGCTTTCTCAGATACTTAGAGACAGGTTTGACTCTTACATTTAGGATAATGTTTAAAGTGTCTCTTGATTATTTCCTGGCACTTGAAATTTTATCAAATAAGGAGAAACAATTGTCTCTCAGTTAATATGGATTAGACAATGTAATTTATTTTTATTAGTCTTCAAACCTCAAAGTGCTGGTTTCACACCGAACTGTCTCCACTTTAAAGATCAAACTGGCTCAGCTATTCAACTTCTTTTAACTGGTATAAAGTCTCTTTATGATCTAAGTGCATTAAAAAACATACAGCAGCCTCTTTCAGTTTTCACTGTGAATGGATATACTGACAGTTAATCTTACAAGATCAATTTCTTTTGCAGCTCCTCTACAAGAAGTGCACCTTGAAGTTGTTCCGATCGCTGGGAAAAACCATGAGGTCAATCTGACAGCTATTGTCCTTCCCACTGAAGCCAATTTGACTGTCTTCTACTGGTGGATAGGAGACAGCTTGAAGGTAAAGGACATACAAACTTTTTTGAGCATGAGTTGACTTTCCTGTACCATTTTATTTAAAAAAAAGTTGCATTAATTGTTTTGGCCACTTGGAAAGAGCAAAACAGCACACTCTAAACATTCTACTTATAAAGTTAATAAGCCAAATGTGGTAGAAAACTGTTGCACACACATTGTAAACACAGGGCAACAAATGTGTTAGTCCAGTGTAATATTCACTTTCCTTTGACCATCCATCCATCCATTCTGTTCCGCTTATCTGGGGCTGGGTCACGGATGCAGCAGTCTAAGCAATTCAATTCAATTTTCTTGTATAGCGACAAATCACAATACAAATCATCTCAAGGCACTTTACAAAAACCAAAAACCCAACAAATCCCTTATGATCAAGCACTTGGAGACAGTGGAGAGGAAAAACTCCCTTTAACAGAAGAAAAAACCTCCAGCAGAACGGGCTCAGTTTGGGCGGCCATCTGCCTCAATCGGTTGGGGTGAGTGGATAGAGGAGAGAGAAAAGAACAGCAACAATAAACAACAAATAGACACTGCAGGTTGGTGGGGCCAGTAACTGCACATCAGCAATATACAGCTCCAGGACCAGGGACACCTGCAGAAGGTACAGAGAGATAACGGAGAGAGAGAGGAAGAGAGCACAAACTAGGGGAGAGAGAGAGGGAGAGAGCACCTTCAATGGTGGAATATACATGTGAGGGGGGAGGAGAGGAAGAGAGGGGAAGGGAAGGGCGGTCATAACTAAGGGATGGTTCAGGGTTACCTGAAGCTAGCCTTAACTATACGCTTTGTCAAAAAGGAAGGTTTTAAGTCTATCCTTAAAAGTACAGAGAGTGTCTTCCTCCTGAACCCAGACTGGTAGCTGGTTCCACAGGAGATGAGCTTGATAACTAAGGGCTCTGCCTCCCATTCTGCTTTTGGAAACTCTGTGAACCACAAGTAGACCTGCACTCTGAGAGTGAAGTGGTCTATTGAGATAATATATTACTATGAGGTCTTTAAGGTATGAAGGAGCTTGATCATGAAGGGATTTGTATGAGAGAAGAAGGATTTTAAATTCTATTCTGTACAGCAAGCCAATGAAGAGAAGCTAATATAAGAGAAATATGATCTCTCTTGCTAGTTCCTGTCCAGACTATGGCTGCAGCAGTCTGGATTAATTGGAGGCTTTTTATTAAGATATTAGGACATCCAGATAGTAATGAGTTACAGTAATCTAGCCTTGAGGTAACAAATGCATGGACTAGTTTTTCTGCGTCATTTTGAGACAGGATGTTCCTAATTTTGGCAATATTGCGTAAGTGAAAGAAGGAGGTTCTAGAGATTTGTTTTGTGTGAATTAAAGGACATGTCCTGGTCAGAAACAACTCCAAGGTTTTTCACAGTAGTGCTGGAGGCCAGGGCTATGCCATCTAAAGTAGCTATAATTTTAGAAAAGTTATTTCTGAGGTTTTTAGGCCCAAATACAATAACTTCTGTTTTCTCTGAATTTAAAAGTAGAACGTTACTGGTCATCCAGGCCATTATGTCAGTTAGACACACTTGAAGTCTGGTTAACTGGGTTGTGTTATCAGGTTTCATAGATACAGCTGAGTGTCATCTGCATACCAGTAGTAATTAACAGAGTGCTTCCTAATGACATAGCCTAAAGGAAGCGTGTACAGGGTGAACAGAATCGGTCCTAGCACAGAGCCTTGTGGAACTCCATAACTAACTTTTGTTCGAGTGGAAGGTTCATCATGGACATGAACAAACTGGAATCTGTCCAATAAATAGGATTGGAACCATTTTAATGCTGTTCCACTGATACCAATCAACATGCTCCAGTCTCTGTAATAAGATGTTGTGGTCAATAGTGTTGAATGCAGCACTAAGGTCTAGGAGGACAAGTATAGAAACAAGTCCATTATCCAAGGCTAAGAGAAGATCGTTGGTGACTTTTAACAGTGCTGTTTCTGTACTATGATGTGCTCTAAATCCTCATTGAAAATCTTCAAATAGTTCATTTCTGTGTAAGTGGCCTGATAGCTACTTAGCAACAGCTTTTTCAAGGATTTTAGAAATAAATGGTAGGTTGGATATTGGTCTATAATTAGACCAATAAATTTTTAATTATAATTAAAAAGACTCCTGGATCAAGACTAGGCTTTTTGAGTAAGGGTTTGATCACTGCAGTCTTAAAGGCCTGTGGTACGTAGCCTGATACTAGAGATAAATTTACTAAGTCTATAATAAAGATGAGTTAATTAATGGCAGGGTGCCTTTAAGCAGTCTAGTCGGGATGGGGTTAATGATTTAACTAGTGATGTAATTTCAGAGAGATCTATGGGAGAGAAGCAGTCTAAACATAACTGAGGTATTACAGATGATTCAAGAGCTACTGTAGTAGAAGATTCATTTATTGCAGGTATAAGAAGCATCTGATGAATTTTATCTCTAATAGTTGTGATTTTATTTGTAAAGAAATTCATTACTGCTGAGAGCTAAGGGAACACTGGGCTCAACAGAGCTGTGACTTTTTGTCAGCCTGGCTACAGGGCTGAAAAGAAACCTGGGATTGTTCTTATTTTCCTCTATTAGGGATGAATAGTATGCAGTTTTGGCTTTACGGAGAGCTTTTTCATATGTTAATAGTCTGTTTTTCCAGGCTAGTTATTAAAGAATGATCTGACAAAATAGGATTTTGGGGAAAAACTATTAGATGTTCAATTTCGATGCCATAGGTCAGAACAAGATCAAGGTTGTGATTGAAACAGTGGGTGGGTTTATTAACATTTTGAATGAAACCAATTTAATCTAATATAGAATTAAATGCAGTGCTGAGACTATTATTTTCAACATCTACATGAATGTTACAATCTCCCACTATAATAACTTCTGAAAAAAGCACTAAATCAGACAGGAAGTCTGGAAATTCAGTTAAAAACTCTTGAGTAAGGGACAGGTGGACGGTCCACAATGACAAGTAGAACTGGTTTTTGTGTTTTCCAGTTTGGACATGAGAGACTTAAGAGTGAGGTTCTCAAATGAGTCATAACTGCGTCCCTCCAGACTGGGTTTTCCCCAGAAAGTGGCCCAATTGTCTATGAAGCCCACATCGTTTGCTGGACACCACCTAGACAGCCAGCGAAGGAACAACGTCATGTGGCTAAACATGTCATCGCTGGTCACATTGATGAGGGGTCCAGAGAAAATTAGGGAGTCCGACATTAATTTAGCAAAGTTACACACCGACTCGGGTGTCATTTCTGCCGACGTGAATAATAATTTTCCCATATTTACGATTAGCCTTAGCCAGCAGCTTCAGATTTGACTCGATGTCGCCCGCTCTGGCCCCAGGAAACATTTGACTATGGTCGCTGGTGTCTCTATTTTCACGTTCCTGACTATGGAATCGCCAATTATCAGAGTCGGTTTCTCAGCGGGTGTGTCGCTGAGCGGGGAAAATCTATTAGAAACGTGAACAGGCAGGTGATGAGCCGTGGGCTTCTGCTTAAGAGTACGTTTCCGTCGGACCGTCGCCCAGGCTAATTCTCCGGGCTGCTCCGGAGCTGCCCTTGGACCGCTAACAGACCCTGAGCTCAGTGGCTCCACACCAGCTAATGGGGCTAGGCTAGCTGGCTTTTGTTCGAAGGTGCGGAGCCGCGCTTCCAAATCAGTGATCCTCACCTCCAAGGCTAACAGAACCTTACACTTAATACAGGTATCATTATCGCTAAAGGAGGCAGAGGAATAACTAAACATGTGGCACACCGAGCAAGAAAGAGAGAGAGAGGGAGAGGCCATGTTAGCTAAGCTAACTAGCTAGCTAAGCTAACCGGTAGGCTAACGAGCACTAAGTCAGGAAATAGCAACAAATACCGGTCAAAATAGAAAGGTACTTGACTTGTACCGGAATGTAGCGGTTAATGAATTGTTTAGAGTTTAGTTAGTTTTTAGGTGTGTTAAACTATAGCTAGTCTGTTGCTAGTCTGTAGATGAACTATACAACACGACGCGCTTGTAATAGGAAGCAATTCACTTACCCGGAAACAGTTCCTCTGTTCACAAAAAGGTCACATAATAATAATAATAATACTTTTATTTATAAGGCGCTTTAAGAACAGCAAGAGCTGACACAAAGTGCCGTACACCAAAACAAAGAATTTACATATATATATATATATATATATACATACATATATACACACATACACACACATACATGAATAAGAATTTTAAGAGTAAGTTAAAAGTTTTTAAAAAAAATAAAAACAATAAAAACAGTCCATGATCATTCCATCACGCCGGTCCAAAGGCTTGAGTATACAAATAGGTTTTAAGTTGTACTTTGAACATAGCTAATGTAGGGGCTTGTCTTATGTTCAAAGGCAAATTGTTCCACAGCCTTGGGGCAGCAATAGAGAAAGCTCTATCTCCACGGAGCTTCCTCCTCGTTTTTGGTACCTCAAGAAGCTGGAGGTCGGCTGATCTGAGGGAGCGGCTAGGAGTATAACGGTGAAGGAGTTCAGTAAGATAAGGAGGGGCAAGACCATTTAAAGATTTAAAAACAAATAATAAAACCTTAAAATGAACCCTAAAAGACACTGGCAGCCAGTGGAGTGCAGCCAGGATTGGTGTGATGTGCTTGTATTTTTGCGTTCCAGTTAAAAGACGCGCCGCCGCATTTTGGACCAGCTGGAGACGTAAAAGGGAAAAGACGCGCCGCCGCATTTTGGACCAGCTGGAGACGTAAAAGGGATGCCTGACTGACCCCAAGATACAGAGCATTACAGTAATCAAGGCGTGATGTAACAAAGGCATGAATTACTAGCTCAAAGTGCTGCTTTGACACTAGAGGTCGTAGTTTTGCCAAACGCCTTAAGTGAAAAAAACCGGATTTTACCACTGCACCGATTTGCTTATCAAATTTAAGATCCCTATCCATTTTGAAACCTAAATTAGTGACCAGTGGTGTAAGATATGATGTCAAGGGACCTAGATTAACACCGGAAGATACACTAGAGGCACTAGAGCCAACCAACATTACTTCTGTCTTTGCCTCATTAAAATGAAGAAAATTTAACGCCATCCAGGCTTTAATGTCATCAAGACATGCGAGCAAACGTGCAATTGAGAAACCCTCCTTTTTCTTCAATGGAAAATAGACCTGGGTATCGTCTGCATAAAAATGGAATGATACACAAAATCACTCAAAATAAGCAAAATGGTCCAGACCTCCCTTTCTCCAGACACCTCCACTAGTCTCCTAAGTCGTTGAACAGTTTACCAGAAAATTCTCAAGGTCGATAGAAAGTCCATCTCGTAGGACCTGTTCCCAGCACATGCTCACTATGTGTTTAGGCCTGCCAGGTCTGTCCAACTTGGAGGCCTGGCCACCAGGCACTCGCCTCCAACCCCCTGACCCAGGCCTGGTCCCAGGGATGGGCACTAGTAACCCTATTTTATTTCCATTTATATGGGGGTCCATGCATTGTCTGGCCTATTGCCCGAGAACAGTTTGCCTTGGATGACCGTACCAGGGACATAAAGCTCCAACATAGCCCCCAGGATCATTTGGGCACTCAAACCCCTCCACCACAATATGGTAGCGACTCTTGGTGGGACTTTCCTTTGACCTCTGTTTCATTTTCTGCCCTTCCTTCTGAAATTATACCCCTCTGCAGTTAAATGCTCGAATAAATACTGTATTTATCTGGGCTTACTAGCACTGACGTTTGATGTTGGATGAACACAGTACAGCAGAAGATTCTCACTGAAACAAGGTTGATGACAGTGAAGCTGTGGGGTCAGACCCACTACATGTTTTACATTACAGTCATTTCCATTTTTAACACTACAAGACAACATTTTGATTATGGTAGCTTTAAAGGGCAAATGAACACCCCTAAAAACGTGGTTACAGTTATGGTTACATGTGTGGGCACAAGTGTGGCAAAGCCAAATTAGCTATGTGGGTGTGTCCACAAGTGAATTAGGCTTGAAACAATCCAGAAAGGGCAGTAAAACACATCCCTTCAGGGATGAATAAAGTTCATCTTATTTCTGTGGTGTCAGGCTGCTCACACACATTTGAACTAACAGCCAACCTGTCGTGACTCTTCTTTCAGCCTACACTGACCCTGCAGAACAGCCTTCTGACGCGTTTTTCAAAGACAGGAGAGGTTTCAGTCAGCGTCCAGGCTTCCAATGGCCGCTCCATGGTGCAGGATACCCGGACTGTTCAAGTCTATGGTAAAAACAATGACTGATCTCAGTACACTTCACAGGGGTCTTAAGTTGAAGATATGAACTAATTTCCATGAAAAAAAAATCAGTTTTATTGACCAATGCACCATATGTGATAGAATTACTATACCAGTAATCTTAAACCTAACAGTAACACTAAAAAAAGTTCTATCTTAAAGCTTACATTTATGGAGCATGAAAGTTAATTCTTGGAATTTCTTGGAAACAAGAGTTTCCCCCAAAAAAATGTAGTTTCTACTTTATACACGCATCTTCAGCACTGGGTTCTTACTGCTGCTGTCTTACTGACTCAAACTGAGTTATGAATTGTTACAGTGATGACTGTTAACTACTCCTCTGTTGTGTCTCATCCCAGATAAATTCCAGGTCATCCCTCTGAAATTCAGCAGGAATCTGGACCGCTTCAACCCAAACATCCCAGAGTGGAGAGAAGACATTGGCCAGGTGGTCACCAAAATACTTGCTAAGGTAGGAGAAGCTCAAAGCCACATATAGAAAAACAATAACACTCTTAAATTAGATAATAATAGACCTTTTTATTTTGTCTTATATGTTATATGGAAAATGTTCTAGTAAACATTTTGTGTATTTAGACATCCAGCAGACAAAAAGCAAAATTAGCATCAGTGTATTTGTGTTCACCTTCATCTGATTTGATTTCCTCTTGACTCCTGATATCGGGCTCTTTATCTGCTAAATGCTCCTCTTATGTCTCAGCTGCTCAGTGCTGGGTAGGCAGTCATTATTTCAGCTTTGTAGTTGAAAACAGCTGCCTGTTGTGGTTGCAAATGTGACTGAAGACAGCAGTGTATGAGCTATAAAGCCAAAAGAAAAGCTACAAGAAGTTTCAAGGAGCTGAGTTGAATAGTGTGATGACTACTAGTGTTTTATTTGATCCACTGTTAATGTAAACAATTAGTACAATTTTAAGATGCTTCTGATGTCTCATTTGACCTTAGATCACAGGTGTCCCTCAGGAGACCCTGGTTACAGTGGTGAAGCCAGGCCTCCCCACCACTGCTGACCTGTATGTCCTCCCACTGGACAGCAAACCAGCCAAGAAAAGCATGTTTGTAGATAAGGTACATACACATACAGTAGATACTAAATCTTTACAGAGTAAATACATTTTTGTCCTATAAATTGAGAGTTTTTTAAGGCAGAATCCCAAGCATTTTTCTTCACTGAATATTTTCTGGTCCTTAGCGTATCCCGGCCATCATACAAGCCTTCAATGACAACAACGTCAGCTTTGTGGTGCGAGGAGGTCTACAGGTGCTGGTGCTGTTAGCTGACCCAAACACAGGTACATTTAAATGTTATGTGCATTACTTCCCTTTAAGTGTTACAACAGTAATTGTTTTTAATGATAATTGCATGTTATTGATTTTATTTCCATGGGCTAGGTCTAATTTCTAATGACTCAACAGCTGCAGCAACAGAGACTGGTGCGTTCATGAACCATACACCTGCAGCTTTCTAAATGGATGCAATTAACCTGAACACTGATTCCTGTGCCTTTTCCTTTCCTGCTTTCCTAACAAATCCTGTTTTTATCCAGTCTGAGCCTGTCTGTATCATGCTGTGCTTTTTCATCCACATTATTATTCTTTAAAATGCTCATGTGGAGGGTGTTTAAGAACTTTGAGTTGCAGCTTTATCTCCACTTACTACTACTTTGTGAATTAGTTCTTAACTGATTTTGTCTATCTTCTTCTTCTTCCTTATATTTTATTGCAGTGTTCTGAAACAGATGTTCTCATTGTCCAAACATAATGCATGTGTAACATCGCCCTAGGTTACCATGGAGCAGCTGGAAGTCCACACGTTTGGGCTCTAGCAGTTATTTTCCTAGTCAGCATCATCGCTATTGGCTCCTTCATCATCCTCTACAAGTTCAAACGGTGAGATAAGTCATGTTGGAGTGGTGACAGTTTGCATGCTACCATACATAATGGATTCAGTTTTGTAGTTTAGTGTGTTTAGCTTGCCAGGATTTGCAAATTTGTGGTAAGCACAGTTTGGCTATGAGAACATGAATGTGTGTACAAAATTTTGTAGCAGTCCATTCCGTATTTGTCTAGAATTTCCAGTTTAATTCACAATAGTTGCCAAACCAACAAGCTTTATTCTTTAACAAATTAAGGTACTTCACACTGGGTCACATTATTGGAGGAAACCCTCTGACTCCAGTAGCAGGAGTCCTTTTGAGTGATGTCCAACATCCCCCACAGTACCATAATAGAAGGAGATTGAAATGTTAGTCACTTATGTTTAAACAGTAATACAGCGTCATGTTGCATGAAAATTCTGTTAATTTATTGTATTATATGCATACTTTGTTATGCTGATGACACACCATTAGCACCTTCTCGCGTCCTGAAAAACGTTTACCTAAAAGTCACTTAAATTCAAAAACTACAGCCCCATCTTATAAATACAACAAATCCCACAGTCCTTGGCTTAGGACTGAGGATACCTATCCCCCTCTTTTTTTCAGGAAGCTTCCAGGCCACCGCAACATCTACGCTCAGATGTTCAATGAAAAGGAACAGGAGATGACCAGCCCTGTCAATCACAGCGATGACAACCAGCACATCATTCAGAGCGAGGAGTTCATCGATGACGACCTGGACTCCCAGATTCTAGGTAACGCAGGAGGTAGCCCCGCCTTCCGTTCCCTTATAAGGACTACCACTAACCACTGCTACTAAAAGCCAAGCCACTAATACCAGCAGCTAACACACACCAAGGTACTGGAGGACTTTCCCTTTACATCCTTATCACTGGTAATACTAAAATTCTGAAATATTCAAATCTTTATTTTACCTCCAAAGTTGGTCACAAGGCACTGGTCATTACTCTCATTACTCTCGCAGACACAATAAAATCATATAGCTACTGCTAATGCTTAAAGATCAGTAAAAAAAATCTATCACATTAACAACAGGAATTAAATCAGTTCTTATACATAGTCCTTCATACTTTTGAACATGATGGTAAGATATGACAGCAATGAAATGCCATGTGATCAGGGATGTAGTGAAAGGTTAGCAGAGGCCACCATCTCTTCATAGTGATATTACCATATTCTCTTTCTTAAAAAAACATTCCTTTTATGTACAGTATGAGGTCAAAAGCGGTTGCTTTCCCAAGATTAACAACAAAGTTATTCTTTCATCTACAACTACATCACTGAGCATGACCAACATTTTACGTTCCACCACATAAATAAGAACTATTGTCTCCAAAAATGTTAACGGACAACTTTGTTTCTTTATTTGTTTCATGTCTTACCTGTTGTACTGTTGTTGACTAGAACTTGTGCTAACTTTACCCCAGATGGCTGTAGCTTGTAGCGTAAAAATGATTTGACTTGCATCATGTTCGTCCTTAGCACTCTCTGAAGTTAACACTGATTGCCCAGTAACTGCCGTTTGATGTGAGATCTCATTTAAATGTTAGCACTAGATCTAGAGTCACACACCTTAATGGGAAATACACTAGATTAGAAAAAAGCAAGCTTTAAGATCATATAAAGGTTAAAGGTACCCTGTGGAGTGGCACTTTGAAAAGTATTAGTTGTTTATACTGACTAATAATAGTAATAATTTCAGTTAGATATTTTGCAAAATTTGCCAAAATTTATTGATTGAGGTTTCGGGAATGTGGTGATTTATTGATTTTCTCTTGGGTTTTTTTCCTTTTCTTTGGCAAGAAACAGTAATTGTAGCAGAACGCTCCACAGTGCAACTTTAACACTACAACACCAGTGTCAACACTTGGACTCATTGTTTTAACCATTGCTCATTTGCTTGTGTTCTCTATCTTCTTCACTCTTGTCGCTAGGCAACCATTCAGGTGTGGTCCTGAGCTTCAACTCTAGAGAATTACATAGCTGATGGCTGCCATAGCAACACTAACGAGCTAGCCTAGCCTAGCTGGCTAACGAGCACAGGGACTCCACTCTGCCTTCCTCTTCTGCTCCTTTCCCTTCTCCTCCTCCTCACTGGACACCTTACCTCCACTCCATGGCCTCCTCGACCATTCCAGCTCCAGAGAGTCGTTGAGAGTCATTTCTGAAAGCACTCTGCAAACCCCAGTCCCCTCTTTAGCACTGAAGATTTGCACTGGCAACAATGAGGATGGAGATCTTGATAGCATCACACCTAGGACACTTCCTCATCTGTGTTTTGAAAAAGAAAAAAGAAAAAAACATCAATGGGAACACTGTCTTGTCACTTGTAGACACTTGAAATCAGTCAGTCAGTACTGGCTTTCAGTAATGTCAAAAAGGGAATAATCCATGACCAAGAAACCAGTTGCCAAGGTGGCCAAGGATTTCCAAACACTAAGGGTAGCATGCATTAAGGTAGTGAGGTCCAACTAAAGAAAAATGTATTTTTACGCTTGTACCTTTTGTTTTTTTCCGTCTTTGTTCCCCACTATTACTAGGCACTCTCTTCAAAGGCAATAATAGTCTCTCAAAGGAATGTAGGATATGATACCCTTGTGAATTTGCATATGAAGCGTGTATGCATGTAAACACAAGGGGACAGTGTTGCACTTTCTTAAATTACCACTCACAGGTACCCTGGAGAGCTCAGATACTTTGGAATAAACTATGTTCACACTCAGGGGTGGGCACTATCTCAAACATACTCAATATATTGCAAAGTGTTCTACATGGGATGTAGTAAATGACTATATCTCAGTTTGTCCAAATTTTTTTAAGCAGCAGCATCGGACTAGCTTTGTCATTCCACTCTCAGTCTTTCTCATGACTGCCTCTGCCTCTATACTTTATAACAGGAACAATATTTCATCAGTTCTTGTTACTCACCATTAACAAATAATCAAGTCACTATGAAGGTCTTAATAGGTCATCAATTAAGGAATGTTAATTCACATTTAGTTCACACTTCGGTTTATAATTTATCGAATTAGCTGCGTCCAACTTACCCAAGCTCTCATTTCAGACCCAAGTATTTGTTCGGCCTGTCTCTTAAACACAATAGCTGTCTACCTATTCTCATGGACTCATGAAACGATGTGTTTCTGTTGAGAGAAGTGGTGAAACATTTAGCAGGTGCAATTTGACAAATTTTGTAGCCACATTTCTACTTTTTAAGTGTGGTGTACTGTAAATACAATTGGGCCATGCAGCAGCATGTATATATGTTTGCATTACAAGTATTTCCATAAGGTTCTGTTCTACCTATAGATAGGCTGATCAAATACTCTTGTGTCACTGAGAATGCAGCTAATTTGGTGGTATATGAAAAGCTGTATAAAGTAAATGTGGACCAACTTTCCTTTAATTGATGATGCAATTAATATGAAGTAACCACAAAAAACCATGCTGACTTGATCCTTTATTAATAGTGAGACAGGAATTGACAATGTTGAGTCATGCATTACACATCATTTAAGTAGCTATTTAAGTTTTAGCTTTATACAATGTTACCAAATTGCCATACTGTATGCATCAACAGGTTAGTGGACGTTAGCTAAAAGGTATTATGCAGGCCATATCACCCAGCACTTAATACAGCTCTTCTATCAAAATCCACTACATCCGGATCCTCACATGCTTACAGAAGTTTGGTGTGGGATGTTTAAAATCAGCACCACCTTTGTAGGAGCTTTGTCTGTTCAATTGTGCCGAAAACAGCAGCCGTTAATCTGCTCAGTGACCTTATCTGTTGTTGACATTATTTCTAATGGCCGTACACCCCTTGCTCCTCCTCCTCCACCACGCATTTTGGAGATCTTGATGGCGTCAAAGTGGACTCGTTCCCCAGGAGAGAAAAAACGTACGCCATCATAGAGGGAAGGTGTAGTTCCTATTTCTTATTGTATCAGCCTATATTAGGCATAGCCCACAGTTGAATCCTGTCTCTTTAATGGTTTGGTTTGTTGTATGTAAATGTGTAAATACTGTTTAAATCTCCACTTTGTACATATTCCCCTTGATGTGTGTGTTTTACACTATCATCAAAATGCACAGGAATTTGTTTTGAGTGACCCCACACCTAGTTTCCTAAATTTGAAAAATTCTGTTTTAATTTTCTCAATGACATTGCCTGCTTCACCTGTATCCATTTTTGGTATTTTCACTATAATCTCCTGAGTAAGATGAGTTTACTGTCTTCATTAACTGGAAATAATCTCATTGTCTTATAAAAATACAACTACACAGTGACAACTAAGTATATGGGTATTTTTGATACACTCATTTTCCCAGCACATGTAAACACTGATTAGTATTTCTGTTGCCTTTTGCTGAAGTCTTTGTTTGATTGCACTAACAATGTAAGCAGTGCTGTTGTCACATATCAGACAGTAACTGAAGACATCTACAGACTTTGAATGAAGGGCCTTTACAGACCAATGTTACCACTGGCACCAAGATCACCTTTGATTTGTGTTGTATTTGATACAGCAGATCATATTCACTTGTTCCAATTTACACCTTAATTCATCTTCTGTACATATTCTGTTCATGTTCAATTTGTTCTTAGTTTTCTAGTGATGTATCGTCATTGTATCAATGTCCTCTTTGACAAAGAGGAAAGTGGGAATTGGGGTATTCCAATATAACAGTGGAGTTTCACAGGTGATGGCACCGACAGTGTATTTCTAATTACACACTTTTCTTTTATTTTCCTGTTTTTTGCAGTTTTATTTGGCCTATTGATTTTTGCTATTAAAAAAACTGTGTCCTCATCGGGAAGCGTACAGCAAACTGCATCCTGGAATAAATCACTTCCGAAACTTATGTCTGTTGGTTTTATCAGATTGGTTTTAATGGTGTCAACTTGTGCTAGCAAAAAAAAAAAGAAATATTTTCTACAGCATATTTACTGGTATTTACCAGATCTATCATTGACAAACATGGTTAACATGTAAACTCTTACTGAACTTACTGCAAAATTAGCCTAAAACACCTATGCAACACATTCAGAGTAATTGGTAGCTCAGTAGCTGCTTCATTTGGCTCCCATGCTAATGATTCCAGCTACAGGAAGTACTCACAGCCCTCGACACTTAATGGACTCACCACTCTGCTACGTGCATGCCGAAGACTACAAAGGTTCTGCAGGATTAGTTAAATTAGTTAAATTATTTTACTTTAGGGCTGCAATAACTAATCGATAAAATTTGAGTAGTAAAATAGTTGGCAACAAGTGTATTTATGGATTACTCGTGTCTAGTGATGTAGCTGTGCCTCGGCACACAAGTGACACACTGAGTAGTGCCAGGGATGAACATGACAGAGGCGCAGAGGGTGAAAGTGAAGTTTTCCACAATTAAACAATTATGTGGATAGTGCTGCCTTCTTGTTCTAGTTTTTGTTTACAGGTCTCAGGCCAGTTGACACAGTAACTTATGCATCTCACTGAGCAGACAGACTTCTGCTTTATCTGAAAAAAATAAAATAAAATTTGCAACACCAAAAACTAACCTCTCGTTATGTGTACATTTCATACTGTAATATTGAAGATAAAAGACAAAACTCTAACTACCAGCTAATGTACTACAGGCATTGGCAGATAATCACCCTGCATTCACAATAAGTTACAGCTGTAAGTTTAGAGGAACATTTCAGAGCTTGGTGTTATTTCTGCCCCCTTCTTTGTGGAAAACTTTCCCATCGGGCTGTTCTCTCCATTTCAGAGTGACTCCGTTCACTCCTTTCTTGATCAGGCTGTCCTGGAGCTGGAAACACAAATGGCAGTCAAATTAAAACAGCAGTGACTCTTGTCATAAATAACTGTATTTTCAATAGACAAACTGTTTATTCATTGTGATGTGGTCTTTACATGATTTTTCTGGGATTGTGGTACCCTCACTAAAGTATTTAAGGATCACAGAACGTGACCTCCAGGGAAAAAACAGCAAACAGCAGAAATAATAATATCCGTGTCCTTCTGGACCTTTTCTCAAATGGAAAGACTTCTCACATCATCCACTTTAAACATCCACAACAGACAGGTTTCTGAGTATACTCACAGAACAATTTCTCCCTAACACTGAGAAATCAAAAGCAACTGAAATATAATCATGAGAAAACACCGTCTAAATAAAGAAGGCATGTTTGTTGTGTTGAGATCACATAACAACAGACCTAGGCGTTTTGTGTTTTCCTACTTGTGGAATGAGTCTTATATATAAACTCCATAGTGGTAAAACCACTTTAAAGGCAAAATGCAAATATGTTTATATTCTGGTTGTGGTTCAGGTTGTGGAGACTTGCCTCTTTCAGGACGTCTGCTTTCACAGCAGGATCATTGATATCCACAGAGTCCTTAGGCTTTATCCTCAGCTTCACCAGCTGCTTCTTTACTGGAGCACAGACAGAGAAAAACATCACTGGAATTAGCTTTGTGATGAATGTCAATGAACTCAGTTCTAATAAAATACTATGTTCTGTCTCTTCCACTAAAGGACAGCTACTCACCAGGTGTAGGGCTGCTGTGGCAGACAAATGGTAATTTGGTTTCACAGCCTAAAATCCTCCATTTTCCTGCTCTCTGCAAAGATGCGGCCCCACAAATGACACTCTCCGAGTCAAACCAGTTTTTAACGCTGTCCCAGTAACTGAACAAGAACTTGCTTTGATCAGACCAATACAGATCAGGATCTCTAAACAGCCCAGTCCATGCCCAGTCTCCACTTGGTACCAAGTTCTGGAGTTCAAGATTGTCAGTATCATTCTTCACAGTGGCCAGGTCTGTGAAGTTGTCCCTGCAGAACCTCTGAGCCCTGAACCAACTCATTCTTTCTCTGATGATGACAAATTCTAGGTTCAGCTTTGTTTCTGCAGGAAAAATGTATTAACAAACAGAATTAGTGAATTCACATAAAGATTTTTTAAAAATCCCTTTCAAGTTAGAAATATCCCATGCTACATTACCTCTAGAACAGATAAAGGGGTAGGCCACTCTGCAGTCATCATCCCACCATAGGCCACTGTTGGCAGCATTCACACAGTACTGACTGGCTCCGTAAAAATCTGGTTGAGCTTTTGCCCATTTCCTATATTCAGCCCCATTTCCATTGTACCCATCTGACCACCTCCAGTTGACCTTACTGTAGAGACCAATCCAGACATCAGAGCTGTAACCAGCAGTTGAAATGTTAAGAAACTGTTTCAGTTCCTCACTGTTGTCAATGGTGGCCAGATCTGTGTATGTCTGTCTGCAGTAGGTCTGAGCTTCAGTCCAGTTCTTTTTATCAGGAACATAGTGGTACTGACGAGGAAAACAGCATGTGGGGATGTTCCAGCCTGTGAGAGGAACCAGCATTTTATTTGTTAAAGATCATCTGTCCTTTTACACGTTACAGGTGTACAAGTGGATCAAACTGGTGTTTTTTGGTTGGATAAATAATTCAAGCATACAAGCTAAGATATTCAATCATATATTGGTGCTGCAAAATTGTGGTAATGTAGTGTTTTGTCGGAGTACAGTGTTATTGGATTGTCTCAGTTTATATATGTTCCTTATTAACTTAAATAAGCTAAGAAAAATGTCATTTCTGTTGCAGTTTAGTTTCTTGTAAACAATTTCTATGAGACAGGGTTGGAATTGTACACTGTGGAAACACTGGTTTTATACTGGTTTCACACTGGGAAAAATCATCCTGGCCAAACATGTATGACTTCAAGAATACCTAAGGATGCAAAATAACGAGTATTCTAATATTCTACCATTTTACATTTGTACTTTAGAAGATTTCAATGGAAAATATCCATTTCATTCCAGTACATGAAATTGACAAGTATAAATAGCAAAATTCGCATTAACACACATATTAAAATGTAACAATACATTGATAATGGTTAGGCAGTGGTTCCATCATATGTGTCTTAACAAAAAGGCCTTTTTAAAAAATGTGTCTATAAGTTGTTAGCAGTTCCATAAATACAAAGTTTTAGCCAAGGTTTTACAGACTGAAGGGATTAGAGAAAAGAAGCACAAGAGAAACTTGTCTACCACCATTTTATCTTATTTCCTCTCACATTAATCATCTCACAATCCCCCACATTTATCCTGTGACCTTTTAGCCCTGACACCTTCATTAGCAACCAACTGCTCAGTTGTTTAACAGTATTTCCTTAAACTAACCATTGATTTTGTGAGGATAAAACCAGTGGGATATGTATTATGTTAGTATTATTCTATATCATTCTATATTATATTATTCTATATCCACAATATAAGAGATTTCACTGACCTGAGAGATAAAAAACAACCAGCAAGATCTTCATCATGATGATGCTGTCACTGTACATACTGTATATGAAGGTATATACTAATATCAGGCGGCACACATGGTTAATGCAAATCGTGTTGACTTTATGAAAATGTTCTTCCAGGCAGCACTAAATATGAAGGCAGTGGGGTTGATAAAAACAAAAACAAACCAAAAAAAGCGTGATGTTTTCAGGCACGGTGGCAAACTGTAAAAAAATATTTTTTAAAACTTTTTGAACCACGTCAACTACATAACGATGTTACATCATGAAGCCCAGTGATATGAAAAGAAGAACCACTGTGATTGATTTAAAGTGGAGATGAAGCACTAAACACTAAACACTGTGGCTCATTTGAGTTTCACCTTAGACAAGATCTGGCACTGCAACCAAACTTGATATTCACATAATTATATATAATTGAGATACTTGTAAGTCATAATTGAGAAGATATGTAATTATAATCACAATATTACAATGAATAATAATTGTTATTAGAGTTAATATGACAGGTCTGGGCCAATCAGGTTCAGACTGTGTAAAGGAATAGGATTCCTACTACTTTAAATAAATAAATATATATCATAAATAATAAATATATATAAATAATCATTATATAAGTACAGAATATATGCTTAACAATGTCACTATAATATGACCAGACTGTGAAAGAACACTGCTGTCATTATTGCATGCAAATATGAAGGTGTGCCCTCTTTACCAAGAATTTTACTGACAAACCTCCTTTTGTGCTTGAACCAGCAGCTGAGTGCAGGGCAGGAGAACTAGGCAGCTGTCAAGCCCCCAAACTGTATTTCAGATGTTTATGACCCTTCCCTGCTGTTTTCAGACTATGTAGCTCATAAAACTGATATGTTTTTACAATCTGTTCGTCCTACAGCCAAATTACCTTCAGTAGAAATAGTCTGAACATACTAGAAAGCATCAGGATTTTATGAAAATGGCACAATAAGCCTTGATTAACTTAAATCTCATACTTCACATTGTCAGCATACATACAGAAAATTTTCACCTATTTAAATTCTCTTTAGAAATTATTATAAAATCAATAAAATAAAATTTAATTCCCAAAAGTAATAGCAACTCATTCTTCAATGAGATAAACAATCTGTGAAAATATATAAAGCAAATCCATCAATGTTTTTGTGTTGAGCAGCCACAAAGTTTTGTTCAATAATAATAATAATGATAAATGTGCTCAACTTGAAGTTCATTACCAGCATTACACTATAAAACAACATCATGTCGTGGGAAGCAGTGGAAATATTTCTCTCTCAATGAGCAGACACTGGCCAATAAGGATGACTCCATGTCAAACACAAGAGGGCGCTGCTGCACTTTATTTCACACAGGGATTTCAACAGCTCAGCTATCACACAGCTTGAAGCACAGCATGTGTTCATACAATCAACACATACACAATTACATGACTTTTACAATGGAATGAACTATGTAATTGAGTAAATGTTAACTTTAACCATGGGAAATATTAGTTTTCCCCTTTGTGGAAAACTTTCAGGCTGTTCTCTCCAGTTCACAGTGACTCCACTCACTTCTTTTTCCTTCAGCCTGTCCTGGATCTGGCAAAAACAAATGGCAGCTAATTGAAACATTCATCTAATCATAGATGTCAGAACAACTCTTGTTATTCACTGGCTCAGTGTAGTGTAGAATAAATAAATGAGCATCACAGAACCACAAACACTGTTGTGTCAAAATCCTTCTTCATGGGCGGCTGGGACAGCATTCTCTTCTTTCACTCAAGTGATGCCATAGCAGACAATGAGGTAATTTCATTTCCCAGAGCAATAACTTCCATTTACCTAAACTCTGGAAATCTGCAGCACTGCCCATCCTAAGTACAGGACTATGTTTTTGTAACTGTTTTTTGAGAGTCATCCCAGTATCTGAATGAGGAGCGGCTGAGATCAGACCACTGCATGACAGGTTGTCCGAAATAGCCGACGTATACACAAGTTCCATTTGGAATCAAGTTCTGTACATTAACATACCATAGGCTGTCCCATAGACTGTACCATGTGCTGCTTGGTGACCGGTACCTTATGTTGCTTGTGTCTGTGAAGTTCTCATTGCAGTATCTCCAACCTTTGAACCAATCCATTGTCTCATTAATAACAACCACCTGTGTCCGTGCACTAGGATTAGAAAACATTGTTTTTGGACAAAATATAGATGTGCAATAGATTGACTTTATAAATACTGACATTCAAAATAACAAGAAAATGCTTTGCTGTGTCCTCACCATCAGAACATATGGATATTCTTGTTTGAAACGTTTCCAGACAAATACAATAAGAAAGGTTCATTTTTTATTTGTTTGTTTGGTTCTCCCACTTCAAAAAGTCATTTTGCAGTAGGTCCAAGATGCAGAGAGTAGTGTGCAGACCAATCCAGACTGTAGAACTGTTACCAGCAGATGAAAGTGTGATAATGAGTTGTTTCATTTCTTCAGTGTTGCCCAGGTTTGTGTTTTTCTGTCTGGAGTATTTAAATGCATCGGTCTAAGTTAAAGATACACTAACATAGTAGTAGCGGTACAGAAGGGATGTGGAGCCACCCTGAAAGAAACACAAATCTGAATTGTCAGTATCTTTGAACTTGTAAGGTGGACCCTACCTTATCATACACCTTTGTGGTATTGCAGTATTATACACTGATAGGCACTGTTAAACATGAAGTATTCACTCACCTAAAAGATACAAGACTCCTAGTAAGACCCTGCCGCTCTATGGACAATAGAGGGAAATGCTACTTTTATAACAAAAATCAGGGAAAATTCCACACCTGCTTCACTTTGTGTTTCAGAGGTGTTTCATTGGCAAAAACATGGATATGGAGCATTTTACAACATAAGTGACTGACATAGGCCCTACCCCATCCATATGTTTACTTCATCGCATCATAATATCCACTGGTTTCAATGTGAACATATTACATCTTAAATTGATGTTCAAATCTAAATGTTTCCTTAAGGAGAACCTCAGTCTGGCCTTCTCTTTAAAGCTTTTAAGCCAACAGAGCGGAGAATGAAAACATGAAACATTTTTTAATGAAACGTTTTTTGAAATGATGAATGTTCTTACCAATCCTGCCAACAAAGCAGAAAGCCACAGAGAACTGTTTGTCAGGAGGTTTATTAATTTATGTACAGGCATGTCTGTCACCGAGGTGGAGACGGTCTGAGATATACAACAGAGTAGAAAAGGTATAAGGTGCAAAAACAAACACTGGCGCATAAAACTGTAACTCCTCCCCATGCCCCACCCTTTCCCACAATGCCAAGCTACATACAGCAGGTTCACATTTACTGACATCAGACATCCTACTCAGTTATAAGCCATGCTGAGCTAACAGGGAATCAAAAAGACCTAAATACTTGAAGGTTTAAGTGCCCAACACGCCCGCCTTCAAGATAACATGCTAAATACGCTGTAGCCACAGACCCACGGGCTTTTCATCTGAAAGCAGGAAAATATTGACAAGAGGAGCAGCTGTATGTGCTGTAAGTGTCATTGATTTTCCAAACCTAGCAAATACATGCTAATGCTGCTTCTGTCAACAATGCCAATAAAACACCTTGTATAATCGGCAGTATATACATGGCAGCAAGGTCTAGGTAGAGAACCGTAAAGCCATTATCAAACAAGCACCATCAGATGTGATGGTTGATGAATGTGTGTGTGTATATGTGTTTGTGTGTGTGTAGCAGTCAGAAAAAGTCACAGTCTTAATTTAACAGAACACACAGCAATTACAGTTTACAGCAATTGTCCCTATTTCAGTCAGTGTATAGTTGATGGGTTTGGAATGTGCCTTGGAGACATGGTAACACACACACACAAAAACACACGCATGCACACACACACTCACACACAGATCACAGGGCTACCAGTGGCGTGACTACAGGAGCTGGACTGATGCTCTTGGAGAAGGGACTAAAGACAGCCACACTGGTGAAGGTTTTTAACAACAAAGGCCAAATCTAAGGGGAAGCCGTGCCTGAGCCTGACACTAACTCTAACTCCCACCCTGCTGGAATCCTCCTGCAGCCTATGACAGCCATCCATCATCACAGGGAATATTTACAGAAGCACATTACTCTGAAAGAGCAGAGGTTTAATGCTGCACTGAGTGACTAGTGGCGCCTACAAATGGATGACTTATTTGCTTCTTTCAAAGGAATATGTATCTTCTCTAAAACTGGAATTGAATACTCCACTGTGCTATTTTTGGAAGACCTTCAAAAAACACACACAGTAAAGTATCTGTAGGGGTTTGTGCACAAGGTGCCAGAAAAATAAAAACACAATAAATATGGGAGTTATCATTCCCCACATGTATACGTTCAAACCGCACACAGCTCAGGGACATGAAATGATGTGGGTAGGGTTAGGACATATAGCAAGATATAAGACCTATAAAACAGTCATAACTATGCTTTTAAATCAAGGCTTGTCACGTTTAGTGTGTAAAAATGTCTTCACACTGAGCCAATCACAAGTCAGATCAGTTTATGCCATTTTTATGCCCTCTTCACTATTACAGCTTGAGTTTGTGATTTTGCTCTAAATTAATGAATTTCCTGCAACTAAACTGCTCGCATAAATGAAGCAGGTCAAGAGGTCAGCATCTCTCTCTCAGTATCTGCCTTTGGATGAATAATTCTGCTTCTTCAAATATCCCTTGGAGAAGAGCTGTTTTGTTACTTAGCTGGTGTGTGTTACCCTTAAAGGTGCACTTTGTTCGCTGATGCTGACACCCATGAATGTGAACCATTAATTGGGTAGGAAATGGGAATGCGTCCACAAATTCTATAAAAAAACTTTAAATATATAAACATAAATAAACAAAGGGCAGCTAGTATTTCCTTTAAACATTTACAAATAAATACTTGGTTTTGACCTTTGACCTTTCTGCACCCAAACTGCAGGAATAGATTTTGAGTGGGAAAAAAAAAAGAGTGGTGGTTGCTTGACAAGGAAGTACAGCGGATAACACAACTTAGTACACTAAGCATGCTCAATAGTATAAAAGTTTAAAAAGGTTGCTATGTCTGTATGTTGTAGTACTTACACTATACTAAAACCAGCCACTTGTTTTGGTTCATGTGCATGCTGTTTGTGTCCTCCTCAACACTCATGTTGACTGTATTGACAGTTTTAAATAAATATATACACTATTTCTTCAACAGAAAAAGAAGATGTAAGACTGATGTGAGGGGCTGAGTGGATTATGTGCCGTTCTTCTGCTCCCATTCCTGAAAAACACAGAGCAACAAATTAGGTTGCATACTACTGAGTATTTGCATGTATTTGATTTTGATACTGTCACTGATATTTCATCACCAGTAGTAGTTTTTCAGAT
This sequence comes from Mastacembelus armatus, assembly GCF_900324485.2. Lineage (NCBI taxonomy): Eukaryota > Metazoa > Chordata > Actinopteri > Synbranchiformes > Mastacembelidae > Mastacembelus > Mastacembelus armatus. The sequence goes on along the minus strand of NC_046650.1, from coordinate 2,958,334 downwards.
AAAGTACAAACATCCTGATTTGGAGCATCTGTACATGCATTAGAGTCTTTCATCAAGTAAAAGAAAATCTAATAAAGCAAAATGATGAGTTTCATAAACATTTTCAGTTCATATCTGGCCTCAAGGCTGACAGAATAATTCAAGAAAGACTACTTCAACTGAATTTTTAAACTATCAACATGACCTCTCTATTTACAAATGAAATAAAAAAGAAGGATTTGACCTCTACTTTCTGCTCTCCCTGTCTAAATATAAAATATTCCTCTTCCCCACTCCTAATATGATGGCTCCCATACATTCATCTTGTGAGCTACACTGATACTTTTCAAAACTTTATTTATTTGACTATGTCAAGTCTAAAGTTATTTGACCAATGCTTCAGTTTTGACTCAGTCCAAGTCCCATGACTCCATCCACACATCTACTACCGTTGCACCTGCCCAAGTGTCTGACCTTGGCCTTCCTGAGGACATGTCCCCGGACTGGTGAGGCCTTCTGTCCAACCTGCTGCCGACGGAGCAGTGAAGCACTGTTGACGGGCAGGGAACAGGACTCTGTGTCACTGGTATCACAGCTGGAGAAGGGAGAAGACTCCTGGGTCCGTCGCAACATTGTTGGAGACTACACAGACAGACAGGGAAAAGAATTAGAGGGCTAATGATGGCACACAGTGAGTGGGTGTCTGTTGGGAATTTCAAGTTAAAGCATGACAAATGAACATGTACAGTATACTACTATTACTATTATTATACTACTACTATACTAACCTGGAGTCGGGAGGAGCCAGCTTTAGGTTCAATGGTGAGGCCCAGGGTAACCCCTCCGCTTAGGGCCTTCTTCAGGCTCTCCTTCACCTCTGTCAACTCCAGCTCCAGGTTCACCCGCTCCTCTTCCTTCTGCCTGCAATCCTCCTCTACCTTCTTCAGTCGTTCTGACAGGGACGTGTGTGAACGTTTGCCTAATGTGTGAAGACAAGAAATATCATTTTAATAAACTTGTATATAGAGATAATGAGATAATGATAATAGTGAGATAATGAGTGAAGAGGTTTTTCCAGAGCCAAAACCTTTTCCCAAAGTTTAAATTTCAGACATAAGTCTTTGATGAAGAGGACATATTGAACAGGGAGACTCTTACCAGCAGCAGCCTCCACAGCTGTGCGCAGGTCTCTCCTCTCCTTTTTTAGCTGGGTCAGATGGTTCCTGATCTCCTCCTTCTTCTTCATCAGTTCTTCCTCCTTGGTCTGGAGTCGTTTGGCATCGGCCTCCACGCGATTCTTCCCGTACTTGCATTGCTCCGCACCTGTAGAACAAAGTCTTGGTGTGGAGAAGCTGGGTACAAGGCGAAGAATTCCTAATATACTGTAATGGCTGGGTATTCATCCTGTTTCTGTTACAAATGCCAGTGTCAAAATCATACCTTGAATTTTCCTTCAGGGATTAATACAGTATATCTTATAACCACTCACTGCTGACATAACAGCTCATACAACCGCTCCTGCTCTAGACAGCCCAAGGCTACTGAAAGCACTGTGGTGAATGACTGTTTTACTAAAGGTCTTTGCTCTTAACTCATTAGCTCCTTTGCTATACAGTATGACCTGGTTTTCAGTATTGTTTACTTTAGTGTGAGCTGTGGTATTGTCCTATCTGAAACTGGTGATCTAGTCCAGGTAGGTAAAACAGATGTTGCTAACCTTAAAGTGCTTTGCCTGGTTAAAAAATATAAAAAAGACAAGGATCACCCACTCTACTCTGAATTAGATGCAGCTATTCATTTAAAGGATGCAGTGGAAATGCTGTGTTAACGTGGGAACCCAGAAGTGCTGTGTTTAACCATGTAGCCATGTCTGAGAAGTTTTAGTGAATCTCTTAAATAATAAAAAAAAAATCATGTTCAGCTGACTAAAATTACTTTGCTGTGAACTCTAGAGAATTAAATATTGTTTTCATGGTTTAAAAACTGAAAACATACAGTATCAAACTGCAATTATACTATAAAACAAAAAGCCACATGTACAGTAAAATGTAAAGAAATTTCATAGTGTAATATTTGATTGTGAAGAAACTGCTGTAAGTACAGTAGTTCAAAACTAAACCAGAAAGTGTCAACAAACTGTGATGCGTGTATAACTTTTGTGATCGTCTGAGGACTGTGTGTCTTGCCCTGTATACCTTACTGGAGCGATGTAGCCACGACACTTCCATCTGTAAACATTCATCAAACAATGACTTGGTTTGGTCTTGGTTTACCTTTGAATTACTGTAGTTTCTTTGTGAACTTGTGGTCCTATGTGCAATGACAAATCGCATCACTCTAGTTTTCCTCTAAAGACAGTGCTAAATAATCTTGATAAATTGTCCAATTGTTTATGTAGGTGTAAAAAAAAACTTGTTGCCTTCTGTTGCCAAAGTTGCAATAAATTTGAATTATACTTTTAGTAGGAAATCTAATGAACATTTTACAGAATTGGTCATAGGAATCTCCTGTCTTTTTTAATGAGCCAAGAAAATATTTCAACTATTCAGGTAGACCTTCAGCTGCACTCCAAATATGTAATAACAATACTTAGTTAGAACCAACACATGTAGCTTGGGTTTAGGTTAACTGTTGAGTGCAGTTGTGAGTGTTTGTACTTTCTCTGTGTGTCTGCCCTGTGATAGACTGGTAATCTGTCCAGGGTGTACTCTGCCTCTCACCCAGTGACAGCTGTGATTAATTCACACCACAACCCCTAAGTGCCCCTGAGTGTGCTGTCCAGGAAATCTATTAGTAAAAGATTTTCTATGACAACAAGACCACTAACCAACATATGAAGGAGAAAAAACAGAAAAGGGTCATTGGTGTTATTATTGGGACAGCAGTGAGACCTGAGCTGCCCAGAAACCTACTGAACTCACAGCCACAGCCTCAAGCAGTTATTAATTATACCAACTATGTCTTACTGGAAAATGCAGTGTGGGTAACCATCCACAATGGTGAATATCTGTGTGTGTGCATATGAACATTTCTCATGAGGCATCAGTCACTCAAACTACCACTGGCATTTTCAAATTCAATTCACTTTGACACTGGAAATATGAGAAGTGTGGCATATTCTAAATCCAGCATGACACATATTTGGTATTTTCATTCTGACATTTGCAGGAAAGATGAGCTTCACAAGTGGTTACAACCCTCGTCGTTCATACATTAGGCAAAAAATACTATTGTGAACCACAAGGATTAACATGACCACTTTTCACCCTCTCCCAATGATCTAGGCCCTGCTTCTGCTATCACGTCTGGAACACAAGGTTGGCAGGAGGTTCAAGTCTGGTCTGCATGCAACACATGGATTGAGGGTAGGATAAGTTTTAGGATTCTGAGTTATTTACTCCCCCTACTCAAACCAACTGTAATTTGGACATTTGGACTTGCAATTTGGACTGCATTTTCCAAATTGCTGTGGAAGTTTTGATAGAAAGCAATCATTCGTGGTGAGGCTGGTACTGGGGAGCCAGACACACTGTCGGCTCTATGCTTAAAGCACAACAATTGACAAGAAGAGGTGGACTACTGTACATATTAAAGATATTTGAATTTCATATGATTAAAAATTATAAAAAGGTTTTCCTGGCATTTACAGTGCAAGTATGATCAACTTATCAGATATCAGTACTGAAGCTCCCTAAAAAATAATGCTGACTTGAAGATATATTTTCATTGCTACTTACTAGATGCGTTACGTTTTAGAGATGCTGTTCCATTTGTCCCACTGGCTCCATTCTTCTTGGACTGATTCTTTGGTTCTGCCTTTGGTTTTGAAGACATCCCACTGGTCACTGTTCCCTTCTTTCCCTTCAGCTGAACAAGGTAAGAAACCTTTTAAAATATTTTTCTAAATAAATCTCAGAGAAATTATTACTGCATATGTGTAGATCTGTTCTGATAAACACCTACAGATTTGTAGGGCATTAGGACATAAGAGCTTTGGAAAGATGGAATTTGCGCGGAACAACTTAATTTAAGCAAAACCTAAACAATGAGCTGTATGCCAAATCAGCAATCACACTGAGGGAAATAACAGAATTGGGTTACTGCTGTCAGTTAAGTGATATAAGGGGAATTATACTGTATAAGAAAGCCATGTAATTGTAGAATTTTAAACAGTCTTCAATATTATGAGAAACAATAACCTGATCTGACTGTAAACAAAGATATGGCAGTGAGTTTGTCAGGAAAATCTAAAGACTTTGTTGTCATCCAAGCAACAGGGATTAGTGCATGGTGCTCCTATCGTTTTACTTCACTATGATTTCACAGGCCAGCAGTGCCGTCTACAGTCTGTACACCTTGTTAGATGAAAATCTACTTCTTTTAGTGCAGTGGCACTTTGTGGTCATGATGGTGATGTTAACACCCTTTGGGCCCGCCACACACTGCACACATCAAAAGTGTGGCAGGAAAAAGGCAGGGCTCCAAACAACACCATATGGTGACTTATGTGGCCATGCAAGCAGGGTGGCACTTAGAGTAGGGCTGTAAAATAGAAATTGCACACATAGATGTTTATTGTAAAAGAGAGGCAGGAAATATGATGTGTTACAACCACACAAGCATGTGTGCACAGTACATATATACATATAGTACTATAGATATTCTATAAAATACTAATAATACACTACACACAAAACTGTGGCTTTTATAAGATGGTTCTGAAGGTAGTCTTTCAGAATAATTCACAAATGTTAATGTATGTTAATGTGTACCATATATTTAATCAGTGATTAGGATCAGCTGTAAACAGCTTGATTGGAGAAGCTCTAACTGGAGCTGATGCACAGGGTGAACATTTCCAATGCCTGGACATGGGAATGATTTTGGGCCCAGTCATGGTTTAATTAAATTAGTAAGAACTACACCAGATGGGGAACACAATTCAAGAGAGGAGGGCAGTGTGTGGCCAACATCAACACCTCATCTAGTGAGTCAAAGCATGCCCCTGCAGGAAAAATAAATAGAGCTTCCTCTTTCCCTTAGCCAGGCTTCTCCCTCTTACACTTGTTCTCATCGCATGTAAATCAGGAAATGTACCATTCATTTGAAGGGATGCACAGCAGTGACAGTATGGGATGTATCCCTATGGGATATACAAATATGTCAGTTTCCCCAAGAAAATGTTAGCAGAGGTGTTAACTTCCACATTTGTTTAAAACCAGATTATGAGAGTCACTGATGCAAATAACATGGTCTTGTTGACATTATAGCTGTAATGTCTCAGTGGCTTACTAATAGCTTACTTGTACTTAGTGTGCAAAGTGTTGCTTTGTAACAAATAAGAAAGAAATAAGAAATATCAATCAGTTCAAGTGGGTGTACAGTGAGACAGATCAATAATGTTAATATGCTGAGCTCATTTAGACTGTTCCTGACCCATGTTGTTAATAATTTAGCTACTACATGATGGTCTGGCCTCAGGACCATTGCTGTGGGATTTGCCATCACTGCATGTTTTCACTAAAAATGTATTTTATGTCACAAAAGAGAAATACTTCGTTCTGACATTAACAGAGGCAGTCTGTGTTTCAGATGAGGTGTACTGCCTCCACTCCCTCCAAATGTTGGGGCTGGGGATATAAAGTATTGTAAAGCTTTTAAATAAAGTGTTAGTTAAGGCAGAGAACTAAAGTTGCATTTGTATTGGCCGATTGGCTCCAGTCATCCACAGTATGCATTACAATGGCTGTCTTATTCCCAGCTGTGAAGCTGGTAATACCCAATCATACTCATTCAGGCATACATTGATTGACTTTGTCCCTCTTAGTCACCCCGCCCCTTTTTCTGCAGACGACCAAACAACACATACCCAAATTAAACTAGCTGTTGTCTTAACATTTTAAGGGTTATATTGATGACCTTGGTGTCGTTTAAAGGAAAGGCTTTCCAGTTTATTATTTCACGCTGTAAAATATGAAATATGACTCCCCTTCACCCACTAGCTTCCTCCACTGCATGCCCACCGTTGTCACGGAAACTTACTGTAGCGGTGGGGGCCGTTTAATCCCCCTTCTCCTGGTGGGATTTCAAAGGTAATTCCTATTGGTTATATGGTTACTTTGTTGTTAAACATTATATTAACATTAAGAAACTAGTCGCTGTGATAATTCAATCCTAAATTGCTTTATACCATTTGAATCGTGAGACTTTATGCTTTCATTTGATATATAGTTTGTTCTTTTTTACTAAATCTGGAAGGTCAATTTTGATCCCAGGCCTGGGACCGGGGTAACTGTAATTATGCCAATGCGGTTTACTGTCCTCCTTCCATCACCTGAGCTGCCTCCTTATGTTATTTATTTTCACACCACAGGTAGGTTGTCTGAGTTTCATTGTTCTTACATCATGTATGGTTATTACAACAGAGGAAGCAGATTCTGACAGCTGATATTACTGTCTACTTAATCAGGGAATAAGATCCTACATATATCAAACTGTTACTGCTGACTTACTGTAAGAAATCTCTAATGTGACTAATCAGACCTTGACAAAGTGAAAGTGAAAACACCATAAAGGATCCAATAAAATTATAGAAAGAGAAAATGTTGTGAATTGTAGACTGACATTTTGAATGTCCAACAGTAGAACAGGAAAAAGGAAAGGTTAAGGAGAAGAGTGTTAGTCACCTGAGTAGTGTCTTTAGTTTTAGAATCAGCAGTGACGGACTTAGAAGATATTTTAGAAACAGGAGTTTTGTAGTGACTGGCAGAGGTAGAGGAAGAGAAAGCAGAAGAAGAGGGAGTCTTGGGAGGATAGCGAGTGGCCAGCTTGGGTGAGGGCATGTTCTCATAGAGGTCAGCATTCTCATAGTGCACTTCCTCTTTCAGCTGGAGCCCCACTGTGCTAGGACTAGAATAGCGTCCCTCTGGGTCCTTGGGTTAGACCAGTCATGCAAGTAAGAAAAGAAGATGAGAGAAGGGAAGACATGAAAAAGAGACAATATATAACAGGAAAGAAAATCCAAGGACAATAGAGACAAGCAATGCAGAATTAGTTTCATCACATAGGACACATAGACTACAAAAGGTAATGTAATTTACTCAACATGGGAGGGACACCACTACTAATACTAACACTACTACAATGAAACCAGTTGTTTATTTCTCCAGTGGCTTCCTGTAGTCTGATCGTCAGAGTCGTACTTGACTCTTGTGAGTTCCACAAATTTCTGGGATGGCATTTTAAAATCACCAGAGTTTTCCTGGAGTTAAAGATGTTAGAATAGCAAAATCAAATACTTCACAAATTACGACCTTGCCCATCTCCACTGTTCTTCTAGTCCAAATTGAGCTGAAACTTTTACAATTTTAGCAGGAGCAAAAATATAAACTCTTCAGACAGGGGCATTAGAAAAACAAAAGGGGATTAAAGGTAGTGGATTTGTAAGAAATTGAGTCCTTGCCCTACGAACAACAGCTAAAAAAACAAGTGCACTACAGAGGCCTTTTTGTAGCTGTTCTGCAGCTTTCCATCTCTTTTAAATAAACATCTTAACATAATGGGCAAACTCAATTCAGTGATGAAGACCATGTGATATGATTAAAACACTTCAAAACAGCTACTAAAGAGACTTCATGGTGACTATATAGTTATAGCCTATTGTGTTGTAAGCTGGTTGGCGACCCCCTGTTCAGGATAAGCGGTATAGCTGATGGATGAATGGGTGGAGATCTGTGTACTGAGCTCCTTTAGCTTAGTTTTTATGTGTAAGTGTCTTTGCACAGAACAAGCATGTTTTTACCGTTCCATTAATGGGCACATCGTCATAGTGCAGAGCCATTCCAGTGGGGCAGGCATATCCATTGACTGGGTTGTCTAGGTACGGGTTTGGAGAAACAGCACGCTTACTGGTGAAACTGTAAGGAGAATACATCAATATTCATTAAGAAGTCAATTAATAAAGTCATTCCAAAACCTCAGATTGTCATAACTTAAACTGACCCAGTAATCTATAAAATATGCTCTGTACATGGATCATTAGCAGCAATAACGTCAAGCCCTTGGTTACAGTAAGGGCTGAATGATGTTCAAAATATTCTGAATATACTGTCTGCATGATCAACTCAAGAGAGCAGGAGCAGGAGCTCAAAAGAAGGATAAAACAACAAAGAATGAATAGGCAATGGCCAGAAAGAAAAAAAAAAAAACCCAAACAAAAAACAAACAGAAAAAAGTGTGTCCCTCACCAGAAGGACTGCTTGGCCAGCTGGATGACATTGGCAGTGGTCTCGACATCAATATAGTCATAATGGAGCGTGGCTGGGTCAGTGGTGGAGCCTGTCTCAGCCAATAAAACTCCCAACCAACGACCCAATTCCTCAGAGGAGGAGGCCTGGAGGAGAAAAAAAAGCATTACAGGAATTGAATCATACAGTTTATGAGATATAGTGTGATATGAATAGCTGTTACAGAAATTGTTGCCTAAATGAAAACTGATGACATCCACAGCTGCTTCTTGCACCTTTTAGCAAATCATGAGCTAAAATATTTACACAGTAATACAAGTTGCTGAAATTTAAGGCTATTTTGGTTTGTTGTAGGAAATGTTTACCTTCTGGATGTTATCACCCATCAAATGCTTAGTAATGATATGATTTCACAGGGAGGAGAAATGAAAGAAGGGGCAGGGGAAAGTGTGCAGACTGCATAAAGAAAAGAAAACTAAATAAATAAACAGGAAAACATGATGACCAGTGTTTGGCTTGTCCCAGTGTGACTGTGTTTTAATGTAGTTTCAGGCACACTTACTTCATTTAATGTTTGAGAATGGAGCTTTAGAGTAACGTAAAGAATACACATCTCCTCATTAATATAATGGGAAAGTAAACATTTGAAAACTCCTTACTCAAATCTTACCTCGAGAACAGCCACTTCTTGGCCATTACGAAGAAGGCGGAAGGCAAATGGGTGTTTGTGGTCGAGGCCGGGGCTGACCTCGCATCCTCGGAGGGGCAGTGAGGCGATGTGGCTCTTCAGGTCATCCCGGTCCTTATGAAGGAGCAGCTGGTTGTCTCTGAGGCGGCACCAGCGCTCACGCCAACGGTTATTGGACAGCACATTCAGATAGCCTGTTATTTAAAACACATAATGTCAGCATGGAACTACTTTTTTTTTTTTTGGAGACAGATTTTCACCCATGCACGAGGGATTCATGGGAGCCAATATTTTTGTAATTTTGAACAGAGCTCTGGATCTGAATTATTAAAATGCACTTGGTGTTTTCAACAGTAACCACAGACATCTCCAAGCTAGTCATTTCAACTTCAAACTAACTGCCACAAAAATAGCATCTGAAGTTATACAGCACAATTAGTATTCAGCTTTTTTAGGCAAATCATTAAAATGTGACTGAACCATTTACGATAATAACTTTAATCTCTTTGTCTTACCACATGTGGGTACATCTTCTTCTGCTGATGATGTCTGCTCATCTGTGGATGGCTTCTTCTTACCCAACCCAATGATTTTAGTGATTTTCTTCCCTGCACCCTTCCCCACTGTTCCAGTCTTCTGCTCTGACTTAGAGTTCTTCTTTCCTTTTCCTGAGAGAGTGATGGAGATTAAGCATTGGGTTGATTACTTAAAACAGAGGGGAAATTAGTAAACCACTGAGCAATGACCTTTTTGCTGACCTAACGTGTTGTATCATTATCTAAAGATGAGGAATTAGCAAGGGAGATGTTATGTGCTCATTTGTATTGATTCAATTATGTTTGGATGCCTCTGCAATACTGTAAGAAAGAAAAGAGAAAGAAAAAGAGCAACTTTATACTATGGTATAAACAACTATGAGTTTTAGAACTGGTTGCTTTGAGTTTAATCAGACCCTTGTGGGTTCAAAAGATCTGTTGGTGATCTAGCCTCAGTTTGCGATCCGAGCATTCCCACTGGTCTGAGTGGGACAATTTGAGATGGCCTAGTTTCTATTCAAAGAGAAAAAGAGAGAAATTACATTCTACTGCAATGAGGCCTAAAGCCAAGTAAAAGGCCATGACTGAGTCCCTACAAATGAGGAAAATTGTTTCTGCTTGTGTTTGGATATTAATACCGAAAATGATAAGACAGAAGAAGAGTGAAGAAATAAAGCTATGGTCAAAAGATGTGACAGCATGACTTTAACACATAAGAGGGCAAAAGCCAGATACTGATGCAAAAGATACAGTGGAGGAGAACTCGGGGAAAAGCATTCCTCTTCACTGATATCATCATACCATGACGACTAACACTTGAGTATTTGCAGTGATTCGAGAAACACACTTACACACACACTGGTCATAATCACCCGAGCTGTTTTGCAAAAACAACTCTACGATGCACAAATAAGCTGTTAAAAACTGACATGCTAATGATAGAAACTCTTCTTCTCTTCCGTTTCAACATTTTTTCTGTAAACTGCTTCATCCCTGGCATGATGTGACAACTGCAAAGGCAACTGCCTTAATTAAATAGCTGTCCACGCTCAATTTTAGTTGCAGTTTTTTTTTTTTGAAAATACAAGTATACAAACACACATCACACACAACACAGGCCTGAGGTGAAAAGCAGACACAGATGTGAAAGCGATTCAAAGCTTTTTAAAAAGAAGGAATTATGAGATTTTTCCCTTCCAAAGACAAGAGGAGAAAAACTGACCAGGTAAATTTGATTCCAGTAAATATGCTCTTTTTGTTACCAGCCATGGAAAGAATGTGGCTGATTAAGTTGAAAAGAGGGTTTCAGGGCTAAATAAAGGAACGACTAAAGCACAAGGGGACTAAGTCAAGTAAAGTAAGAACGAGAACTCTGGGGACTTTATTACATTTATTCCACTGATAAATCTGTTGTGATAATAATAAATGGTATCAAAGAAGTTCAACTTTATAAAAACCTGCAAAACATATCATAAAATATGCCACTGGTACCATAAACCTTGTATTAATTGAAGAAAGCATGGACACTGGCACTCGAGTTCCCACCAAAAAACTGCATTAGAAGACAATGCTATTTCTCCTCCCTTACGTAGGTAATTACTTAACCTAAAAGCAGTTTTATTTTAAAGCTCAAGTCTCTATTTGATGCTGCTGAAAGTACCAAATTGTGAGGTGTAAGTGGGCCCTAGAAAGAAGCTTTTAAAAATGCCCTGACTGCAGCATTTCAAATGTCATCCTACTTGGGGATTAATTCAGTAATTGAAATAAAGGATATATCATTTTTTTATATTGGTTTGAGAAATCTGTAAACAGAAAAAAACTGTGATGGAAAAGCACAGAGCCCTATATGTTATCAGAGAAAAAAAAAAACAAAAGAAATTTTACTTTTTTGTGAGCAGTAATTTTGTGTCCCGTTATCAAAGTAAGGTCAACGGGAGACTAAGTGGAGACTTCAGAAAGCTGTTGCTTGTTTATTTTGTATAGGATTAAACTAATGAAATATAACATAGTACGCTTTAGAGGCACTGCTGGAGGATTTTATTACATTTGAACAAAGTTAGGCTAGCTGTTTCTCCCTCCTCCTTTTCCTTATGCTAAGATAGCCAACAAAGAGTGAAAGAAGTATCAATCTTCTCATAACTTTAACATATTTCCCAGAATGTTTAACAATTTCTTTAAAAGTAACATTTATTTTAATCCTCAGATTTTGTGCCATATCATCTTGACTGAGATGCATCAGCAAGAGGAAGAAAAATTGTTAAATTGATTCTTCTTTGAAGAAACATCCTGATTCACTTCAGACTTCAAGGGATAATTATTTGATAAGCCATCCATGTTATATGAGCAGCAACTAAAAGTTCAGTCTAAATTATGCAGGGTAAGCATTGCCAGAACAAACTTAACATCCAATCACGGAATCTAAAATCTAATCAGAGGTATATATTGATCTATATCAATCCATCCATCCATCCATCCATCCATCCATCCATCCATCCATCTTCTTCCGCTTATCCGGGACCAGGTCCCGGGTGCAGTAGCCTAAGCAGGGATACCCAGACTTCCTTCTCCCTGGACACTTCCTCCAGCTCTTCCAGGACATCGAGAGGCGTTCCCAGGCCAGCCAGGAGACATAGTCCCTCTAGCGTGTCCTGGGTCTTCCCCGGGGCCTCCTCCCGGTGGGACATGCCCGGAACACCTCCCCAGGGAGGCGCCCAGGAGGCATCTAAAACAGATGCCCGAGCCACCTCAACTGATTCCTCTCGATGTGGAGGAGCAGCGGCTCTACTCCGAGCTCCTCCACCTATCTCTAAGGGAGCGCCCGGCCACCCTGCGGAGGAAGCTCATTTCAGCCGCTTGTATTCGAGATCTTGTCCTTTCAGTCATGACCCAGAGCTCATGACCATAGGTGAGAGTAGGAACGTAGATTGACCGGGAAAAAGAGAGCTTCACCTTTCGGCTTAGCTCCTTCTTCACCACACCGACCGCATTACTGCTGCCGATCTATATCAATTTAAATCATAATTCTAATGGAATATTGGTTGCTATGGGCAATGCAGTCAGCTAATGTTTTTTTTACCTTACTTTCGCAACAAAACCTGTTTTCTTTGAAAAAATTGTATATCCACCTAAGGCCGAGTTTTTAGTGAGGGTTCGACCAATGCTGTCTGTAAATGTACTGTAAATAGATCTGCAACAACAAATTCTATTATTAAAATAGTTAGCAGTGAATGTATCTATAAAATAGTTAGGTCTAGTGATGTAGCTGTTTGCAGCGGCACACAGTGACCTGGTGAGCAGCTGCAGATGAAATTGGCAACAGTGAAGAAGAGTAAATCACGTTTTCCAAATTTAAACAATTTTTACACTGTTATGTGGATAGTGGTTGTGATGTCTTGTTCTAGTTTTTCTGCTATGTGGTCAGATAATCAGTCATTTACTAAAATGTTCACAAAGTAACAAAGTAACTGAGTATACAGACTATTGTTTTATCTGATATCAGTCCACACTCACTCTGTAAGACATAGGCATAAGTCACCATTTACCCTCTGTGTGTTTTGGCCTTCATGTTTATATTTCTTCTTTAGTTTTTTGTTTGTTTGCTTGTTTGTTTATTGTTTTGGCTGCTGTGTCTGTGGGTGAAAACAGCACACACACTGCCGTTCTAACAACTGACACAGGTCAGAGTCGGTGTGGATTAAATGTTTCTGTGTTCACATTTAAAGTTTGGACAATGTCATGAGATTCCAGCCGAGAGACAGTCTGGGGCACACAGAGGGAGACACAGCAGAGCTCACACAACAGGCTGATTGAGACACTGATTCATACTGGGAATTTGGTTGTTATGCACTATGGTTGTACCACCAGAAAATGTCCCTGTGGCCCCGGTGGTCTGTCCGCCACTGGCTCACACCACAACACCACCCAGAGTTTTTACAGAGGAGCTCTTAGGAGAAGAATCCAGCTAGTATCCTGCCCACGTTCTTCAGACAATTGCATTCTTATATGCAGCTCGCAAGGATAATGTCTACCAATGGTTAAGAGCATGTGTGGAATGTTGATGTATTCAAAGTAGCGTGTGGAGCAAATTACTGTTACGATTAATGTAAATATAAAACAGAATTTTCATTCATTTGTTAATGAAGAACAAATGCATTGTATGCATGATGCATATACACTGGAAAGGTAAAAATACTTCAAACTGAATGCATCTAAGGGTAATGTCTCTGGAGAAGTAATCAAATATTTTATATAACTGAATGCTCATGCAGGAGATCACTGTAGATCTTATTTCTACACTCCCCATAGTTTCACAGCCATGACACATAAAGATGACTTACACAACCGAGTCTATGAATCACAGCTCTGTGCTGATTCCATAAAAACCCAACTGAAGGAGAGATCTAAACTGCTGGTGGGAAATCTGTTTCAGAGATAATACTGAAAAAATTAACCAATCTTAACAAGGGAAAAAAAAAAAAAAAAAAAAAATCAGTCTTAAATTTTAAGTTGACAATCCAAATAATTGAGCTGACAAGCAAAATGAAATTTCTCTCCCAGAGGAATTTTGCCTGCTGAGCAAACAAACAATAAATATTCAGAGACTATTTCACCCATATCTCTTTACTTTGGCATGTAATTCAGCAGGGGAAGTGTAAAACCCATGTTAAATAAATCCAAATGCTCATTCTTCATGTTTTATTATTAAAGGCTGACCTTCTCAAAACTACAGATTCACCTCCTAATCATGAGACAGATTAAGGGGAAAGGCAGCTGTAATATCTCAAGGTTGAGTCCAGGCTGAGAACAACGCTTTGTTAGTTTGACAAAACAGCAATACTTACAATGTCTTAGCCCTCATTTTACTAGTACTATTACTGTTTCATTGTGCTTTAGGGCTACATTTAATGGTATGTTATGAATACACTGATTAATGATGGGGACTTTACTCTATAAACAACTAAACATTCTCAGATTTTAAAACATCATCATCATCAGACAAAACAATCCCCGCTCAATCTTAACTTTCTGCTGTATCATATGGTCTTCACTAAGCAATAAAGTTACCAAGCCCCCAATTCTAACTTTCAAGCTTAATGCTAGAGCAGCTGACCTGAGACTGAAGCTCATGGAGAGAATGGACACCTGGAACCACCAGTGCCAAATACTAAGACCAAGTGAGGTACCCTGCAAAAGTCGAAGATGTGACTGCAGCACTGCAAACAATACAGCTACCATCACTGACATACAGCAACTGCAATCCTTGAGATGCTTAGGTATGAGATGAAAAACATGAACTGCTATAAGCAGCAGTATCCTCCCTGGAGGAAGAGGTGGGAAGCCAATAACAAGGCAGCACGGACGGGAATTAGGCAGCAATCAGAAATGCAGAAACAATGATGTAGAAAGGCATACCTAAGAAGTACAACAAGCTGTCCATACCTGAGGTCTTGGAAACTGCCAAGCAAAGACTCACAGCCCTGGACACCTGCCTGAAGAGGTACACCAGAGACAGAGGTACACCTAAAAGCAGACCCACCAAGGCTGGAGACAGAACAAAACTGGAAAGCCATATGGAAAAAGGACGCATTGCATAGCATTATTGCTCGGTACCTAGTGAACCTACAAATGACCGAATCAACCTTCCTGAACAGGATCCAGTAACCATTACAGTGGCAGACAGCCAAGAAAGGGTCTCAAGGATGAGCTGCTAGTGGATGGCACCCACCAAGAATGGTTAACCAAAGGTCGAACAGTTCTATCTATCATAATGGATAAGATGTGTAGGCACAGGAATCAATAGATTACGTTACAATACATTAGTCCCCCGAAACTGCAACACCAAACAGACCAACCTCTGCACTGTCAAGATTGACTGCAATAAAGCCTATGACCGCTGTACACATGGATCACTAAACTGTACATCAAAAGGACTCTAAGATCCTTCATCAAGAACTCAGTGGGAATGTGAAAAACAAACCTAGAGGGCAACTTCAAGCCAATCGCACAAATCAAGTGCGGCATCTACCAAGGAGATGCATTGTCCCTGCTGTTGTTCTGCAGAACAGGTCTGAACCCCCTCATCCAGATCATCACCAAAAGTGGTTAAGGATACCAAATGCAGAATGGAGCGACCATCAGCCACCTCTTCCACATGGATGGCATTAAGCTGTATGCCAGGAGTGAATGAGACATCAAGTCACTGATCTATACTATTAGGGTCTACAGATAAGAAGAGGGAAGGTTGTCAGAATCGAGGGAATTGTATTACCAGAAGGCAACGAAGCGAATGTTGAGGAAAGCTACAAGTAGCTTGGAATCCCACAGGCAAACAGAACAATCAAGAGGTTGCAAGCAGATCAGCCACTGCCAAATACCTACAAAGAATAAGGTAGGTCCAGAAAACTCTGAATGGGAAGAATAAGGTTTGTGCTATCAAAACCTATGCCCTGCTGGTCATTAAATACCCCACTGGTATAATAATCTGGCCAAAAGAGAAGGCCAATGCTACTGAAATCAAGGAACAGGAAACTTCTCACAAAGCCCAAAGGGGTTCCCCCTTAAATCTAAAATCATGAGACTATACACTATGTGGAAGGAAGGAGGCCGAGGACCAGTGAGCATCTGAGCCACTATCCAGGATAAAACAGTACATGAGTCCATGAGTACATCAAGATGATGGCCTCAAGCGATCAGGTGCTTAGTGAATACCTCAGGCAGCAGAAACCCAAGGAGGTACAAAAGGAAGATCAAAAACCATCATAGAAGGACAAACCACTGCACAGAATGTACCACCAGAAGAGAGAAGAAGTGGCTAATATCAAAAAAATCATACCAATGGCTGTACAAAGCTGGACAACAGCACAGAGGCACTAATCATGGCAGAACAGGAACAAGGCCTAAGTACAAGATTATCACTATCAGACCATGCAGGACCCCAAATGAAGGCTGTGCAAAGAGGCCCCTGAGTCAATCCAGCACATAACAGAGGGGTGTCAGATGCTAACAGAAAGTGCATACATGGAACACCACAACTAAATGGCTGGCATAGTGTATAGACAAATCTGTGCCAAGTATGGGCTGGAAGTCCCAAGATTAAAATGGGAACTGCCCCTGAAGGTGGTTGGGAACAACCAGGCTAAGATCCTCTGGGACTTCCAGATACAGACAGTCAAACTGGTAATGACTACCTGTCTACCTGACTACCTTAAGGAGGGAACGTGAGATTGACAGATGGATCGGGGCATCAGCAGCAGTAATGCGGTCGGTGTACCGGTCCGTTGTGGTGAAGAAGGAGCTGAGCCGGAAGGCGAAGCTCTCGATTTACCGGTCAATCTACGTTCCTACTCTCACCTTGCTGCTCCTCCACATCGAGAGGAGTCAGTTGAGCTGGCCCGGGGCCCGCGCCTCCCGGGTCGCCCCGGATAATCGGAAGAAGATGGATGGATGGATTATTTGATCATTTTTGTTGCAGCCTTACCTTGGTCCTTGCAGTCACTGTGTCCATTCTCGTGGGTTGCCTCACCATCTGAACTCGGTCTGTCACACGAAGCTTTCTGGTAACAAGAAAGTATAAAATGAGCAAAAAAACTAACTTTGTAGTACTTAATGCAAAGACACAGCTGTCTAATTATACTGTATATTGTAAAAACTTTTAGAGAATCTGTAATATGTTACAAATGAAAAATTAGACAAGGCTGTGTTGCCAAATTGGGAGCGGTTTGTCTTTTAAGAGGCTCTGAATTTGTTCTTTTTCCACCACCAAGGCGCACACATACACTACGTACAGTATGTCTCCAGCAATTTTACCTGCTTTATCCAATGAAAACATGCTAACACCCGTGCAGCAGAATAACTCCCACCCTATGCATAAGACTGACAGTACTGGGTAGCACTGTCAGTGACAGACCGCCTGAGTTACTGCAGGTCCTTCCTTCCTGCTGCTGCCAGACTATACAAAAAACACTGCTCCCTGTAGACCCCTCCCCATATACCTACTGTAAAAAATTATTAATATATTTTTATTGTAAATATTTTATTTTTTACTTTTTCTATATTGCTCCCATTTTTATCTTGTGCCTTACCCTCTGCTGCTGTGACACAGTGAATTTTCCAGCTGCAGGACAAATAAAGGGTTCTTCTTATGTTATCCTACCCATTGCAATTATGTTTAATTATGCCTAAAAATGACCCTTGGAGAATGGATTTATATTTGCAAATCCTACTACAGCACAATGAATTCAAGATTATTAGGTCTAAATAAGGCAGTGCTGACATATGAGAAAGACAGGAGATTGAGGAGGTATTTGATACCATTTTAGCATAAAGTCTCTTGATCAAATGTGAATCCATGTAAATCCATTATAACTTATTTAATTAGGTTATATTTCAGTATTATAGTAGCTTCCAGTTTACTGGTTTTATGGCCTGTTTGTTTCACTGCTGTTATCAACCCTTTTCCAGTAGCTGCAGGCTACTGAAATGCTCTGTTAAAACTACTGACACATAGCACCACGTCAGTCATGTTCTATCAGCTCATATATTGGTCCAACCAGAAGCACAACTCAAAGTAAATGCTAAAAATTAATGCTTAATCAGTTAAAATTAATTAATTGCTAAAAGCAATAATTGATTCCCAAGGTAAAATGAGCAACATATGATATCACTTGGCTGTTTATACTCTGATACACAGACAATTAATATAACGAACTCCAAATAATGGAGGTCGAGTTTAACTGGGAGGCTCTACCTACTGAAAATGATGTTTGGTTGTCAGCTAGAATTTGCCTTGCAGAGAGAGCTTTAACTAAACAACTATCAATACTTTTGGGCCTTTAGTCAAGATACTTATGGAACAAACAATAATGGCTAATATAGTTTTAATTTATGAAAGCAACAATTTCAGCAGAAAAAAATAGCCTTCTACCTGAAATAGATGCAAAGTATATCAGATTTGTGCATCTCACAGCTTAACAGAACCAATCAAAACACTGGAACCAACCTAGAACCTGATCCAAATTTAAAACTCAACAGAACAAAAATAACAATTGGGAAACGGGGGATATGGGATATGGGAAACTACAACATTGACTGATAATGTATTTGCACAGGCTTATCTATCAGCATGCATGTATGTTAGTTTACCTTTTCCAGTTCAGGCTTGTGCACTGGTGACCCAGATCCAGTTCCATCCAAGTCTACACTTCCATTAGCACACACCTCTCTCATCACCTGGAAAATGTAAGGAAATACAACAGTAGTTTATGAAGAAACTGTTCACATGAAACAAGTGGAAAGTCCACACTCATACACATTCAGGTCACCACAGAGGGAGTTCAGTTTATACGCTGATTCATCTAACTTGGCTGGTGGAACATTAGGTCCAAACTGTGATTATAACCAATGGGTGGATCCCTTATTTTAAAATCCTGAAATATTTCCTCACACCATTGCCACATAATTAAGCATCTCATTCTTGCAGTCTAGAAAGTATGCCTGGGGTAATGTAAGCCACATGTACTGTGAACTCCCTCCTCTCATATCCCACCATGCTACTGAATGGCAGCCAAGGGATCATAAGGCAATATAGCACATGCGGTGGTGTAACTACAGGAGGCAGAGATCATGCATGCATGTGTGGTAGGAGCTGTTGGAGGAGTGGGGGTGTCTGGTATACAGTGTTTACTACATCCATGGAATCCTTATGCAATAAGGGGCACCAGTGTGCATTACAGTGACCTTGTTAGACTAAAGACCTGGCAACCCATTGTCATATTTGGCATTCTGAGACATGTTGATGACAGGGGTGTGTGTAGATGAGCGATGTGCAGAGGTAAATGAGAATTTTGATGAACTGCTGTATGTGAAAGTCAACTAATGCACTCTCTGACATACACACATAACACACATTCCCCCTTGTCTTCTCCATAAGCATTCAGAACCATCTTTGGCTGTCCAGAGCTCCTCAGCTCATTGGTTTTGGCTTGCAGGGAGCATAATTGGGTTTCGCTTAGGAAATGACAAGCTGTGGCTCCGTGGGTTTGGCTCAGAGATCAGCTCAGAGGCTGGACACCAGGAAAGACTGCAACATCATGTCTATCATTGCACTGTTGCTTTGCCGGACAGTGCTACTACATAGCCACTACTATGTAATACAAATTAAAGTAGAGGAGGTGGTACTCAACACCAGTTTCAAAAAAAGGAATATGCTGACAATTGAAGTTGCGTCTTTATGCTCTACGGAAGACAATGACATAGCCATTTCTGAGGACGGCATAATTCATATTTTTATGGTGGCAGATATCAACATTTTCTTAACGTTAAGCTATGTATTTGTAGCTATTGTATTGGTGTAGCTATTGTATTATGTATTTTTTTCATTATTTTTTTCCTGTTTCTTATAAAATGTGGCTGTGTGTTTATGGGGTCCTTGCTGCAGAATGTTGAAGCCGTGCAGAACAGCTAAGATGAAAGTATTTATGTGTCTGTATTAGACATTAACATTAAAGTTGAAAAAAAAAAATTAAGGGAGAGCATAACATAAGCATAACATGCAAAACAGGTTCCTGGGTAGGTCACTGCAGTTCGCCACTGCCACTGTGACACTGACATTTTTTCCATTTATATTTCTTTGTTATGGTTTTGTGTATTTTAAAGGGCCGGTGAGAGACAGGCACTGTAAACCAGCTTAAAGTGGAATTCATTATTGCTGTACGATATATTTTCCCCTATACAAATAAGCTTTTTAATAAACAAATACCAAAATATCAAAGACAATGGCATGCACACAATGACCATGCACTGTTACATAGCTTGGACCATAATAATGGACTTTGTGGAATTTGAATGCACATTTGAGCAGGTATATTACATTAATAACAGTAAGCATACAACTTACTTTCTGCAAACTTAGTGTAGAAAAAGGCAAGAAAAGAGAAGTTTGGAGGGGTGATATTACATTAGTCAGCATGACAGGAAATCAGGTCATACTGTAGCAGACAACAAAAAGGAGAGCAATTAAAGAAGGGGGAAAAATAAGAATATGCATATATATTTTAAAATATACTGGGAACGTTTAGGAGAATGAAATAAAACCATGTGTGTCATAAACACATCATTAGCAGACAATGTCTGGAAGAATCATTACTATAACTGGTGAGCCTTGGAAACCTTCAGGTACTCTCCTAGTTTTCCCTTCGCTCTCCTGTCTTTTCTCCCTTTCAGGACTTTCCTATTCCTCCGGTTCTACCCTTCCTTCCTCTTCTCACATTGCTTCCCCTTCCTTCCCTTTTCCTCTCATTTTCTGCCCCCTCCTCAATTTTCAACCCTTCATTTGTATTTGTTACATCCAATTTCGCTTTTGTCATGAGGATACACTGTTGATCAGGCAATCTGACACTAGTGGGAAATTTTACAAGACACTTTATTTCCATTATCCAAATCAATAATATGAAATGCAAGTATGGCTGTTCTTGAAGTTTTATGCCTGTGGGTCGAAGACAGGTTCCAGAGAAAAAGCTGGAGAAAAAGAGGTCATAAATGAGTGAGTGCTTAATACCCAGTGGTCTTAGCAACACAATATCCAAACACAAAGACATGCTAATATTTCTGGCTGGATGCCACCCTTACACACCCTGAGGCCCGAGGGAAAGCGGAGCAGGTCAGAGAATCTACCCCACCATCGCTCTGCTACTAATGATGCACACAGCCTCTAAATCTAGAGGGAGGGTGTGAGAGTGAACAACCTTAGCCAACTGGAAGTGATGACTGCTGATTGCAGTAGCATGATGAAATACATATGCATCGATTAGGCGAAGAAAAACACCGGAGGGATTTGGAGAGTGAAAAATTGCCATAGTGTTATCACTTTGCTATGTTTCCAATATCCCGGCACTGTACAATGTATGCACCCAGACCCAATTTAACCAAGCAACAATTAGTGCAGCCATTACCACATTTTGGTGGGTACAGAGCCTTGTATGTTTTCACAGGTCTGGTTGCAAGAGCCTGCAGATATGTTGCACATGACAAGGTTATCTGCCCCAGCCAATCAATAAACAACAGCTAATTACTGTGTGGACTGAGTAATTGGGCCAAAAAGAAAAACACAAATCTTCGTTTCCTGATAGCCAAAAACATGAAATAGTTGAAACCAAGAAAAAGACAGGAAGCAAACAATAACACAAATAATAAAACTGGTGTTTCCATCAATGGTCTGTAAGTCAAAATAATTTTTTAATGAGAGAACGAAAAAGCATATCCTTGAGCCCAAAAGCCAGTTGGTAAAACTGCAGCAAAGGGCAGAAGGTAATGGGCATGAATGATAACAAAAATACTATTGCAAAAATGGCCAGGAGGAATCATAAATTGTGCACAATAGGTTGTGTGGACAAACAAGGAAGAGGTGATTAGGAAGAGGGTGTTGTGGGGTTTCTTTCAAATTCAAAAACCAGATGAGGCCAGTCTTTCCTCCAGTGACTGAAATAGAAAGATCCCAGAGATGGTGGTACTGCACTAACAACAAATGGACCCAGGGGTTAAAAGCAGAAAGTACCAAAGTCTATTTGATGTCAGCAGGGTGGGTTTGTTTTGCAGGCTTGTTGAGCAGCCAGAGGGAAAGATCAGAGCTCGAAAGAGAAGACGAGGGGGTGGAGAGAGACACAAAGAATGTGTGTGTGAGAGAGGGGGGGGATCAGAGGACTACAAACCAAACATCTTCACATCTGAGTGAAACCAGTAGAGTCACCTGTTCATAACAAAACATTAGTCATACAATATCAGAAAAAGAATTCCTGAAGAACAAAAGCCATGTTAGACTGAGAGCTACAATGGGTACGGAAAGTATTCAGACCCCTTTAAATTTTTCACTCTTTGTGTCATTGCAGCCATTTGCCAAAATCAAAAAAGTTCATTTTATTTCTCATTAATGTACACTCAGCACCCCATCTTGACAGAAAAAAACAGAAATGTAGAAATTTTTGCAAATTTATTAAAAAAGAAAAACTGAAATATCACATGGTCATAAGTATTCAGACCCTGTGCTCAGTATTGAGTAGAAGCACCCTTTTGAGCTAGTACAGCCATGAGTCTTCTTGGGAATGATGCAACAAGTTTTTCACACCTGGATTTGGGGATCCTCTGCCATTCTTCCTTGCAGATCCTCTCCAGTTCTGTCAGGTTGGATGGTGAACGTTGGTGGACAGCCATTTTCAGGTCTCTCCAGAGATGCTCAATTGGGTTTAGGTCAGGGCTCTGGCTGGGCCAGTCAAGAACGGTCACAGAGTTGTTCCGAAGCCACTCCTTTGTTATTTTAGCTGTGTGCTTAGGGTCATTGTCCTGTTGAAAGGTGAACCTTCGGCCCAGTCTGAGGTCCTGAGCACTCTGGAAGAGGTTTTCTTCCAGGATATCTCTGTACTTGGCCACATTCATCTTTCCTTCAATTGCAACCAGTCGTCCTGTCCCTGCAGCTGAAAAACACCCCCACAACATGATGCTCCCACCACCATGTTTCACTGTAGGGATTGTATTGGGCAGGTGATGAGCAGTGCCTGGTTTTCTCCACACATACTGCTTAGAATTAACACCAAAAAGTTCAATCTTGGTCTCATCAGACCAGAGAATCTTATTTCTCATGGTCTGGGAGTCCTTCATGTGTTTTTTGGCAAACTCTGTGCGGGCTTTCATGTGTCTTGCACTGAGGAGAGGTCTCCGTCGGGCCACTCTGCCATAAAGCCCCAACTGGTGGAGGGCTGCAGTGATAGTTGACTTTGTGGAACTTTCTCCCATCTCCCTACTGCATCTCTGGAGCTCAGCCACAGTGATCTTTGGGTTCTTCTTTACCTCTCACCAAGGCTCTTCTCTCACAATTGCTCAGTTTGGCTGGACGGCCAGGTCTAGGAAGAGTTCTGGTCGTCCCAAACTTTTTCCATTTGAGGATTATGGAGGCCATTGTGCTCTTAGGAACCTTGAGTGCTACAGAAATTCTTTTGTAATCTTGGCCAGATCTGAGCCTTGCCACAATTCTGTCTCTGAGCTCCTTGGGCAGTTCCTTCGACCTCATGATTCTCATTTGCTCTGACATGCACTGTGAGCTGTAAGGTCTTATATAGACAGGTGTGTGCCTTTCCTAATCAAGTCCAATCAGTTTAATTAAACACAGCTGGACTCCAATGAAGGAGCAGAACCATCTCAAGGAGGATCAGAAGAAATGGACAGCATGTGAGTTAAATATGAGTGTCACTGCAAAGGGTCTGAATACTTATGACCATGTGATATTTCAGTTTTTCTTTTTTAATAAATTTGCAAAAATTTCTACATTTCTGTTTTTTTCTGTCAAGATGGGGTGCTGAGTGTACATTAATGAGAAATAAAATGAACTTTTTTGACTTTGGCAAATGGCTGCAATGACACAAAGAGTAAAAAATTTAAAGGGGTCTGAATACTTTCCGTACCCACTGTACATCCTTCATTCTTTAAACTTCCTAAATGGAAGTTACAGTGCATCTAATTTCACCTCAATGGCAGCAATGTCTGAAAACTGAAGACTTTCACCCAAATATGAACCATATTACACTGATCCATAGTGAGTGTTGCTAATTCTAGTGTACAGCAACCTTTAGTGTGTTTGACAGCTCTCTGATTTATGCAATGATCCACATAAGCCTGTGGTTTGAAATCATTTTAGAACAACTAAGATGCTTTCTAGCCTTTTGTATATTCCACAGTCATATCTATTAGAGACACTGTGCTTTCAGAAAGGCTGTTACTGTAC
Organism: Mastacembelus armatus; assembly: GCF_900324485.2. Taxonomy (NCBI): domain Eukaryota; kingdom Metazoa; phylum Chordata; class Actinopteri; order Synbranchiformes; family Mastacembelidae; genus Mastacembelus; species Mastacembelus armatus. The sequence continues at coordinate 2,934,118 of NC_046650.1, read as the reverse complement.
TGAAAAATGATCCGAATATTATAAAAAGTTTAAAAGTTTCAGTCATAAACTGATATTTTTAAATCTACAAATGTTAGGAAATACATTAACAAAATGGGTAGTGTGTATCACTTTATTTAAAGCTGTGATTTCTGAGGAAATAAATGACCTATAGTATAGTCAAATGATTTCAGCAAGACAAAATTATTTCCACTTAATAAATGCTTACTCATCTATTTCAGAGCTTTTGAGCAAATTAAGTCTACACAGTTGTCATAAAAATGGATATATTGAAACATTTAGAGCCTCTTAACCATGTGTGGTCTTTTTCTGCAATAAAGGGGTATCTTAGTGTAAGAAAAGCGAAAAATACCTAACACTGGTATTGACGTTATCATGTTACCTTGAGCCACTCTTCCGCCTGTTCTTTGCTCTGCACAGCCAGCACTAGGGCGTCTGCACCCTGGTGGACAATCTTCAATTCGTGCCGCTTCTTCTTGCCGTCTTTAGGGATGTGGGTGATGCTGCATCCAGACAGGGTCAGCTCCATCTGGGGAGTGTGGTCTTTGGAGGACTTGTAACACTGGAAGAAGAGAAGAGGAGCAAGTTATATTGGAGGAAGTAAACATGAGTGTTATCTTGCTTGTTGTCTATGTTTCTTTTTGTTTGCATTTATCCCTTACCAGCAATTTGTTATCCTTGATGACACACAGGAGTTTAGTCCACTGCCCAAAGCGTTTCTTGCGCAGCAGAAATGCACAGATCCTGGCATCTTTCACCAGATCCATGGACGCCTCTTCAGATGGCCACTGGTGACGCATCTTCTGGCCCTTCCCATCCTCCTCTTCCTCATCGTACGACTCGTAGGAGCTGCTCATTGCATCTGAGTCATAGTCTGAGAGGGACATGCACATACAAAAGTTTTATTTCTTAGTCATTAAAGAGCAAGTCATTTCTCCTCAACAGCATCTCCATTTACGACCTAAGTTTTTATGGTTATAAGTGTGTATCAGTGTATGTACTTTAAATCACACTGTCACTCACTGGAGGTGATGTATTCAGGAGCCTTTCCAGGACTTAAAGGAACTGCTTCTTCATAGTAGCCTTCGGGCAGAGAGGAGCTGGGCAGCGGAGGAGGCCCGTTGTTTGGAGGCTGCACAGAGAACACAAATTTCCATTGATGCCATGACAACTGACTACTGTCTTAAACTGCTCACACATCAATCTCTTCACTGCATATATTTTACGTATCACTCAAACGCACTAACATTTGAAGAGAATTCAACCCATTTATTGTGTCACTTTTTCAGTATTACAATGTGTCATTACATTTATGAGAGGGCTATCGAGTATTAAAACAACAGTAACAGCCACTGAACATCTGCCCATTCAGTCTTCCATACATAGCTCCATCCAGTCCCTAAGCAGTTCTCTTAAGCCCACCTTTCTGCTGCACCATAGCATTGCAGTGTTTCAAAAAAGTGCATCAAAAAAACTCCTTCATTATATAAATCAATACTGTCAATTAATGACATTTCTGTCATAGCAATTACAACACACAAATAGAGGTGAATTTTAACAACAATGAGGTTTTGTCTGATGAGTCTTTAATGATGGTGACAACAAGCAAAAATGATAATTCATCTTCCCACCAGCAATTTATCAGTCAGATTGTAAGACCGGATGCAGCCAGCTGTAATTCTTTTGATCACAGCAAGGACATAATTGGCCAAAGTGTCAACTCAAAACAAAGGTAACCATTGTGCAGAGACATTATAGGCATTTGTAAAAAGAAGGGATGATTGTAAGGAAGAAAAGAGAATAATTACACAGAAAAAGTAAATGAGTGGCCAAGAGTTGGTTTAAGAAAACCCTTGTTGGGGCCATTTAATGCTGTCTTAAATTCACTTTAACAAATAACCAAATTAAGCAAAACGGAGATAAGCAGATAATTTATGACTAAAGAGGTGATACAAAGGTATTTTTGTTACTGTGCAATGAACAATAAGGTCTTGAATGTTTTTAAGATATTTTATGGTATTATACTACAGCGTCCATGGCAGATGGAGGCATGGGGAGAGGGTGGAGAGCAAAAGTGGAAGTGAGACCTCCTTTGTTTAGACATGTTCTCTTTGACATGATACTGTCCTACACATTGAGTTATTAGAGCAGCAGATCAACTGCACAGCTTAATGTGTGCGTCTTGGCCAGTGCTGCACTTCTCTGACATTTTAACTCTTAGCAATAACAGAACTGTGGTTATAAACTTCAAATTTGAATCTTGCAGCACACAGAAACCTATGTCTCACTGCTTAGTATACATCACTATGGTGCCAGTATTTCAACACTGTACACAAAAGTACATTACAGTGCTATTTCCAGATTTATCATCATGTCTTCCTTAAAACAGATAACGTTAATTGAATGGCCTGTTTAACCTGCAGCCCAGCAGACTAAAGCATGCTAGCACCAGACAACTTCAAAGTGCATAAAATGTTGTCAAGCTACAAAGACCTTATAAGGCCACACTCTAAGTTTTCCTGACAGCCCTTCTAACAAAGAGCATTAGCTGCAGACTTGTTTCCTCTTATGGAAAACTCTTTTGACTTCTTTTTATATTTTATTTACTGTTGGTTGTGTTGATTTTCCAGCCAGTTACAAATAGAATAATGTCCATAATTGTTATGAAACTGTAGGTGCTACAGTCCATTTGTTACAGCTGAACCAATCAGGCATCAGCACTGCAGTGACATAACCAATCAATGCTGTAGCAATGTAGAACATTCATGAAAGGGTGTGGCTGACGTGCAGCCTTAATTATTTCACCCAAGTTGCAGCATTGTTCTCAAATGCGCACTAGTGCACATTGACTAAATGTATTAATTTATTTATTAAAATAATGTTCAGACATATTTTACCTCACTCAGTTGGCTCCCTGAAACTATACCTCTGCTTCTTTAAGTATAATGTCAGCAGCACCAACACTCCTCAAAGTGTCCCACGGGCATCCTCAAGTAGGTCCGAAAGCAATCATGGTACAGCTTCAACTCCTGCACCAAATGGTGAAACTCTCCATGTTCACTTCTTCTTTTTAGTACAGGGTGCATAAGATTTTTCTTTTTTTTTATTTATTAAAATAGGCACTAGTTCAGCATCACTTCATGTGGAATCTATTTTTTGTAGTATGATGTTTTAGAATCTGTAGTCGCATATTAGTGTCATTTTTTATGTGAATTTTTTTGGTGTGTTTAAGTTGCCCCAAATATTTGACTAAATAAAGCTGGGTAAACAAGACAAAAGGAATGGTTGATTGAGCCCAAAACACTGTGATCACTGGCTGTGCAAAATATGCTGATATTGACATAACACACTTTGCCTGATCAAATTATTGCTTTTTAACCCTGTGTTATGACCATGGTGATGTTCCTCAGCATCAGAGATGGAGCAAATCCTGTTAGCTGAGGTACAGCCAAAAAATCCAGTGCTATGTTTTAAAGTGAAATCATTCAAATTCACAATTTTATATCATTTCAAACGTTTTCTGGGATTTCTATTTTACCTCTCACCATCTCCAAAAACACCACCTAAATCAAACATGAAGCAAAGGCTCATTTGTTGATATTAGGGCCAAGCCCACTCTTTGCCAATAATAATTCAATAAGAAGCTGGAGTCAGGCCCTAAAGCAGAAAAAGTCTGGAGATGAAAGGTAAATGCTCATGAATACCAGGCTTACAGCACCATCCACCCAATAGTTCACTATGTTTAAAACTCCATGATGTGACATTCTCTTAATCTTGTTTTCTCACACTGTTAGTCATTTATAGTTTGGTTCTCAAACCAAAAACTAAACAACTAGTCTTTTTTCCTCCCACTTTATCACTCTGTTGCACAAAAATGAGCCAATTAATCACACTGTATCGTGTGTGGCTTTTGGTGCACTGTGCACAATACAGAGATTAGTTTCTTCTTCTTCTTGTTTCACTCAATCAACCCTTACCCTGTGCTAATCCTCCTCTTCATCCTGCCTGTTTTTTTTTTTCATCTATAAGTCAAGTTGCAGGCCAGCCCTCTAGCAGAAACCTTATCACATCTCCTTTGGGGGAAACAGTGGTTCAGTGAACTCATTTCTTGGCAGGGATACACTGCCCTACTAAACTCCAGCCCTGCCAGAGTTATCCTCCCTAGCCCAACCATATAAAGAAAAAAAAAAAGAAATCCCTAGGAGAGGAAAACAGACATTAAGCATGGCAGAGAAGTGTGGGGTTAAAAGAACAAAGCCACTCAGCCTCAACAGTCAAATAATGACCCACAACCGCAGGTTTGAGAAGTGAACGTGAATGTGGACATGATTGTATTTGTGGATGAAGATTTTTTTTTTTCTATTTCTATTGTATTTGGGGGGGGGGAACATTTTGCCTTCATTTGTCTGTGGGTCACGAAAAGGTGGACAGGAAACAGGCAAGACAGAGATAGAGAAAGGGGGGAGACCTGTGATAAACATTGCAGGCTAGACTCACATCGTTGATGTTGTGCATGCATTATGTTCATATTTTCAGTGCTCTGCCAAAACCACTCAGCTATTAAGGTGAATGTTGATTTGCAGCTTTATATCTCACATCACAATGACTTCCTTAGAACCTTTTTCAGTAACAATAACACCATTAATAATCATGTACTCCATGAGTGCCACAGAATACATTACATTATACTCCAGGGAATGTGATACCATTGCTCTGCTATGTAGTGACTGAAAGCTTAAAGGCTCCAGGGTGAGGAGTGTATTTGCATACACACACACACACACACACACACACACACACACACTTGTATACACACAAACACAAACAATTTTTTGCTTAGCTTTCATCCCCTGAAACAACAGCTTGGTCGTTTCACACAAGAGATTTGCTGATCCTTTACAGGAGTTCAGTGTGGTGACAATACGTATCGCCCCTCTGTTAACCATGTACACACACAAAGAATGACTGACAACACACAAAGGTCCATGTTTCTCTGAAGTCTAGTTCTAATCTGAACCTAAAGCTTTATCTGTTCCACCGATCTCCAAAACATTCACTGACTATCTTCATATCTTAGCATACATCTGGATAGGGGCTCAGCAGTCATGTTTTCTTCCTTTCTTTTCAGGTGTTAAATGCTCCACTATATCTGATGTTCGCAGGCAATGCATAATTAGTTTTTAGTACTCTTTACTTGAAACCAGTTGTATGCTATGGCAAAAATGATCCTACAAGAGTGGTGAGAATGAAGCAAAACATTAAACGTGTGAGCTAGACAGCTAAACATCCTTGTTATACAGTAAACCAAGGGGATTTGTAGATCTAGGTGATCATCTTTTCTCTTTGTGATTTGTTGTTTCTAACAATAAAACAATAAAACATAATACCACTCAACTATGTCCAATATATATCAGAAATACCTAAATAAAAAAGTATGGTTGGGGAAGAAAATGATATTATGTTGGAATTAGGATCTACTATGGTAAAATATCACCATAGCTGCTTTGTAGGATAATGCTCTTCTAAAGTGTCCACCGTCCAACCTTATGCTAAGTGTCCACTCTTGGTCTGAAACCATTGGAAGAAAATAAAACCTAAAATCCAAGCAAATAATAGTATGATGAGAGTATGATGTGCAGTTTTTTGTTTTACTTAAATTGCTTAATGCACTTCAAATAAGCTGTCTGAAAAATATATCTGGTTGCTAAAAATAGGGGTCTCTAAAAGATAACAGTCTTTCAAGATGCTCATTGATTTATCTCTCCCATAGCAAGACTGCTGAAACCTTCTACACTTTCTACAAGTTGGCCCTGCCTGCAAATTAACCTATAGGTAAAATTAACTTGACAGAAAGATACCAAAATGTGCATTGCAACCTTATAACTTCATTATGTGCAGACAGTTTTGCATTACTTGTTTCCTTAAGAAATGTCATTTAGTGTTGTGAAGTTAAAGTAAAGAAAGCTTATCATCAAAAGTGTAAAAACTACAAGTAAAAATTGCCAATACATTTACAAATGGAGTACCATGTTTCATGTTATTTTGAAGAATACATCTGCAGTCAAAAGTAGACAAGCATGTACAGGTCATGTGCATGAATGCAGGTCAGAAATGTCGGAATTCCAAAGCCCGAATATGTAATTAGCTGGTGGTTAAGGAGTCCTGAACTTGGTTTGGCTACTTGGAGTAGGAGGCATGTCTGCTGCTCTGACCCTGGCCTGAAACACACATCCAAACATTTATGCCATGTATCCATTTTTGCATTGTGTAGGAGGACTGAACTAAATGCTTCTGCCACATTGCCAGTGGGGTGCTGCAATGGATAAAATGAGCAGACATAGGAAAGACACTCCCTTAGGAAAGGATTTGAAAAGGGAAAACTGCATTTCCCATGATTCTAGGTAAATTACCAGTGGTGGAAGAAGTAATGCTGATGAGTGCTGGAGCTTTTAGAATCCACCATAGCATACTGGTAGAAAGTTTAAATAATTAAAACCATAAGGCAAGCCTTTACTATTGTGAGTAGTTAATTTATTTAAGAAAGCACCATAATTCCATATTCAAGAACTCTACCAAAACCTTGGGGTGGGAATTTATAGTTCACACAACTCAATTAGGGTACTAAAAATGCAGCAGTAAATTGTGGTCAGTACTATTTCTACAGGACATGTTAATTTCTTTACTAATTTCTGTACTGTATCAGCAGGTGAACTGTTATTTGGAGGATATCTGGAACCACTGTAGATTTGGGTTAAATACCCCAAAACACTCACCAAGGTATGGACAATAAGTGTAATATATTTGTATGCTTCTTTTAAAACCTAATTTATAAAGAAGAACATACTGCTGAGGCCTGTGCTCTTTTCCAACACCATCCATATCTCTCCTTCTCATTCACATCTGGGAAGAGTACAGTGCAACCACAGTCTTCTATTGTTGGCCTCGAGTCATCTTTCCATTTGTGCATCAGGAGGTTAAGTGCCTTGCTCAAGGTCACATGGATGGTAGTTATTTAAGGGATCGGGGCGTTTTACTCCTTCATCTCCCTTGACAAGATTTTTGCAGCTGGTCCCAGGTACTGCTTCCATTTCCAAGCTACTGCCACCCTGATTTTTTCAACTGGACTGGACAAATGTTTCAGATCAGGCAGTATGCAAGAATATGATTTTTGTCAAAAGTTTAAAATTCTGCTATAAAACTGAAAGGCACAGAAAGAACACATGGGATAAAAAAGTGGACAGATATGAATGCATATACACACTGCTCCCCCCACACATTCTTTGAAGTTTATGCATGAGGTCAAACTAAAGCAATGAGTTATAAATTGTGCCAGACTGCGAGAGAAGATGAAAGCACAGAGAGCAAATGTCTATGTTGCTAGTTACCCATCAGCCTCTAGTTTGACCCAGCATGTCCTGCATTTGTCCTCGGAAAACCCTGAGTGTATGTGAATAAGTGAATAAGCATGTTATTCTAGGGGAATGTGTACTATTGACCGCTTGTAGCCTTACTGATAAATGCTCTCTTCAGGTCCACAAGTGTGCACTTAGTCCAATTAGTTCACAGATGTTTCCCAAAGGTCTTCGGTTTTTTTGCCTGATATAAGCCCCAAAACATAACCTGTGTTTGTGACTGAAATGTAAAACTCATCGGGTGTCTAGAAGATCTATTCAGATTATGTACAATACTCAGACATACAACACAAATATGAAATTTATACTCCAACAGGAAATTCGTGTCTCATTTACATAAAAGAAAAAGTTGCCTTATATTTATACAAATGTTCAAATATACTGCATGCTTTAACTATTATTGGGCATTGTCATCTAAACCCATAAAGCATTAACCCAAATTAGTTGACCTGGTGTCAGGTCAATCTGTGCATTTAAATCTGGGATATCAGTTGAAATATTCTGATAAACAACACCATTCATTATCATGGTGATTGCAACATTGGCAGCTGTCCAGCAGCATTACTGACACACACTGTGTGGGAAAGGAACTCAGTCTATCTGTCAACTGATATTTAATACACGTTCTTTACATAACAACCCTCTTTTACACCCCACACACATATTACCACTATACATTCAAACAAAGTTAGTATATCACAAAAAAACAGAAGGCAAACTAGACTCTGAGAGGCTAACACACACATACTAAACTTGTCAAAAAAATCCCCACTCTGCAAGACTCAAGGCCTTGGCCAAGCCAACCTCTGTGATACACATCTAAGTGTTCCACTTGTCTGTTTATACATGAACCACCCATGCTAGTGTTACCTCTGACAAAACAAAACCGTTCTCACAACTCCCATGTTAAACTCTATTCTTCACTTCCTCTTCATCACTTTTCCTCCTTCCTGCCTCAGGCTCCTGAGTTAAGTGTGTTTTTTTGGGACAGGTGCATTCATCAGAGTGTTGTTTCTGACGGATGTTCCAGTTTGCCAGCTAAGCTGGAAAAATAAGTGAAGCGTGAGATTGGGTTGGGTATTTCCTGCATTTTTCTCATCTCACAATGAGGTGGAAATATAGGTCAGCAGTAGCCGGCGGAAGCCAGCAGGAGCTGGTAGTCCATGGTTTTGGAAAAGAAGGGTGGGGTGGCCCTACTGTCCTTGGAAAAGTGCCTTGTAGGTCCATATCTGAAATGGAACCAGTTAAGAATACTAAAAGCGAGTGAAAAGTCACAGGAAGGAATGTATATGTACAGAATGAAAACACACACACACGCCAAGCAGCATGTGATAAAAAGTAATAGAGTGTAAAAGGCAATTTCCTGTTGCCTTTGACTAAGAAAGGACACCTACCTAATAAGATAGAATGTTCCCACTATCATTTTAGTTAAAATCTGGCTAAGCAAGATTCATTTACACCAATAATCATAATTACTATGATAATCTGAGCCAATACAGCACTTCCTCATTTTACTGCTTTACTGTAAAGTTGAAATATGAGACACTTTTGTGATTAAAAAAAAAAGAAAAGAAAAGAAAGCCAGTGTATATCAGCTTGCAAATACAGCTCATATAATTGTGGATCCAAGAAACGACTAGCATTACTCTCAAAGCATTTTATTTTATTGTAAGATAGAATTTTAGGAAATTTCCATTCCTCTATGTTAATAAGATAACATGGCTTCAGTAGAAGTATGTATGGGGGCATTCAAGCCAAACCCAGCCTTTTTAATCTAGTTACTCTGCACCATGGACTTTGCATGTCCTCTGGACATCTCTCATAAACTATGCAAAAAATACCAATTGGTCACATTGTGGTTTATACATTGTGTGTATAAACCACCTTTAGATCTCATTTGGTTTAACAGTCAACTCTATTAGTTCTGGACCAGATTGAAGAAATAGCTTCACTTTTCCCTCAGTGCTTTATTAAGTCACTCTGATCACATCATGTATCAGGAAAAAAATCCTGGCAGCGTAAAAAGCCTTTGAAAGCACTTAAGTGAGGGGAAAAAAGTTGTGAAATAGGTTTTCCATCCATGCTCCAGTTTCTCAGTGGGGACTTTTTCCAGAGAGTGTTAGCATAAGTAGACTGAAACACTTCTGGCCCTCAGAATTAACTATGCTGTGGGCATGTGTCGATGTGTGTTAGTGAGGTCACACTGCTCACTGCAGTTAAAAATTAATCAAAAATTAACCAATTTAGGTTACCCCAGTGACAAAGTGCAACACTTCTCAATATGATCTGTTAAACAACCTAACATCCTATCTCAAGCCAATGACACAATAGTGTTGATGTCAGTGAACACTGCTGTAGTTGACCAAACTGCCAAGTAGGGGAACCCCACTGAGGAATTAAGTGAAATATAAAGAGAGATATATCAGTACCAAATGGAGACCAAGCTATGCAATGCGACAAACTACCCAAGGCAAGTAATTTCTAAAGATGTATAAAAGCAGGACTGGTTCAACTAAAATTTCGTGACTGCAAGACAAATCTTACTGTACATGCAGTCTATAGCTTGATACAGCACAGTGATATAGTTACTTGATAGACTGGGTTTCACCTACACTGAAAAACATTTGGTTTGGCAAAATACAACAGTCCTACAAATACAGAGCTGATGCTCTATGGCCACTTGGTAATGACTTGCAGTGGGTGAGAAACGCTTTGAGAAGAAGTTGGATTCAAACATCTAAATTCACATCTAACCACTGATAATACCTAACAATATAAAGAATATAAGAGTGCAATTAGACTTTGTGTGTACAGTATTGGTTACATCTGAATACAAAGCTAGGGCTGGGTCGCATATTTATCTTCCAAATCGCTTGGGGAGGAGAGGGTTTGTCTGATTCAAAATGAAAAGGAGAGGAAATGGATTCCAAATGGGACCCAGACTGCTACAGATATCCCAGCCCAGCTTGTGTGTATACAGCATGTCCATCACATGAACACACTTCTGTCTGCCCCTGCCTCCAAGTGCAGGAAAGAAAGCAAACATAGGCGACACATGCTGTGATGCATGATGCAACACACATTCATGTGTGTGTTAGATAGTTATCTTGTAGAGTGAGGGAGGGTCTGCTTGAGGAAGGGACAGGGGAGGGGTGAGGGGGGTGGCATTGCTCTCCAACATCAACACAGATGGAAATCATTTGGGTCTCAACAAGAGGTCTGGTCCACACTCTGAGTCATTGTGGAGCCTCACATGGACCAAAAGATGCAACTGTTATAACTAGAGTACTGACTGAAATGCAACAGCAGTGTTAAAGCATTAGCACAAAATGCTGATATCAGCCTCTTCAAAAAATGTGAGGATTTCATGATTTGCATAATTACAAACAGAATACCTTAGGGTTCTCGACTCAGCGGTCCAACAAACCAAGCATTGAAAGTGATCATCTTAGCTTCACAGAATTGGCTTTTTCAATATTTTTTGGACATTCTAATTGACAAATAGAACAAATCGTAGACTGAGATTAACCAATGGCTGCATTAAAAAACAGAATACTTGCTAACAAGATATGACGTAGCAAAGATACAACATCTGGATTTTGCCTCAATGCAGATTAATGTAAACACAGAATTTTATTTTTCAGAAGTTTTGTTCAAACTACTTGACAGCTGGATGGAAACTCTACGTGTGACTGAAACAGTAAGCTTGATGACATGACTGTATTTCATGCCAAAGATAAAAGAGCAATATTAGTATAGTATAAATCTTGGATATGAAAAGAGACAGAAGGAGAGAGATTCTTGTAGTCCTAAAAGACCTCAGTGGGATTTTGTCACACTTAGTGGTCACTATGATTTAATTAGAACCAGACGTTGTTTTCTGTGTGCTTAAATATGCGTGTATGTATCTGTATGTGGCATGTAGCTCACTGTAAAATTGTGCTGTGATCCTACTCCTTAGATCGCTAAAGATATTTATGGGGTGACGGGTGTGGTGAGGGATCTAACTGACATGAAAGGTCCAGATTCTCTTTGAGTGTATCCAGAATGTGTGGCTGAGTAAACCCGCCAGTTTTACTGATTTACACACAAGTCTTCTATAAATCCAATGGTTGTCTATTTCACTGGGGGATATACTAAATTCATTATATTTTTACCTCAAGTTATTATTTAGAAAGACATCAGATATCAACTTAACAGCTGGAAACATTTTAGAACCTAAGTGAGTTTGTATTTGACCCTAGAAACACAGGGCATTTCTATGTTCTGTTTGTTACCAATACATGCTGGGACTCTACACCTAAACTGTAAGAAGAACAGCAATTCCACATTGCAAATGAGAATAAATGGAAGCACCAACTAAAAAACTTTACTATTTTGTTGTGACACATGGTAATACCACAACTTCTATTAGTGCTTGGTTACACTGTTAGTGATTGGTCTTGACACAGCCAGTGCTAGCCATTTCAATATCCTTTTATACACTGAACATGTGTGCAAGATACAGTGTGCATGTCAAACTGCAGAACTGCAATTTCTTTCTGCATCATGGAGGTCCATATGATTTGATTACGTCCCCCTTTCCCACACAAGCAGAACACTGTATAATTGACCACCTCCATTCTCTCCATGTCATTTTTAACTTTTGATTAATTTACGATTAGTAAAATCATACTGCCTTTTCACTGAGCATTTCCAATTGCATTTTAAATCCACTGAGTTACTCTAAACTAACCATTCCTTATATAACAATGAGTAATCAAAATGGCTGCTGCAGGCTTTGGGGTTGACCAAGCACTGATGTAGCTTCTAAAGCCACAGGCTCTCAGTCTTACAGAGTGTTGGTTTGGCTCGCAGTGAGGCCTAACAGGTCACAGACCGTGGCCAAGGCCGTCTCTTACTCCTCCATACACTCCCACTATTCCATTAGGTCTCCCTCCTCTATTTATTGCACTTACTCACCCACAGTAAGTCATGAGTGACGCTTTATAAAATACTGTATCCTGCAAATCAACTACATCTGACATAAAAATACAACTAAACACTTTTATCTATACCAAATGCTGCTCTCGTTTCTTTTATTCTGTGCCCTGTTTACGCCTTTTGCTTTTGCAGTTTCCACGCTTTTCTCTTCCTTTCACCCATAGATCTTGTTCTTCCCACAAGCTGGAATCTATACAACTTAAAGAAATTGAGAGTAGAAAGAAAGGGAGCAGAAGTTTTTTTTCCCTGCCTGGACAGAGGTTAGTGTGGAAATGTGATGAATGGTAATTTCAGGGCTGAGAGGCAGCAAAAGAGAGACAGAGAGCTAGAGGAAAATAAAAGACAGAAGCTGGGTTTCAATCCAAGTGTATTTATGAGAATGGTACTTTATTCTTCTTATTCTGAACACCCTGCACATGTTATCTGTACAGTTCATACTATGTGTGCTATATTTCCACTGAGCCTTTCTGTGTGATATAACTGCTGGCTCTGGTATGTTTAAATTTCCCTCCTTTGCTATTTTCCTTTTTGCTGATGCAAAAGCCCAAGTCTACAATGTTTATTTCAGTCTATGGTATCACATAACAAATATACAAATAGAGTTTACAGCATACTATTGTTTACTTCAACCTGAATATGTTAATTATGATGTCTCCAAACCTTTACACATACAGGTGTGGATATGGTTGTAAATACTGTCTCAGATAAATAAACCTGGATATTGATCTGTATCCATCAGTTATAATCTCCATCAGTTTATATTAATGTTTAATGTTTTTATTTCTGAGAACACACTGGCATCACCTTAAACAAACTGTAGCAATGTCTGGATTTGCTAATTTGTATGTACACCCACTCTCAGGTCAGGTTTTGGAAGCAAACAGAATGATCTCAGTCATTTTTCGATTGTTTTTGAGCACCTCATCATGACTCAATGTGACACTGGCATTCCTTGACTGCTTGGTTCTGACTGCGCAAATTAGCTGAGAAACTTTTTCAACTCATCACTTGATCCAGAATATAGTTAATCTACTGGAGCATCTCAAAAAAAGAGTTTTAGACAATGTTAAGTTTATTCTTTTTGGCTTGTGGTAAGTTCTTTTGCGCTTTTGAATATATCTAAGAATAAAAAAGGACATTAGTGTGATACTGTACAATGTCAGTTAAAGCATGGATAAGAAAATAAAGATTTTCACATACTTCCCTTTGTAATGTTTCAACTTATTTTATTAACTTTTATTAACTTTTATCAACTTATCTTATTTTTTATTACAGCGTACAGCTGACTGTAGGAGAGGCTGGCGAAGGTGCAAAGCATAGTGCTGTCACATCGATAATGCAAATTTGATCCTTGCTCTGACAGTACGGCTGGGAAATGTATACGTAACATAATTACTGAATGGATGAATAAATAGGCTATAGAATAAACATACTAGATAAGAAAATGTATAACAATTGCACAAGTAAAATAATAACTACTCTCTTATTGTGGCATTGTTACACTTTAAAACAGAATGTTGCTTCACCGGAGGACAGGGAGGAAACTGGTGCCGCACATGAAGACACATAGAATTTCCCAAAACAAACTGTCCAACAGAGGTACAGGTGGTGGTGGAGATGGTTTTCCACCTAAAAAGGTGTGAATATCTTTTGACAACTGCAACTAGCCTTGTTTTGTTTCAGTCGGGGACCGGAATCAGCGCAATCTCTTAAGAATTAAAGATTTATTATGTGCAGAGTAATTTCCATCTCAGAGTGCAGCTTAGTTTCTAAGTGTGAATTCATTATAATATAGGCTACAGTATGAGTGTACCCTGAACACCACCTACAGATATGATGGTGTAACACATGCCATGGTGCGGTACAAATGACGAACAGTCGCGGTGAAAGCAGAAACTTACAGTGGCAAAGAGTGACACTTTGAACCGCTACTACTGTACATTCACTGCCAGCTTTCAATACAAGACAGTTATGTGGTACAGTGCGATGAAGGCCTTTCAGTTGGTAGTGACTGATAAATGCCTGTGAGATGCAGATGAAAGCTCCAAAACCATTACAGAGCGGACACTAGATTAGGAATGACCTTCCATGGTGAGGTGTCACTCTGCTCACATTTCACAATTTGTGTGATTTCTTTCGTTTTAATCATGTGACAACATTAAATGTGTAAGTTGACACCTTTGAACAAAAACTTGTGACTTTGTGTTCAGTTGATGAACAAGAAACACCTAGCAGGATCAGAATTTACTACAAAGGCAGGAGCAGAGAATAGGGCTAAAAAGTAGAGACAGAGACATCACTCCTCCTTTCTCATGCAGTTTTCCAGGAAAACCTCGGCTGTGATTTCCAGACACACACACTGGGGTCACCGGAGGAGGCTGAGGACTGGTTTTAATTATAAACTGCACTGTAAGGCCTCGTGCCTCAGTGTGTGTATGTGTGTGAGTGAGTGAGTGAGGATGTTGAACAAGGTGTTGTGGCCTATTGTTATGGTGAGAAGGTTTTGCGAGCCACAAGCACCTGCGTTCCATCAAATTCAACTGTTCTAGCATTAACGACATGCACGCACTCCCTGTTATTCCTTATGCTTCCTTATACACATGCATGCTCCTCATGTCACCTCTACCATGTTACATCCACAAAAACAATTGCTGTAATAGAGATGTTACAGCCCTGGCTGGCTCTCAGGGTGTTGCAAAGCTCAGTGTGAAACAGGAAAACAGTGAGGCCATGACTAGCCTTCCTACTGCTTTACAAGTGACTGTAAAAACACATCTCACATGGCTTCTGCACCCCACTGAATTATCACACCTAACATCCTTGCCACTGGATAATGTTTAGTTGTTTTATATTTACATTTAACTTAACAGAAAATGTCTGTATATATTATATTAGTGGTGACAGGACTAAGCCCATACTGACAAATATAACAAACTTTTTTTTTTCTTCATAGTCATTTTCACATTTGTCATACCAAAATCACATCCTGAACCATATGATCTGCAAATGACTTTCATTGCATTGCTCAACTCAGAATTTGTCAGCGTTGCCATGACAATAAGTAAAGTCTGTGTGTTTCACCTGAGAGTTGTCAAAATTTTGGCACCACAGCAGCCTGGCTGAGCCAGAATTAGAGACAAGACACAGCACTGGAAAGAAAGTGACACCAACTTGGCAGGGGGATGGAGAAACACATCTGATGGCCACACATACATCCGAAGCACATACTGGAACTGAATGTTTATCTTGTTCATAATATGATACAATAGGGTATAGTTACAACCTGCAAAGCTACAAATTCTATCTAAGAGGACATCTGAAACTGAGTATGAAGGCTTATGATGTTTCCTGGTCAGGTTAATGGTAATGTTCCTGTAGGACTAACTGTATCTCTTCAACGTTAGTAGGATTCACTGTACGGTTTTAGGTCTTAGGACAGGTCTTAGGTTATAGGACAGAACAGTGAACTTACCAGCCAGGGGTGAGGAATCTCTGGAAGGGGCATCTGAGGTGGGGCAGGTAGCCCACTGTGGATCTCTGATTTAAATGAAGGCTCTGGAGAAAAGAAAATGACAGACAATATAATTTTTTTACTATACATACAGTATGTATAATGTACTGTAATGTAATGCAATTGCACTCTATTTCAAAGTCATGCAACAGCTGAACTTTAACATTTACAGTAGAAACAAATGCAAATTCAATTCTACATTGTGCAGCACTGTAGTTAAATGTACAAATATTTATTTTTTAGTTGTTGCATGAAATTGGTATTATGTAACTAACTATGTACCTCTGTTACTACCACCACTGAAATACTCACATTGCAGCCGTTACAAATAGATGCTGGGCAGTTTTCCCTTTCTAACTTAGAATATTTCCAAAATTCAACATTTTAGACTTATCATGCATACCATGCTGTAAACTGTATTCTCTGTTTACAAAACATGTGTGACTGCTGCCCCAAAACAAAGAATCTGGCATAGTTTTGGCTCAGTAAAGCTGATGCCAATTAGATTAAAAAATGCAGTGATTGGCCTTGATCCCAATCTTTGAGATTCGACTGGGACATCCATAATTAAAATGAAAATGTGGCTACATATTTCTGAAGAGTTTGTTGTGGCTTGTGGTCTCACCTTTTTCAGACAGGACTCTGTGGAGGATGTTGGATAGGTGCAACTTCTTCTCTCGGACCCCGGCGCTCAGATACTCCCTGTCCAGCAGGTCCAGGAACAGACGAAGCTCACACACCAGCTCCTCCATCGCTGCAGAGTAGACACACACACACACAGACGATACAACCAGGTCATTTTTCTTTCAGACACTTCAGATGTTCATTACACAAACACAATGGCTTCCCATAAGTCTTGAACACAGCAAAATTCCTAGAGTGATAGGACATAGGCATTTAGACAGGTTGTAAATAAAGAGTTTGTTCAGAGGATCTGAACCACTTTATTTAAAGGTAAAGCTAAGCGAGCAGACCATTCACATCAATAATCCTTTACTCAACAGAAAAACCATGCACACTACTAAGCGGTACACATTTACACATCCTAGATATTTTTGCCTTCTCCCATTCACTGCAATTAAGGTCTGCCTCCTTTGTCCAACTTTGACTGTGCAAACATGCTGAGTCTGCCAACAGAAACACTAATGCACTGCTTGGAACTGACCTCCCCCTGTTTAGTACAATGTTACACTTCCAGACTCAATACCACCCTCAAGTCTGATGCACTGTTGATGGTTTGTAATCACTCTGCACAATATTTACTGCATCCATTGTCCACACTGGAATATCGCATCATTTTCTGAGTTCCGGTGCAGGCAATAAGGGACATGTGACATACAGTACCTTAATTCTGATTTCTTTTTTAATATTTTTTGAACAACAACTGAACTCCATTTCCTTTTTATGGGTTTTATTATTTATATAGTATTCTGTAAAATAACCATCACTAGCTTAGTTCTTTGGAAAGCAGTACAAGAATTAGCAACCACAATCCCCTGTAAGCCATCAAAGTTCTTACACAACATAAACTACACACAGAAACAGGTAATGGAATTATTTATTATTCAGGCCTCACGTACTGCATGTTTTAGCTATAGTAAAACACCCTATAATCATTGATTAAACAGACAACAAAGGCAAACACAGTTATATAACCCACAAGTGGGCAGCCAGGTAGAAAGATGAAAAACTGATGTTTCAATCAATCATCAGAACAAACAGCACTTCAGTCCAGCATGAAGACCCAGCGGGCTGCTCAGAGCAGACAGACTTGGCAACCCAGCTGACAGATGTAATGCAGCAGAATTATAGCTGCTGGTGGAAAACACGACACTGCCTCCCCACACAGAACAAAACAATAGAAGGTAAAGCCAATACAGCACAGTGCTAGAAGCTGAGGTACTGTATGTGTGTGTGTGCAGTATTTAAGTGTGTATTTATGTTCGTACACCTTCACACACTCATATCTGAGAGTTTGTTGTGATATGGATGGCATCAGACTGAGTTCATAAGTATGACTGGGAGCTGCCATGCTCCGCACAGGCACTCAGATAACAAGCACCTCTCTCAAACAGAGGGTCCTGGCCTGTTTAGGAACAACTCAAGCTTGTTGTAAACATCTCATTGTATCAGAGGTGATGACAAGTGGAAAGCAGCTGCAGATTGAAAAGGGCGAGTGGCGTTAA
Organism: Mastacembelus armatus; assembly: GCF_900324485.2. Lineage (NCBI taxonomy): Eukaryota > Metazoa > Chordata > Actinopteri > Synbranchiformes > Mastacembelidae > Mastacembelus > Mastacembelus armatus. The sequence goes on along the minus strand of NC_046650.1, from coordinate 2,916,026 downwards.
GGATAACAAGTTCATTACGATTTATTTCACCTCTGTGTACCACGGAAGAGCTGACTGAGAGCCTGATTTTCTTTTCTAGGTGTTCCCTGTATCATGACAATACACTAACTCTGAGCAGCTGGATGAATAGGACGTTTAGTGTCTTGTTCAAGGACAACTTGACAGTTGTTGAGGCAGACCTGGTCAGACTGAAAAATTCCCTGAATCAGCGAAGCACAACTCTCACCATTTCAGTTACAAGATGGATATTTAGATTATTTGATGATTTGATTTGTGTAGGGCATTAATAAAAATGTTCAAAAACAGTCAAAATTGTACATTTTGATTCTTACATGTATGGACTTTCAACAATTTTGCCACATTTGCATTGCCAAGGAGCTCTGCTGAGTGAAACTGGGTTTCTTAAAGGCAACATGCACCACCATGATGTGCATCAAATGTACCTTTGAAAGGTTATCAGAAAGTTGTACTCTTGTCTTAGATTATATTCATGAATAGAGGTTCATTCCGTACAGACAGCAAAGTCCCACAGAAGATGAAGCCTCCACTTCCTGCCACTAGCTGTGATATGCTTATGTTCTTTAAATAATAATATTACATGAGATTAGATTAGATTAGATTAGATAAACTTTATTGGTCCACAACGGAAATTTCTTGGTCACAGTAGCTCAGTTACATACAGACAATCTTGAAAACAATTAAATAACAAAAATGAAATGACATCAGCTAAGGCTAGAAGCACAGGGGGTGTACTGATTTGACCTAAGTGCAGAATGTCCCTGCAGTTTAAAACTAACCAGCCCTCCATCTGCTCTACATGTTGGACTTGTTGTTTAGGGATTAAAATATACCAGTAAAGCTTTTCAGCAAGGACTGGATGTTCTCACCAGTTTATGAAGACTTCTGCAATGATGCAACAAAACTCTTATAGTCCTTCAAAACATGTCAGAATAGCAGATCTGTTCGTAACTCACTCTGCCCAGATATCGGAGTAACCAACAACAGGTGAGACTGTAGTAGCTGGCAAGGGATGGAAGAGATTCATCTTCAAACATTTCATCAGAGTATCTCAGTGTTATGAATTCTCCTAGAGACCTTTTTATATGTTTCCAATGCACCCATATTTTTTTTGTTCATAGCTGCAGGAGAGGTATGGGTATGGACAGTTGAACACACAGCCACTTTTTCCACATTCCTCGCATAATCTAATTATCCTACAGGACCAAAAAGGAGGTATGGAGAGGGCTGGTGCTGAAGTCCAAAAAGGACAGAAAAGTGGGTTGAAAGGTAATTTAGCCAGAAGACAGTGAGAGCTGGTTTGAGACAGAAATACTGGCACAGAGCATTACAGATTAAATAGATACACATATAGAAACAAAAGGAGAAATATGATCAGTCAAAATCACAACATACTTATCTTCAATAATATGATGTCATAAATTCCTTTTATAGCACACTTACCAAACTACATGTCCAAAAGTATGTAGTCAACAGGATATGTCCACATTCTTTTGTGTATTATTCTTTTTCACTGCATGGCCGATTAGTTCCAAAGAAGGAAAATCTTAATGCTACAGCATATGTGCTTAATTAAATTGAGTTTTGAACTCTTGGTAGGACAAGTCCTGCATTATGAAGATGTGGCAATGGGTCTTTCACTGTGCTTTAGGGATTTCACAGGAAAATAATGCTCTATTGAGACACTATACAATATATGTTACATAGTACACTGGGAAACTGTTAAAGTAGGTATACCTGTCAAATACAGGTACCCTCAAATTGATTCAAATACCATATTGATTCACCACATTATTTATATTAGCTTAATACATCTAAAGATATAAAATCATAGCAACTGCAGTGTAAGTGGCACAGAAAAATATCTGATTATTGACAAATTTACCTCCACCTCAGTTAGGGTTTAAACTTCACTGGCCAGATAAAGACATCATCAGTGATGTCAACCAGCCTGTGAGGCTCCTCTCACATACACCTTGAATCACTTTTACCATGGCTGCTTTTATATTACAATAACAGCACTCTTTACTGCACCATTTACTGTTTCATACAGGTTTGTGCAACCTGGGCAATACTTTACCTCCACCAGGGTGGTCAAAAAACTAAACCTGTTTGTGTGTGTGTGTGTGTGTGTGTGTCTGTGTCTGTGTGTGTGTGTGTCATTAAAAAGCTAAAGCAAGCTCTCCAGATCACCAAAGACTGAGGGAAAATTAAGTGGCGTGGACCAAGAAGGACCACCCTCAGACAGGGCCTGAGGGCAAGCAGAAAAATACCTTGTTGTGCAAACAGCCCTTCTACGCTTTCTTCAAAAACTCACTCCCTCCTTTCTCCCTGTGTCTGTCATTCAACTCCTTTGCTCCCACTTTCTTCATTGTCAGCCATGTCCTTTCTTTTCTCTCCATCCAACTCGTCACCTCTGTAATGTTGCCACGAAAATCTGCTATTCTTATACATAAAAACATGCATGCACTTCTAGATTTATTATATATTTTAGATATCAAAAATCCATGTTTTCTCTACAGGCATACCAAAATATCATTTACAAACATGCAAACATATTATGGCCAGTTTGACAGATATCTGCAACCAAGACTTATATAAATTATATTTACATGAAGTATATTCTTAGCAGTATAATTTACCCTTAATCGCATTTGTGGCACAAACACTATACTTGCATGACAAATTATAAGAACTCTTTCCAAAAAAACTATTAATTCCTACAGAAACACACATCTCCAGAAATACACACAAATAAAAATCTACTAAAAACACCTGAACAAGTCAGAGGTATGTTTTCACAGAAAAGTATTCACGCTTGGAGCTCAAAACAACGGGGGTTTTCCTGGATCAGGGTGTGTGTTTGTTTGTGCCAGGCAACAGGGTCAGGTTTGGGTCTTGCAGATAACTTGAGACCCTGCGGCTCCATTGTTGTTGTCAGGGCAAAAATGCTAGATTAGCTAGATTAGAGGGAGGAGTAGTTTCTGCCCTCTTCCCAGAATACAGCTGCTATGATTAACAGCACACTGACAGACACTATACCACTCTATACACTATGTGTGTGTGCTTCAGGTGTCTGCTTCTTGTTACCAGCAGCGTCTTTAACACATCAGGGTGGTGTTTAGTCTGGGCATTTGGCAATTTTCAGGTCAAGTTGTGCCTCCACACATATAGATATATATTATGCTGAAGCATGACCATCAAATATCAGTGGTTCTAGAGTCTTACACACATCATTAAAATAAATCCAGAATTTCTCTCAGTTAAGATAGTGGGTTTTCCCTTGACAGAGTGTGACCTGCTCATTCTAATAACAAACCATCTTCATAATAAAGTTGTCCTATTCTTTTAAATCACCATGGTCTCTTATTGAGTTTACTTGGATAAGAGAGGGTTAGGTCTCTGAGCTTGGGCCAGGACTACAAGCTCATAGTGCCAAAAATGAATTTGCATCAATTGTCCAAAAGAAGTAAAACAGTGCACTACACCCACTGAGACAACGGCATCATTCTTATAATAACATGCCCAACAATTGTCATGATTTTGTATGAGCACAGATTTAGGACCCAAATACAGACACAGCTATAGGGACGTGAAGAAGAGAGAGTTTTATACTTCTGGAAAGAACCAGTAAACACTATAGCAAAATCAATTTTCAATTTTCTTAGGCAGACTTTACAAAAAGTTCTCAGCTTGAAGCAGATGATACACAAATGTAGAAGGGTTGCAAGAGTCTGTTCAGGGCTATGATGAGCATCAACTTAAAACACAACTACTAACCAGAAAACTTGGGTCCATTCATGAACCCGACAACAACTACTACTGACCAAAGACTTGAGAGAGCTCCGGCAGAAACAGTCTAACAAAGACAAAGATACTTGGAGAAATATGCAAATGAATGCATAAATGGTGGGATGGAGGGAGACAATAATGTTTCTAAATGGAACAATTTGGCAGAGTAAATGCTGACTAGAGTCCGACTGATACAGGATTTTTAAGACCAACATTTGATTTTAAAATATGATATGCCGAAATACCAGAAATGTGGGAGCCTATTAAAATAAAAGTCCAAAACAGAAAGTCCACAAAATCATGACAATAATTGCATTTCTGAGAAAATGAACAATTTATGGCAACCCTACCTGAGACATGATGTGACACTGCCATTAACAGATTAACCATGCAAAAACAGGGCTAAAACCCAACAACAGAACCAAGTCTTGGACTTGTGGAGCTGTCCAACATGGTTGTGGAACAAACAAGCTTGGGTACTAAACTTAAGAACCTGTGAAGGTGGGTATTCTGAGAATATAATGTAATAGAATGTAAAATTCTTACAGCAATGCCACAAAAACATCTCTGAATCTACATCTAAAGCTGTATGACCTGATAGTGTGTCATCTCAATTGCACGCTACGGTCAAATTAGCCGACATTAAATATTTGAGAAACATCTACTGCTGCATTATGAATACATAAGTCAGGGTGTGTGTTTGTTTGTGCCAGGCAACAGGCAATAGGAAATCAGAAGTCCAGTTCCCAACAGTTTTTCTATCTCTAAGCAATAACACCTGGTATGTTTCTCTGTTGCAAGTGATAGATACATGTACTTCCCCCAGGCTTACTGGACTGCTGACGCAGCCAAAAGATGCATGAGAAGCCTGAGCCACTTAATGAGCCAACTATCAAAAAGCCACTCATCTTCGGTGAGCACTGTGGTTCTGGGAAACTTAAATGCACTGTGGGTTGTGTGTTACAGTAAGACAGTGGTTGTTGGCAACAGCGGTTGGTTTATGGTCTGGCTGTGTCTTGGCTACTGGCTCCAATAAGCCACCAAAACACAGCAGGGCACCACTAGTTGGCATTCATTTGGATGATATACACATGATTATAATGGAACAAACATGCACAGAAGTTGGAGCACTCATATCAGATCAACAAACAGCTCACGATTTTTCAAAATTAGGAGCAGAAAACAAGGTTCTCGTGGGTTTCTGGGCTATACTACTGTTCTATTGTTGTTCTCTCCAAAGCTAATGAATATCAGATGGAAAATACCATAAAATGGATTACTCCATACTCTACAGGAATAAAATGTATATTTAACCAAAGTCAACTGATTAATTTTGATAACGAATTTGTCCTTTTACTTTTGAGTAGTTCTAGTTTATCTTTGCTGATGAAGGCTATGTAATATGAACAAAAGGCTTATAACAGCAACTAAATGGACCACGTGGGTAGACTGTTCTCAACTGCTATCTCCAAGGTCAAGAATGAACTTGACTTTTAAGATATCATATTAAGACAACGTAGACAAGAAGTTCGTAACGTGCTATTTACATCTACAGCCCCATGGAAACTGAATAAACTTCATCTACTGAGAAAGACCATGTCAAATGCTCTGACAGCTCCAGAACAGCTACTAAGTGGACACTGGGGACATTTTATCTCCATGTTTATTGTTATGTTATGTTTTGATGGGACAAAACAAGGCATGAACAGCCCAGCTGTTTGTGACATTTCATCAATAATACTTTAATAAAAACATTATTGATTGTGAAATCAAAACTTCCTTTCTGCTTTTCAAGACTGAACAACACATTAGTCTCCCAGAGAGTACTTGGACTTATTAAAAAAAAAGATAATAAATTCTGACAACATGTTTAGCCAGAATTCTTTTTTTTTTGCTTAAATGAAATGATATCTAGAAAAACATACTTTCAATTAATAAAAACATATTATTGCTATTACTTTTTAACTCCTAAATTTAATTTACTCATGTGACAAGTTAATAGAAAGAGCTTAAATAGGATATAGTCATGATGAGAACAATTCCTTACTTGCATTGCATGATGACCTAAAATCCTCTACTGCACTTTTTTTTTTTTGAGAAAAATCTCAAACCCCTCACAGCTGTATAATTATTTCAGTCACATTACTATTTCCTATAACTGGAAAAACTCCATTTAAAAGCACACTGAGCTGCACTGCTAGTGAGAAACTATGAAAGTCATGCAGTATTCCCAGTCATAAATGTTTCATAAAGGGTTTGTAAAGCCTTAACTTGGACAAACACCAATAAAGTGGGAGAGTTATGAACAGTTCAGAGGATGGGCGATGCTGCATTAGTTTATGATGAAAGACAAGCTGTCTCGCTCTCCCCATTTCTCAGCTCTGTAATTATGAGGTTTGTGTGCTTTCTTCGTTCCACTAGACGTGCCAAGCGAACATCACAGAGCAGGGCTGATTGCTATCAAACTGTACAGGTGGCTCAACGTACAAGCAGATGTTTCCAAAACCACAAATGCACATCTACAAATCCCCAACCTGAAGAAAGGGGAAAGAAGAAAGCATCAAAGACGGAGGGATGGGGCAGTGCTGATGGAGGTTTACAGAAGATATGAGAGAATTGGAGGAAACAGGGTGGGAGAAAGAGGACTTGTCCAAAAGCAAACTAAAGACAGGCTGTGTTTGGGAAGAGTGTTGATGCTCCCTTTGGTATCTTTTTTAAATGATAATTAGAGAGTGCTCAGCTAAAAACCACAGACCAAATAGAGGAAGATGGAGTTAAGTGATACAGGGGAAAAGTAGAGAAGCTTTGGGATTCTACCTCCTGGTGGGAATAGAGGCTGTGTGGTTTCCTTGATTGGACTGGGAATAATAGCTGCCTGGGTGTGAGAAATGGGTGTCACACAATACAGAACTTTTTGATTAGTGATGTTATAGAAATTGCAACCCTACTAGGTCATTATGAAGTTCAGTGGTTCCACTATAAAAATACAAATCATTTTTTAGTCCTACAAAAGCCCCTGTCCTCAGAAGAATGTGCCACAACATCCTCTTAATCTAATTCATGCTAGGCTGCTGTTGCAAAGCAGTCATCTGACCCCAGCTTCTTCAAGGCTTTCCCCCCATTAAAAGAGAGTTGTGTCCATCCATCCATTCATCTCTCCATCCATCATCTACTACTTGTCCTGGGCCGAAAGTTGCAGGGAAGTGTAAATCTGTCTGATCTTATACAAATGGCATCTTATCTTTATCTGTCAACACTCATTATACCCTGCCTACAGAACCAGACCCCACGCACCAGACACACCCATCTGTGAGTACTAGAGTGTGTGGCTAAATAACAGCGACTAGACAAGTAGATCCAAACACAAGCCAGTACCCAAATTAAAACAAACTCACACAAACACTGCAAATACATTAAGTGCCCACAAGCGTGTTTATTCATCCAAATGTATTCCTCAGGCCTTTGTTGTTGTCCCTCCTGGAAGACCTTCTTTAATCTGCCAGACCTCTTAGTGTGTGAGCCCCCACACACTCTGCATCAGTCAGTACATTAGATATGCCACTTTCCTCCAGCCATAGCATGCCACAACATAGCTTTGGTCTTGTAACCCTAAAAGCTTTTTCCTTGACAGACAGACAGACTGACAAGCTAACCAGTTCATCCTATTACAACAATAAGATCATCAGAAATGATCCTCTCCTAATGGACCCAAATTACCAAAGCAATCATCAATGCCAAGACTAAATAAGCCTATTTCAATTGTTAGTTTTACATACTGAGGCAGGAGTCCAGAGGTAACTGCTTGATGATGTTAAATCAGTAGGTGGGTTGCCAGCGGCAGTGAAGCCATATGAAACTGTGCTATTTGGCATGCTTCAGGGTCTTCTGAATTGTGCTCAGACTTGGCCCAAAATCTCCATCTTTCTCCTTGTGTTTTTCCAGATGCATACTGACACAGGGGTAAGGCTGGGAGGGCTATGATTAGTCGGCCCAAAATTAAAGTCTCTGTTCCCACATGCCAGCTTACCGACAGGCCGGCTTTGGAGGGAAAGACAGAGATTACAAACTCATTTCACCTCATCTCTCCTCTCCTGGGATCAGTTTTCCCCCGCCCCTACAAAGGAGGGGCTCCCATGTCTGACAGATGAAAGCTTTGAAACTTCAATCATCAATGGGGAGAATGGGAGTTCTGAAGTAGGCAGAGAAGAAAAAATTACCCCCAAATATAAAGCAGAACCAAATGGGTCAAGTGGGGCAGAATAGTGATACCCATTCTGCACACATCAGACACACCCCAATTAATTGCTGGTTAGTTCACAGTTTCCATGAGGAAGGCTTAAATAATAAGTGGTGATAAGAACTTGTGCATTTTTTGCCCCCAAAACATGTCACCCCAAAGTGCAAAAGCTCTTAAGCAAGGATTTGCTGAAAGGGATCCTTGACTCTGCCAAAAAGGGGTTGCTTTATTTCCTCCAAATCCACCACCAGCTCAAGTCAACACTAGAAGAAAAACAAGTCAGGGCCCACTGAAAAACAGCACATAAACTGGACTTCATAGGACTGAGTCACTCAAACATTTAAAATGCAAAAGTTGGACTGCAACTAGTTCACTTCAGTGGAATTGCCCAGACTGTGGAGCTGTATATTGGAGCTGATCATATTTTGAGGACTTTGAGACTGTTAACCAATTGCCCAATAGTGTTGTGAGACCTACAACTGCTCAACATGTAATGAATTACCATGCTCCCAGCATCACAAACTTAGCAAGGATATGTCTGAATTTTTCTGTGCCACCTTCTGCACGATTGCACCTCTGATAACATATAATTATTAGAAAACATATTACACATTAGATACAGTGTGATTACATATTTACTTTAATAATAATAATATTTGAGTAATACCACTATAATTTTAACTGAAATTCCTGTATATTTTGAATTGGTCAGAGCGTATTACAGTCACATGTTACAGCTTCTGTTCGTAGTGACAGGGGCTTTTGTTGAGCATGGAAAAACTTACTATATGTCTTACACATTGTCCAGAGCAGTAGTTCCTATAGTTGCTTCAAACTAAACTGTCAATGACTAGTAATTGATAATTACAAGGTAAACTACCAGCAATGTCCAAAATGACCAAAAAAAAAAACAACATAATACCTTTTCCCTAAAAATCCCACTCCCTTTATGTATCTCTATCAGCCAAAACATGTACATATCTGAAATATTGGATGTCTTAAACTCACATTGGTTAAATCCAAAACTAAAACATGATCTGCTACATTCTCATGCGCTGCTAGGTTGTGATTATAACCCCACTACCACACAATAGATGTCTGTCAGAAGTTCACCAAATGCTGGGCTGAGAAGCATTGCTGGGCTACCTGATACCCTGCAGCTGCCAGCAGAGGTCCTGTTATTGTAGGACTCCATTCATGGCTACAAGCAGGAGAAATTAGCAATACAGAGCATTTGTGTTGTCATTCCATGATCATGTGAGGAAACCAATGGCTGCAAGTATGCACCTACCCCAGTGTTGACCTGGTCTGTGTAATATCAGACTGACCACTGGCAGTTTTAGTTAAGCTCACATAAAATAAGCGAGGTGGGTGAAAAATAAGACTTTAAATACCTTGTATTAAAAGAAACATAGAGGTAGATGGACTATAACCTGATAAGGGAAAATAAAACATCCTTACCACTGGTAATACACACGAGGTTCAATGTTCTCCTGCTGCTTGGGTACTAGCATGTCATGAAAGAGCTTGTGCCATCTGGCGAAGGACAGAAACACGATGTTCATACCTTACGAGTCAGCAGAACCTGTGCAGCAAAGGGTGTATCTCAAGCAGGCGCTAGGAGCAGGGTTTCTTAGCACTGACAGCGATTACAAGAACTCTACTGATACCTTATTTTATGTGTCAGTGAAGCATGCAGCATAATTGTTGTTGATGTATCTGCATCTGTTGCAACATAAGGTAATGAGAAACAGACTTGCTTATAAGGTCAAAATGCTAGAAAACAAGGAATTCAACACAAGAAAGATGATGATGGCTTGAACCCCAGGAAGAGAGTAGATGGAAGTTTTTTGAATTGTGGGCTCAGTGTGACCTCCAGGTTTATGTACTGCAGCTCTCCGACTGATTCTAGGATCATTTTGCCAACTTCTATCGTGAAACTTAACAGCAATGAGCAGCCTGAACCACATCTAAAAGTTTGGAATTAATCTCTACATGGAATGAATAGCTTATTAAAAAGGTCAAGACCTTAAATTAACAAGCATGGACAAAGTCCCAAGCGGTCTCGCTTCACGTTGATGAGGAAAGCATTTTTGCAGTACGCAAAGTCACATTTAATTACCAAATGGCAGAATGGAGCTTGGCGTGAAGTTCATACTACATAGTCATTTGACAACCGACCACAACCCTGATGACACTGTCAGGAGCCAGCTGTCTCTCCAGTTCTTCCCCTGGACTGTCCCTCTTTAACCCCTCCCAGTCTGTTAGAGAAGCTAGCCTAGCTCTGATCAGCACTGTCTTTTACACACTTTTTACTTCACTGTTTGTTATTTTAAGCACCTGAGGGCGTGTGCACCTACACATGTAGCCTACTTTGGGATGCAACATTGCACACTGCCAATGAAATAAGTGTAGATAACCGGATAGCAACTGCATTTTATAAGGCACTTTTGTGTAAAGATCCTGAAAAAATATCCCAATGAGCAACACTATTAGTTTAAATCATACACAACATGAAAAACAAACTTCAAGTATATAGGAAATGTATATAGGTACGTTATGAAATACCACAGCAGCATTATAAATTAGGAAAGAAACGCCAAAGCAGAACTGTTATCGCTAATAGCCTAGCAAGCCCGCTGGAGGTTTCTGGCTCCAGCTCATGGCACACAGACTCCAGCGGGCCTGTTACGGTGTCAGGCAGATGTTGGAAGTGATACTGGGATTCACTATAAACCAGTGCTTTAGTCTCGGGTGGGAATATCTCTGAGTTTTAGTGGCTGATCCACTCACCCCTGCTGGAAGTGAACAGAACAGGGTCGCTCCTCATCCTGAAGTCTCACGCATCGACTCAGCACGCAGACTCAGGCGCGTGCCCAGCAGCTAAAAACCCACGCACACGCACAACTTTGAGTCGATTTCTGCCTCTGGGTTCAACCTCCGCTTATTCCTTTTCTATCGAGCCGGCCACTGAGACGTCTGTCGATTTTTCAAACTTTTTCTCCGGATCTTTCTCCTCCTCCTTTCTCTCCCTTCTTTCCTCCGCCCCTCTGCGTGTGCAAAGGTCTCTCTCTCCCACTTGCTCTCTTCCCCGCAAACTGCCTGCATGGATACTCGTGATGCATTCAAAGACAATCGGAAATAAGCATTTTCTCAGGCCGAATCAAGGAATTATAACTTTTTACGGTACAAGAAACACCTCAATCTGTTAGATCAAAGTTGGTTTGATTTGATAAAGATTTTATAATACCTCAACAGATATATATTTTTCTCGAATTCAATGTTTATGTTTTCACTATATTAACCAGTCGCCTATACCATCAAAATTAATCATTAAGAGGTAATGCATATTTAATACCATTATAAATAGGTTAAATACATTGTTATTATTTAGATTAATATTAAAATAATAACGTAATAGAAAAACTGAATAATATGAAATGATTAAAATAGAAACAACTCTGAAGAATGGAATGTGTGGTCCACTGCATCTCAAAATAAGACACGTGCTGTGGAGTGTCCGTAAAGGCAGCATTTTCCTACTCTTATGCGTTTCTTCCTCACCCTCTGCCGTAACCATCTCTCAGTTTGTTTTAAACATACTGTAAATTAATATAGGTCTATCTTATTGTCCAATAAGGGACATTTGCTTTACAGACAATGCTCTATGTCACATGCAACCAGTCCATGTGATGAAACACAGTAGTAGTATAAAACACACAAGTATGAAGTAATATTTTTAATAAAATAGTGAATACTACCTGAGAAGTGAGCATGCATGGAAGGACATGATAGAAAAATCTGAAAAACACTTACCATTAACACTCCAGAGCCCTACTTTAGAATATACAGTACCAGTCAAAGGTTTGGCCATACTTTCTCATTCAATGGTAAAGTGTGTCCAAACCTTTGACTAAATCATAACAACTCTTTAACTGATGTTCACAGAAAAATTGTAACAGCACTGTGATCTATTCACTATTAATTTACCCTGTAATATTGAGGATGTACACATATGAGAAAAAAAACTGCAGTGTTGGAAGACTTTGGTTTATCAAAATGAATTCCACCCTTGTAGCTTCAGATTGATCATAACCAGCTTTAATTATAGTTTGTGGATTTGAAGCCACATACAGGAGGGAAGGAAAGAAACATTTAAAGAGAGGGAGACGGGCTAACTTCCCTAATTACGTTCCATTACCATAAGATGCTGATCGCCCTCCCACCCCCCCATTCCCAGGGGCAAGCAAGAGCCCCTCTAAGTTCAGTATCCCATCTGCCACAAGGGAGGAGGAGGAAGAGGGGGAGTCAGACTGAGGCGATCAATTCTGTGTTTTTGATTTTTTTTTTCCAGTGGTGCACTTTTTTTAGTGAGAAACATGAGACTGAGGGAGGAAACAGTGTGGAGAGAAAGAATAATGTCCTGGCTCACCTTTTAGGTCCACCCGTTCAAGGAGAACCACAGAATAGAGGTTGTTAAAGTGTATTTCCCTAAAAGATAAACATCATAATGTTCCTGTAACTGATCTAATCCTCCAGGGAATACATATGTGCAGTGCAGAGTAGTGAATTTACTACAAGAATACACCATATTTTAGGTTATGGCACTATGTTTAGCTCATAATATATTAATCTTTACACATTATGCATTATCACTAAGTAAACCTTCTGCTCACTCTCTATAATAATGGCATGCATCTTAACCATATTTTTGCATAAATATAGAAGTGAAGGGACTGAAGGAAGTAAAGCATTTTTTGAAACATGTACTACATAATTAAAATTGCACTACATTATGCATTGGTGGCCACAAAACGTGGTTCCCGCCCACAATTGCAGTGGAACTAGTTGCACAATTGTAGGTAAAAAATGAATCACAATTTTGTCATGATTCATGACCAAAGAAATGCTCTTTTTATTATTTTTTGCTCAACACTTTTTACATTATATCCAGATTTTTACAACATTGCTATTATTGCACATGCTAGTGTTGAAAGCATTTGGTTCATCTTACTGACCTTCACAGGAAGGCTCCTCTCGAGCCTGACTCATTTTATTATTGTTTTTGGAGCCTTTCCTTCCACCATGTCAAACACTATGGATTTGTTTTTGTTGAAAAAGGGTCTGGGTTTGATGCCACAAATCTTACTGATACTGCAAACATGGCAGAATGATCATCACATGGAAATGACATTGTATAGAGGTATGACTCAAGATTTGAGATCGAAAAAATATTTATTGTGCAGCCCTACTATTGAGCCATCTTTTCTGTTGTTGAATAGTAGAGTGTGTAACCCCTGTGATGTGTGTGTGATTTTCAGCTGCTAAACTCTACTATGATCAATCACTAGTTAGGTAAATAACCTTCTCTGTTTTCCAGTGCTGAGTAATGCAATGGGTTTATCAAAGCTGTTCTGTTTATACATCTGTTTGTGGCATTAGTGATATAGAAATACCGACTAGTGCAGCTTTAATTTCATAGCGTGGGACACATTTTAAATGGACCTTTAACCTTTTGGCAGACAAGACCTTCTCACCAAAAGAAGCAAACAGCCTTGAGTTCACACACACACACACACACACAACAACAACAATACACAAAGATTGTGGTCGGCAACAATTGCTTTGGACGTGCCTATCAAAACACACAGCTGGCTAATCTGAACACAAACCCTCCAGATTTGATCTCCATTAAAATTTACTTTGTCTGTTACCAAGGCCAGAAAAACACCATGGACTTTAAAACACATGGGAAGAGGAAGGTGGGTCTGTGAAGTGGTACACAGGCTGACACTAACATTAGTTAATTGCTGTGGAGAAATCCAGCGGGAGGATTTCTAACTGAGCTGTGTGCCTCTTATCAGCGCAAGATATGATAATGGAGAGGGAGTGTGTGGCAAGTATGTGTGTTGAAATGATCAAATGATGGATGAATTACTTTGAATTATGTTGACAAATGATGTTCTGTTACTCTCAATATATTCCTCACTCAAGTTTGGAGTCAAACACTTTGCTATAATGTGTGTGTGATCTCAGTAAAATCTCTTGCTGGAGAGTGGTTGGCTTGGCTCTGTTTATAAAAGTCAACACTGACATCAGTGTTTGGCCCCCTGGCTGAGATTAAATCTAATAGAGATTGAGATACTTTAATAACTTGGACCCTTCTCTGCCCCAGTTAGCCATCAACCTGTCATGTTTTTCAGACACCCCACTGAGAAAACCCAAACACAGAGTACACTCTGTAACTATGAATCAGAAATGGTTTTAACTTAAATTAATAACACCCTCTCTAGATAAAGAATTGTATTTTGTGTATTTGTTTCAAAGTTGGACATGTTTGGTATGTTTACACTTTAAATAACAGGGCAGGCTCTGCTCCATTGTTTCCCACCCAAGACAATCTTCCTATACACAACATATCATAATCACACTGATTGATTCATGGTGGTTCACAGTATAGTATATAAAATCAGCCTGAAAAGGGTGTGCTCAAACAAAAATGGGACATTTGTAAGGGAAATCACATAGGATGCAAATGCTGTACTAAAATAGATTTGAAAAATATCAGGACTTCTTGGATGCTTTGGCCTGCTGCATATTTCTATACTGAGCCCTTTCTGACCAAAGACTTTATTCAGGTCATCTGTGTAACCACCACAGTGTTACATGTTGGAAGTCAGACTTGGAATCATTAAGTGTCTCAACCCATCCCCCTCTCCAGTTTGCCTTATTGAATTAACATATTTTTTGGATTTGAGACAAGGCAAGCCTTGTCCCCACGGTGCCACTGGTTGAGTGGCTCATAGGAAACCACAAACGAAGGGTCACACCAAACTGATGAATACTACTACTGGGAATGACTGAATGATTGTGTGTTCCACCCATGCTCGAGCGGACAAAGAGAGTGGGTTTAGTTTAGCAAACAAATTTTGCTACAACAGGAACCAATTACCCTGCTTGGCTTCTTGATCATTTGCAGGAAATGGAACTGTCTAAGGCCAAGAACACATTGGACGCCAACATGGCAAAATGAAGGCAAAGAGGTCAGCTGGAACATTTCAGAGGCTCACCAGAGACATCTCATCATTATCAGTTAAAATGATCTGAAATTATGTCTCATGATCTAATGGCTTTAAAACAGTCACTAACTTTGAAAACTTAAGAAATATCTATATTAGAGCTGCAACAAAGAATTATTTTATTCATATTCAATATTCATTTGTTAATTGTGTTTTTGATTAATTGATCAGATCTTTACAAAAGAATATAGACTCTGGTTTCAACATTTTATTGGCAAAATATGAACCTTAATCAATGGGATTGAATTATTTTGATGTGTGATGGTTTAAACAGATCTTAAATTTTATTATACTAAAAAAGGCACTTGTTTACTAGAATTTCACACTAAGAGCTAAGTTTGTGGCATGCTAACACTAATGAAGCAACATGCTTTCAGACATGCACTTAAACATTGCTAGACATTTTCCTGGTAAGCTGTACGTAAAAACGCAATTGTCCGAGGAACATGAGCCAGACACTTGCTGGACTTTTGTCCTGCGAGCTCCCTTGTGAACAGTCCACTGTTTCTTCCATATGAAAAGCTGGTATTTAAAGCAGGCCTGTCAAAACAGCAGCCAACCTAAGTACCCCTCAGCAGACTTGCACACACATGCACACAAAAAACACATATTTTTTGACATAAGTACTGGAGTGAGTTTCTGTGTGTAGGGAGTCTGTCTGGATGCACTAAAGGTCACAGTTTAACATGTGCTCTCAAACCTAGCACCCCCACTGATTTCCCCCCCGTTTACAAACTGTAACTCATTTCGAGGTTTCAAAGGTTAACCCAACCTGGCAACC
Organism: Mastacembelus armatus; assembly: GCF_900324485.2. Classification (NCBI taxonomy): domain Eukaryota; kingdom Metazoa; phylum Chordata; class Actinopteri; order Synbranchiformes; family Mastacembelidae; genus Mastacembelus; species Mastacembelus armatus. The sequence goes on along the minus strand of NC_046650.1, from coordinate 2,900,119 downwards.
TTAACAACTCTTAATGCCCAAAAAGTGAGAAACAGAGTACGACTTACTGTTTAAGAAGCTGTTCCTAAAATGTACAAAAGTTGTTATTTTTACCAAATATGGCAACTGTCTGCTTTGGATTCAAGAACTGTCATTCCTTTAGATGTTGAACTGTGACGGGTGCAAAGGTCATCAGAGTCAAAGTCAAAAGGGATGCCTTTCTAAAGTGAGTGGAATGAGGAGTGTTTTCCATCAGTAACAAACACTGACAGATGTTTTATCAGGCAGTTAAACAAGACTGATTAGGGTTAGATACAATGTGATTTGCCAGGTCAGTATTGGAAACAAGAATCCAATGCGTGGGTTTAGACTCATAAATGCTCATTCTGAACAGGATGCGAGAGCATTTACATTATCATGAAAGCATTTCGTCAGCTGATATTGTAGACTTTACCAGTGAATAGCCTTGAGTTGAAATGAGTTTATGTGTGTTGCTGAAACCACAGATGACATATATCTTTCTGCCAAAAACAGTAGCAAATAGCAAGTAAAGTAAACTGCTAAACTAAACTTTAAACTTTCAGGGATATGAATCTGTCTATTTAGGAAGCACATGTGACTGTGAATCAGTTTCACCTGCTTTGGTGCAAATGAAAGTGACCACACTGCTTTACTGGATTGGTAAAGCAAGACAACCCCCCATAAGGTGGTGGCCACAGACAAATGAGTTCTCCTTATCCTCCCTGTATGATTCTTAGTGTTTTGCTATTTCCTTGTCACCGCTGGTGGCATGAGGCAGAACCTGCAGCCCAATCAGGTTGCACAGGTAGTCCAATTACTCCGTCGCAAGAATGTTTGCTGTGTCCTCGCACACTGTCTCAAGAGCTCGGAGGAGATACCAGGAGACAGGCCACTACACCAGGAGAACTGTATGAGGGCAACAACCAAGCAGCAAGACCAAGCAGGAACAGGGGGAGCACTGAGAGCCCTACAGAATGACCTCCATCAGGATACTGGTGTGCATGATTCTGACCAAACTATTAGAAACAAGAGTCCATGAGGGTGACATGAGGGCCTGATGCCCTCTAGTATGACCTGTGTTATAGCCCCAGCAATGCTCAATTGGCATTCACCAGAGACCACCAGAATCTGCAGGTCTGCTGTTCTCTCAAATGAGACCAGGCTCCCACTGAGTACTTGTGACACGCATCTGGAGACACAGTGGTAAATGTTGTGCTGCTTATAACATCATGGATAGATTGGTGGTTGGTCAGTGAGCAGTGTCAGTGTCTGGGGATGCACATCCTTAGAGGGCTGCACAGAGTTCCTTGACATAGCCAACTGTACCCTTGCTGCTTCTTACTTTAAGTGTGTAGGCGTCTGGATGACTAAGGCATTGATGCCATTGACTGGCCCTCATTGAGCTATCCAACTGATAGCTGTGATGAAACTGTCTGTGATTTCAATTTTTTACTGTGATTTTCAGTGTGATTTTATAGACCTCCAAGGATTGATGATTTTGGTTTCCATTGACTATTGTTTACAAATTATACACTACTCGGCAGGAACCTTTCTGAGTGGAGTCGGCATGTTCTCCCTGTGCTTGTGTGGGTTTTCTCCAGGTACTCTGGTTTCCTCCCACAGTCCAAAAACATGTTTGTCAGGTTGATTGGTGACTCTAAATCGCAAGCAGATCCCTGACCCTGGTTAGGAATAAGCGGGTATAGATAATGGATGGATGGACTAATTATACAATGTAAATTAGTGAAGATTTTCAACTTGAGTAATTTGTTCATCAAGATATAATGTATGATCTAAGTGTCCCTTTAATTTTTCTGTACAGTATATTAGAACAGATCAAGTCTACAAAGTATTTGTCTAGTATACTAGGTTCTCTTCAATTTTCAAGCTCTGCTACAACAGCAACACATAGTTGCTGCAGCACACTAGTCTTGGCTCTGAGGGGCTGTACTCTAATTCTGGACCTTTGTATTTTCACATGTAAACAAGTTGAGCTAAATGAGTCATCTCTGGGGTTGTTTAAGGTGAAACCTCTGGGCAATTCAGTCATTTTATGCTAAATCATACCTGAGGAAAACAGGATACCCACAAGAGCAACCCATGGAGTTAACCTATATACAGTGCAGGGTTATATTTATTGTCATAAAGTTAACAATACTGCAAATGCCAGAACGCTTGGCATCGAGTGCATTTGGGCTTTGTAAATACACACTAAATTCTGCACTTTTTCCCAAAGGTTTCAGGGCCATGAGGCTGGAATGAGGGTGAGGACTAGAAGAATTCAGCAGGATCCCAGACCTGCTGCTGGCTGTGACACAACAGGCTGCAGATTATCAGCTCCACCATCATTGCTTTCCCCAACACATCCAATAGCAAGAACAATCTTTAAGTCTGGCTTGTGCCTGTTTTTCATATGGACCAGACACAATCTAGTAATATCTTCCATGTTGGTGCGTTGTACTAATGTACTCTGCATGTGTGGTATACATATCTAGGTTCTGCTGTCTAATCCTTTACACCGAGGGGAACATATAACATTAAAATGTAATTTTCTTTTCAGCTGGTTTTGTTTGCAGAACATACATTTGTAGCTGACCATACATATGTATAATTTTTGCATATCTGCATGTAAATATTAATACTGTGTCCAGATGTTTCACATCAACTTAGTGCCATAACAACCCACAGGCTATGGTTAAATACCTTTATAAGACTCAGAAACACGTGGAAACTAAATACAGCACAGAGAGATGCTGGGAAATCGGTCTCAACTGGGCTTCAAATCACTGGATAGCAGTGTAAACTGTATTATTTCTCTCTCTCTCTCTCTCTCACACACACACACATACACACATACTGCAGGTTCACATTTCTGAAAAGGAAGTGTATGAGGGATGCTGACGTCAAGCCATTATAAATCTCAAGTCACAGTGCGTCACAGTTGAGCTGCAAGCCAGCTCTAATGTCCAGGTCTGCTAGTCCCATCATCATTATCATCACCATCTTCACCACAGTTAGTGATCTGTGTGTTTGTGTGCAGACAGGAAGGCACAAGTGTGACTGCTCATGACTGCAGCCATGTCTATATGGTCATATGGACATGTACATTATATAACTGTGAGCCTGTTCATGTGCACATGAAAGTATTTGTATATTATGTGTGGGCATATATAACAGTGGTGTTCTCCACAGTATAACCTGTCAGTAAGAAACTCTTGTCGGTGTCTTACTCGCTCTAAAGAGCTATTTTTTAAAAAGGAAAGCACATTCTGATAGGGTTTCTGAAGAACTGTTCAGACAGACTCGAAGGCAGACAGCATTGTAGAGCGACGATGGTGGAAACACAGGGATTTATTGTTAACCAGAGTAGTGAAAGGTGAACAATAACCACAATGAAAGGGCAACAGTACTGAGGCTGATGAAATAATGGAAAGGTGACAAGGAAAGCAAGGAACTAAGAAACCATGAAATGCAACTGAACAAAAAACAGCAGTGAACACGTAGGAGAGACAGTGACAAAACAAGAAGACACTCTGACACCTGAAACTAAAGTCCAAAACAACTGGGAACAATCAAACAAACTGGAAACTGGGGAATGGGAAATGGCAGGTATTTACATGTATACAAAGTCCAGGCAATTAGGTGTCCAAAACCTGGAAGTAGCATGTTGCTATTGACAATTTTCCATTCAAGTAATATGTAATTGTACACTGGATCTCTGATGCTTCTCTGGTTAACATTATTAAAAAACAGGTAGTGGCTTTGATCAGTTCTAGAGTCAGAGTTGGCTTTCCAAAATTAAAGTCATTTCTCTACAACAGGAACATAACACTGCAGCTGCTTTTTAGACGTACTGTGCTGAAACCCACCTGTTCATCTCAGCTAAATATGTTATTATTTCTGTATCCACTTACTTTCTCATCCTATTCATAAAAGTTTTTATAGCCGAATTTGTTCATGTTTCATCTTTTGCAACACAATCTGATTAGCAAACAATGTTAAACTGCTATTCCATGCAAAGCTGTTTTCATATTAAACACCACAGACAAGAGTCTGCTACCAAGTGTATTGTGGGTTGCTGTATTTTGCAAATGTAACCATTTGGAACATACTGAACATTATCAAAGTTCATTAGTTCATCATGCTGGACTGGTTTGAAACATTTCTGTGAATGTGTTCATACTGGTCAGCACTGGAATCTGCACATCACGTGAATCCTGTTCGACTATTACGAGATATGGAACGTCTTCAACGAAAGCCTGTAAGTATTATTGATGTTTGAGTCTGACAGTCAGACAGGGTGTTGCATAATTTCATACATCTGTCTCTGTCAGCATACAGCAGCATATATGGAGTTGTGGCCTTGATCCAAACTGAACAAGACCACTTGCAGACCAGTGAGGACAATTAGGTCAACAGAACTGGGTCATTTTACAGTATGTGTGCACCTCAAAAACACAGAACAGTTTAGGTTACACTGTGTGTATGTGTGTATGTGTCTAACCTTCTCTCTTTCATGTCTCTCCCTGACCTGCAGATCAAATACAGTGTATCTTCAGTGCAGAAATGATCACAGAACAGATGGAAGCAATGTCCACAAGGTCCAGTTCCAGCTGGGAATGTTGACTTGTACCAGTAAACTGAGAAATATCACATGCAGTCATGGCTTTAGTCAGGCAAAACAAAGACGTTTACACCCCATTGCTTTGGTTTCCCCAGTTCCTGGCCTTTGTAGTTAACATCTTCTCAATCTATTCCACTTATTACGCTCCTCTTAGGGTCAATCATTAATCTCCTTCATATTACCAACTATCTATCTCTGATTAGAAACTATATTGTACTATGATATATTACTAGAAACAACAGTCCAAAAACTGCTATAGCCCACATATAAACATCTCATGTGACATGCAGAAGAAGATTATGTGATATGGTTAAAAGTGGTGGAAAATGATAGCATGTAACATTTGTAAGGTCATCAGAAGGTTTTTCATGTTCTTTAATATTATTTTGCAGAGGACTTCCCTCTATCAGTTAGAGATTAAAAATAAACACACATATCCATGATTTTAACAAAAGTTTAACAAAAGTTAAGTTTCACATACAGTAACTCCTTGCCTCTCCTGGCCCCAAAATGATCGATGCATTTTAGATTTGCTTTCAAGGGGAAAGTGAATCCTCCCAAACCTTTGTGTTCAGTTTAACTTTGAGAAACGTTTCATGCTGTTTACAAAGTGTGAGCTGTCTTGACAGTGCTAAACTTTGAGGGAATAGAAAACGGATTTCAGATTATCCTAAAATAAATAGTTTTAAATATTATTTATTTTCTTTAAAAAATTGAACATGGTAAACATGGTACAGTATACAACTGTATTTCAAATAAATAAAATCTTGATTGGTAAATCTTGAATCCACAACTAAAATATTAAACTAAACTAAATTATTTGGTCACTTCCAAATAAATGAACTAGGTCTGTTGTTGTGCAGTGTGTCACTCTTGTTTTAAAGGACCACCGACACTCGCTTTGGTCTCTGACTTTCAAGTCTTGCATTTTACATGCTCTAGAGGATGGCACTGCTTTAGGTGCTAAAAAGGTTAGTTGTATTAGCTGTTTTTAGTGGAACATTTGTATATTCTTCTCAAATACACATCTATGTTTTGCAGTGCACGCTACTCTGTTTCTTGTCAGACTTTAAACATCTGAATCATCTCCACACTTCTAAAGGGTCTGACCCTTGCTCTCAACAATGCTCTCGTCTTTTGAGCACTGGGCTGTGTCTGTTTGGGTGTTTTCATCATTAAGTTGTTGTCAACATATCCTGATCTGTTCCTCTTCTCTTTAACTAGGCCCCTCTCCTGACATACTAGTTTACACTGTGACAGCAGCTCAAACACCAGCATTTGCTCTTCCACACTCTGTGTGTCAACCTAACTGATGTGCTCTAACTCTCTTCCAGCCACATGATTGGTTCAGAGCAGAGCTCTATTCATTGTCATTGGCTGTTTGTGTTTTCTGTCAAAACAATGATGGAATGAGTTGTTAGAGCAAAGTTATATTGCAAATGGGTGGTCACCGTAAACACATGATAAACCTGTGCCTTGCTGCTCAGTCTGTGATTGGCTGGAAGACCTGTCCATATTGAATAAAAAAATAGACAACTCATTGAGATCGACCTTAATCTTACTGCGATGCAATGTAAAATTTGATATTTGGCACAGCCCTAGAGAAACCTATCAAAACTTATTAGCTGTGTTGCTCCATCTAGTTTTATTTATATCCTCCTCTGTCAGACTGTAAACTGCTACACAAAGCATGTCACAATAAGCCCATAGCACACACTGGGAGCCACGTCAAATCAGTGCAGGACTACCAGTTTAGTATTTCAGTTTTTCTGGGTTTTGACAATAACATCAGAGAAAATGATATTTTTGACATTTTTGAACAATAAGATAATGACAACAAAGAAGTTGATCAACCCCAGACACTGCTGTGAAAAGCACTGTTACTCATTAAAAATTCACTGGATCAACTGTCTGGTCGAAGTTTGAGGCAAACATTTAAGTAATGTCTATCAGTATGACATAACAAAAAGAATACAATCGAAGCTGTGTCAACAATATCGGTAGCACAGCTGCTACTTATAATATGTGAATATTGTGAGTGCCTCGCTAGTGACTACAAAATCCAGTATGACCAAAAAACAGTGGAAAGTTTAGCTAGCTCCAAATCCTTCCATTGTTGCCGCAAAACCAATGGTGGGGGAGTTTGATGTGCATCACATGTAGCCAGTATGTGTTGCCCTTAAGGCTGAAAATTAGACAGCTGGCTAACACTAACTCAGTTACAGATGTGTAAGGTACATACATCTGTAACTGTGGTACATACATGTATAAACACATAAATGAAATCAAATGACAATTTCCTCTTGATGTAAAACCTTCTTACATGAGATTTCCATTGTGTATGACCACGAACTGTGTCAGTTCATTTTGAATGTTTTGATCCTTTCACACACTAAACGTTACCTCTCTACCCATTTCAAGCCACGTTAGACTGGCACAGTGATGAAGTTCTTCTTTTGTACCAGGGACAGAAAATTAACAACCACCCACAAATCTAATGAGAATATCTCTCTACGGTCTGTCAAGTAATGTGGGTTAGAAAAGGGGTAGTGGAAGTATTCAAGTTAGCATGCTACCCACCTGTAATTACTAGGTAACAGTGAGGGCCTGCAGTGAAACAATTAACTGATCAGTGGACATTCATCCATTTGACAGCCCTCTCCATGCATAGCTGGCAGTGGTGCAAGGATGTCGGAAGTGTGCGTGTGTGAGGTTAAAGTGCACTACATGGTGGTCAAATGTCATTAGATCTAGTCTCTGTTCTCCCTCTGGAATTCTCTCCTGGTTTTTGAGAAAAATATTCCTTCAACTCCTAATGGTGCTCAAAATTGCTCTTAAGCCCCCCATGACTACCTCTAAAAACACAAAGCTTAGTACCAGTATTTACCCTGTAAGCCCTCCTTCTGCAAAGTACTACCACATACCAATAGACAGCAGTAAATAATCCAGCTCAGAGTCTTCACTTCTGTCACAAAAACATTTCAGGTAACTTAAACCCCATTCAAAATAACATGAAGCCCTCAATGTTCCCTCAGACAAACATAACCCTTTCACACCACATCTAATTGGCTCAAAAACTACAACTACACTGTCAAAAAAACCTTGCATCTCATGCACAAATTGTAGAAAGCCACAAAATAGTCCCTAAAACTCTGACTTCACTCACAAAACTGCTTCAATTCTAAAGTCCACCTTATAACCACCTCTAACACATCAAAGCAGCCTTCATTCCCTCTGTAACATTAAATCTCCCCCTCCCTCTTCAAAAAAGCAGCGTTTAGCGCCTACTACCCATGTGACCTCTGAACCTTCACCCACCCCTCAAAATATTTTTCTTTCAGCACCTGACTGAAAAGGACTCTCCATGCTGAAGTCACCCTCAGAGTAAATCTTGGTTTGTGCCTGACCTGCTGTAACAAATCACTTGAGAGCCTGTTGTAGTTCACCTGAGCTAATGATGAAAACAGAAGGAGAGGATGGCAGGGGCTCAGGTTCATGCTGCACAGGGTTTTGCTCTTTGGAGGCAGGAAAGTGTGCGAGCTGATCAGTGCGTGCATGTAATCTCAGCACTATATAAGGAGGCTGTTATCAATCAGATAACAAGCTTCCTCCATTAATACACTGATTGACCCTCTGTTAACCAGTGACGTGTTTGTAATCAGCTCATTCTTCCTCCATTTCCCAATGTACACAACACACAGACTACTGACTGATTAAAGGCCAGCTGGGCTATAGTATGTATTTTTGTCTTTTGTTTTTAGTACAATGCAGTATAATGTGAAGTTTGCCTCCATAGCCTTTGGCTCAGTTTTCAAATGACAAAAAAAATTCTCAATTCATCCCACATAAGTGAAGATCTAGTTTCATCTGATAACCAATTTCCCAATTTAGCTGAATTTCAAGTAAATGTTACAGGGCATATACAAGTAATAATTGTTCAACTGTTTAACTGTCATTTGGAGATGAAGCCAAAGCTCTAGGAAAAATGGTAAACATTTAACATATAAACATCTTTACGCAGAGATCTGGTACATTTCACAGCCCCAGATTTTGTTTGGAATTTGCATCAATGAGCCCTAGAGTTTAGGATTGCTTGAAGCCATCTAGTGGGTTAATCCAGCACTGGTTGCAAGAGGCAATCTACATAGACACAATTACACATCAAGATCTGTACTAGAGTAACATGGCTTGGCCACCTAGATAGAGAAATGACACCACATCTTGAATTTTCTGTGCATCCTTGAATGAAAACAAGCAACCAAATGCCTACGTGTAGGCCACACGGAATCAGGCTTTGTGCAGCTCTGCACACCCACTACAAAACAAACACCCATTTTAACAAGTGATGTAGCTTACCATTGTACATTAAAGAAGTAACAACTCTGCCAGTCGGATGAGATAAATCCTTTTCTAATCCATTTCTAATTTAAGTAACTTCATTTTTTAAAAATAATTTTCTGTAAGGAAAGTGTCTGGTTTTAAGAAAATTCTTTAAATATATTAAACACCATTGAAAGCCCAGCTGAAATCTGTCATGTGTACCATTTTCTTACTGTGCGTTATTTGCCATGCACAAGGAATCACATCAGTACAATATAAAATCTACATTCTGCAATGTGGTGGGTGATCCAGGGGATGGAATGAAGTGAAGTGACTTCATTTCTTTCCACTGAGTCCAAGAAAAAGACAGAGGGTGGAGGACGTGTGGCATGACTTAGAGAGCAGAGGATGTTTCATCATCCTGCTTCAGCTTACTGTTGCATGGTATTTTTACTGTAGACTGGGTGTCATCTGAGTATATGTACAGTGTAAAAGTCACACAAACACACAAGTTACCAAACTTTATACACACACACCTCAGTCAGTTAGTTTTTTTTGGCATGCAGGTAGGAAACTGGACATGAGACTTATTCAGCTTGTAACATACCCAAGTGCATGTGTGTTAATGTGTGAGTGAGTGAGTGGGCAGTGCCACACACCATTGGCTCCTAAGTGGTCAGAGCAGTCTCCAACCAGTGAACCAGTATTTAGATAAATCCCAGCTGTCTGTGAACTAGTCTCAACAGTTCATACAACTTTATGCAATTGAATATTTTTAACACCAGACATTAATCAAGTTCAGCTTTCATTTTCACTACGCACATGATAATGGTATTACATTGTTATGCTACCCTCCATCCATCATCTATACCTGCTTATTCCTCTTTAGGGTCACAGGGATCTGCTGGAGCCTATCCCAGCTCTCTTTGGGTGAAAGGCAGGGGTACACCCTGGACAGGTCGGTTGTGCTACCAAGCTATGGCAACAATGACATAATTGCAGTAGTGCAGTATACTAACTCAAACCGAATACCGAATAATTAAATTTTTTATTTTTTTTTGTTATGATATGGATATTTAAGATATCTCAATACCAGGGTGTATGTTGCTTACACAAGGGTCACAATGGGGCGCGGCATGACACTGTTTGAGATGGGGTCCTTTTCACTGTTGCACTGCTAAACACCATGGTAAGGGAATAGCTGTATGTGTGACATGTTGCTGAAAAGTTCAGAAACTGATACAGCTGACACAGAAGAAATTGTGCCAAAAAGAGAAGCCGTGTCTGTTGTTTGGAGGTACTTTGGTTTCAAAAACTCTGACGTCAACCAAACCAGACGTGGCAACAGAAACAATTTGCTTCACCACCTTAGCCACAAGCATATCTTTGAATATGAAGAATGCAAAGAACTAAGGTCAACATCCTCCATATCAGCAGGTAACACTGGAAAGGAGAAAGGAAAGTCCAGTCAGATGTCGTTTGAAGATGCATTTGCTAAAGGGACAGCCTACAACAAAAAAACGCAAATGGTGGATTGAGATCAATTGGTAGAAAATGTGGTTAACACACAATCATGCATGAAAAAACATACCACCATATACTGTGAAATTGGTATAATTTTGAAAAATACTGTGATATAAATTGTTGGTTATGCCACCCAGCACTACACTGCAGCATTGTGTATTATGATATACTTATTTATTTAACCTTTATTTAAGCGGGTAAGTCTCACTGAGATTAAAACATCTTGCAAGGGAGAACATTGTACTAAGAGTTTGTCAAATATATGCTGTCACAAGTAAGGAAGTGATTCATTGAATTTTGCACACTTTTTGCATTCTCACTGTTGCTAATATCTATAATGCTCTCTATAATGCTGTACCTAAACCAAACCTGTGAAATTTACCGTACATTATAATGGGCTAATGGCAAAGCAGTAGCACAAATGGAAAAAGTGCAAATTTAGTGAAGATATTTGCTAATGTGAGTTACACAGCAATATTTATCCACACTTTGGCAACAACATTCATTAACCATTGTAATTTAATAGTTTTACACTACCAGACCAATTAGGGTCATACTGTAAAGCATCCAAAAGAATGTGAAAACTGCGAAGAACATCACAGTTTAACTGATAAACTGCTATCTTTCAATCTGAGACTTTGTCTGGTACACAGTTGCAATGAAATGAGCTGAACACAATCATCATAGAAATGTAGCTCCTCCTCTAGCACCATCCCGGATAACAACTTTAGATTCGTAACTCCACTACTGTAGGACTGGGTGATATTGTCACGGGGTGTTGGTGGAGTGGTGTGAAGGAGGAGAGGTGAGGACCCAAATGCAGGACAAACCAGGCTTTATTTCCCCCTGGGACATCCAGGGCTCAAGACAATGCCAAACACACTTCAGCATACGGACACCAACTAAATACAACTATGTGCAACTAATGCTTCGGCAGGGGACAAAGGGAGAAGCGAGCTATAAGTAAGGGAAAACATAACAGGTAATTGAACACAGGTGCAACTCATAATCAAAGATACTAACGTAAAGCTGCCAGGAACTAGAACACGGGGAGAAGGAAGTCTTAACACAATAAGAGTCCTCTGGCAGGACGTCCCCAGAGGGACTCATGACAGATATGGCCTAAAATAAAAGAAGAAGAAGAAGAAGTACTTTATTAATCCCCAAGGGGAAATTCAATTGTTACAGCAGTTATTCTAATTTAAAGTTATTGAGTGTGTGTGTGTGTGTGTGTGTGTGTGTGCGTGCATGCGTGTGTGTGTATATATATATAAAAAAAAATATATATATATATATATATATAATTGGGATTGGGATCTAGAAGGGAAATTTTTACAACTTTACATTAACATTACACGTATGTACCAGGAATTATTGTTATTCATCCACAGTAAAAGCTCTATTGTTTTTATATTCATATATATATGTCCTCTGTTTTCACTACTTAGTGAATATCTCAGGCAACAAAAGCCCGATTGGTGTGTCTTCCTCAATCTCGGGTCCTCTACCAGAGGCCTGGGAATTTGAGGGTTCTTCGCAGTATCTTAGCTGTTTCTAGCACTGCGCTCTTCTGGACTGATCTCTGATGTTGTTCCTGGGATCTGTTGGAGCCACTCTCCCAGTTTGGGGGTCACAGCCCCGAGGGTGCTGATTACCACGGGGACCACTGTTGCCTTCACCTTCCACATCTTTTCTAGCTCTTCTTTAAGCCCTTGGTATTTCTCCAGCTTCTCATGTTCCTTCTTTCTGATGTTGCCATCACTTGGGATCGCTACATCTACCACTATGGTTTTCTTCTGTTGTTTGTCCACCACTACTATGTCCAGTTGGTTAGCCATCACCTGTTTGTCGGTCTGTATCTGGAAGTCCCACAGGATCTTAGCTCGGTCATTCTCCCTCATCTTTGGAGGCGTGTCCCATTTTGACCTTGGGACCTCCAGCCCATACTCGGTACAGATGTTCCTGTACACTATGCCGGCCACTTGGTTATGGCGTTCCATGTACGCTCTGCCTGCTAGCATCTTACAACCTGCTGTTATGTGCTGGATTGTCTCAGGGGCATCTTTGCACAGCCTGCACCTGGGGTCCTGCCTGGTGTGGTAGACCCTGGCCTCTATCGATCTTGTGCTCAGGGCCTGTTCTTGTGCTGCTACGATGTACGATGCTACGATTTTGTTGCCTGAGATATTCACTAAGTAGTGAACATAGAGGACATATATATATATATATATATATATATATATATATGAATATAAAAATAATAGAGCTTTTACTGTGGATGAATAACAATAATTCCTGGTACATACGTGTAATGTTAACCAGAATGGAAACACATTCAGACGATGAGCATACACACAATGTGTATTTTAATGTGAACATAAGTGAACAGAATGTTTTTCAAGAAAAACTCATAGGGTTCCTTCACTCACTTTTCAGTTTTTCCACAGTTCTCACTGTGTCATTCATCACCATGAAATTGCTGTGTCTCTGCTACTTTTTGAATTCTTATCATGTTAGGTGGGGCAGCATGGTGGCTGAGTGGTTAGCACTGTTGCCAAGAAGGTCCTGGGTGTGCAACCCGGCCTTTCTGTGTGGAGTTTGCATGTTCTCCCTGTGCTTGTGTGGGTTTTCTCCAGGTACTCTGGTTTCCTCCCACAGTCCAAAAACATGTATGTCAGGTTGATTGGTGACTCTAAATTGCCCATAGGAGTGAGTGTGAGTGTGTGAGGTTGTTTGTCTCTATGTGGCCCTGTGATGGACTGGTGACCTGTCCAGGGTGGACCCCTGCCTTTCACCCAAAGAGAGCTGGGATAGACTCCAGCTGATCCATGTGACCCTGGTTAAGGAATAAGCAGGTATAGAAAATGGATGGATGGATGGATGGATGGATGAATCATGTTAGGTAATGACCAATGGGCCCAGAGTGCTACACTGCATCTTCCATGCCCACTGATGCTAGTTTAAATACAGGGGCTAAATTTTCCCACACTGGTCAATTAAAGTGCAATGTAACCTTTTCAAGAAAGGACATTAAATTTTAAGGCAACCCTGAGATTCAGTGCAACCACTTTAGCCTCTCCCAAATATTTGGATTTCTCTTTCTGATCAATCTCCTTTTCCTCTCCTCCAAGAAATACTGAGAAAATAAATACCAGTTTGAAGCCGAAACTCGATCTCAAACACTTTTCTTCCCAGTGTAATATACAACATGTACAGAACTACACAGCTACTGTAGCACCCTCTCCTAAAACATCAAAGAGAGCTGAAAAATAACACCAACACAAGGGCTGGGATCATGTCAGGGCAAACCAGAAGTCCACATGATTTGTGTTAGGCAAACCAACGGTAAAACTTTGCTTCTTCTAATGATGAAAACCTCACTACTTCTGCCTTGTTCTCCACTATGGAATAAAACAGAGCGTTGTAAAAGGATTTATAAAAGACTTCTATGTGTACTTCACAATTATCATGGCAAAAGTTAAAATAATGCTGTGATCTGTACTTGACTGTTGTGGTAAAGAAGGAGCTGAGCCTGAAGGAAAAACTTTCAAATTCCAGCTCGGACCTATGGTCACAAGTTTCGGTAAGAAGAATGACATCATGCAGAAACGTTGGTCTACACTTCCTTCGCAGTGTAGCTCAGCTCACCCCTACCTTAGCCCCAGTTATGACCACAATACTTTGTGCATTACCTCGTGAGTGGTACATCTGTCAACATGTGAATCCACTAATGTTCACAAATGATCTGCACAGGTATTTAATGTATGTTTAAAGGGCTAGTGCTATAGCTGGTTATTTTGGGAAAAGGCAAAACTCTCTGACATCACAAAATAATAGGATGTAACAGGTAGAAGAAAAACATTTTGAAAGCAAAGGTAATAAACAGGGCTATAGGCTATAGGGTTGTTCATATTGTCACATAAAGCCATGTAATAACTGAGCAAAGAGAAACAGAGAGTCAGGTTCAACCCCTGTCACTTTTCCAGGTGGATGTGAATGTCAGATGTTTGGCTTCAAAAAGATCGGACACAGCTAAGGATGCTTCTTGGATGCCACCCTCTGAGGTTTTGTGAGCATGTCTAGCTGGGAAGAGAATCCCAACTACACAACACACTAGAGGGATTACATATCCCATCTGGCCTGGCAATGCCTCTGGATCCTCCAGGAAGGACTAGAAGACGTGGCTAGGGGGAACATTTGTTAGACCTTGCTTTCCCTGCTGCCACCACTACCCAGACTCTGGAAAGCGGAAAATTGATGGATAGCATTCCAAGTGGAAATGAACAAGGCACCACTCTGTCTCTTTGACATGTGCTTTTTCACTGATGTGAAAATGGTGGACACAAGCTGTTTTATTTTTATGTTTGATTCCATTGCTGCTATGCCAATATTTCCAGTGCATAAGGAATTATCTTGGAGGGCATATCTTTTTGCAAAGTAAGTGTTAATGGACTAACACAGAGCCACACAGAGCCTTGTATGAAGATCATTATAAGTTAAATCTATGTCCATTATGAAACTGCTTAGACCTCACTGTTTTCACTAAGTGACTTCCATCCATGGTAGCACCATTTGAAAAGCCAGCAATAAGGAAAAAGTCACAAAATTGAAATAATTTTGTTCTTTTCCTCCCTGGCGAGAATTTGCGGTAAAGACTTGCAGCCAAAGGAAACACATATTTTCAAAGACACAAATTGTGCAGTAAATCCTGAGGCCCTGATTTACAGTCTAGTGACAGGCAAAAAGAAGAGTATTAGAGAGAAGATGATGAGGTAATAAGAAAATGTTGATGAGTCTCATATGTCTGCCCAACTAATGCATACACTACACCCAAGACAGAAGGACACAATGCAGCCACATTTAAAAACAATGATGCAGCATGATAACCTAAACAGGAACTGGTTCTCCAACAACAGCCAGTGGAAGAACATGGTTAAATGACCTATCTATATTTTAGGTTATTGATTTGATCATACAACAAAACAAACTTGTCATTCATAACAATTAGTGCAGCAGGTTATGATGTCATTGTTATAGTGGTTAAAACACAATCTGAAAGTTGGAGAGAAGTCTTCATCATTATGTGAAACACAGACCTATACCTCACTAAATTACACATGGACTTTGTAGTGAGTAAAAGAGCTGATGGGACTGTGTCCTCTGATGGAGAAGAGTGAAGACTTGTTCAGGCTCTGTTCTGCTTTCTACTCACCCTCTTGTTAGAGTAGTGGAGCTGCTGTTTGCTTAAGGATTCCACTGTATAGATGGCTTAGTGTGGCAGTGGGGGACACACCGACATCCACACACCCACATCCACACACACACACACACACACTCCCAGTCATACAGCTATGTATACACATTATAACTCTACCAAAAAGCTCACAGCAAACAAATACACACAAACATATGCTCATAAAACCCACACACATACTTCAAAGTAGGAATACCACAGTTACCCTTAACCACTGTACCCAACACAGATTTTTTTTCCCACTTTCTCTTTTTTTTCCACTTCTTATTTTTTTAATTTATTTCTTTAAGGGAGTGTCTCTCTAATGATCAGGGTAAATATGGCAATTGGAGCCCAGAATAGCTGACATTTGCATCAAGAGAGAGGAGGGATAAAGTGGGTTAGAATAATAACAGAATGGAAACTTTGCGTGAAATTGAGTTTCAGCCTTGCCTTTAGCACGCGGGCCTTGTATAAATAATCATTGGAGAGGGCCTGCCAACAACACACACTCACATAGTCCCACACATTCAGTCGGAAAGAAATGCCAGGCCCAGCTTATTAACATTAACTAAATTTGTGAAAGGCACACATGGCACAAATGTAGCGCTATGAGAGACTGGAGAGATTGAAAAGAAAAGAATGGAGCTACAGAAAGAAAGAAAGACAGCTCAGATGGAGGACACATTTTTTCCAAACACAAATCCTTCCACAATAGTATAGACTGTACAAGACAAATTAAATTGTGTGTGTGTCCTTCACACACTCTGTCATTGTCACATCTGTCTCTAATACAAGTAAACAAGTTGTTGTGGCACTCGACACGTTTTTGGATGCATACAAACTATGTACGAATGTTTATTAGTACACGCACGTCTTTTTTGACAGCAACCTTACCCCATAGCAAACACCCACAAAAACAGACTTCTGATGATCTCACACATGCACACACACATGTTTTTTATTTACACCTGTAGCCCACTGGGACTCACTGTTTTCATGTACAACTTTTCTAGATACTCTGGAGTTTATAAAGAATTAAGCTGAAATATTTATAGAAGGTAATAAGAAATATTTTTATCCTCTCTATCATTGGGGGACCCTGAATGCTCAGGCCATGCTCATTATGTATATGTTTAGGGTTGTGGTTGAAGTTTGGATCTCTGGGGGAGATCTGACTTATAAGTCAGAATTGCTGGTTAATGTTGGTTAATGAGGACTAGTTATACAATCAAATGAGTTATTAGAAATGAGTTATTGACATTTGGGGATAGAATATTCAATTTAATGATCTATTGTAGGCTTACGGGTGCACTTATAGTTATTTTGGGTTTTTACCTCCATCTTACTTACTGTACTAGCCCTCCAAATGCTAGTTCTAGACACCTGAGGTTAGATTAGTTAGTACAAACTGGCTAAATGAAGTGTATGAGTACAGTAAAATATAGGAAGAAAGAGCATTAAAGTTCTGTAAAGACAGAAACACAGATGTCACTGACAGCTGGTTATGACACACACACACATTTTCTCCTCTGGACAGTTGAACAACACATTAACATAAATAAATGAGTGTGTAATAATGTAAATGAGTGTGTGCACAATAAAAGGACAGAAAGTCAAAAATGATGAGCACGAGGAGCAAATCAGAGGGAAGGAAAGCCTGAGCTGCTCAGTACCTGTAGCTTTTACACAGATGCACACAACAAACTTTAGACAAGCTGCTTCTTGCTGCCTGCAGGCCTTTCTGCTAAATGAAGTTTGTGTCTCTATCAGAATCTATGGCATTTCAGCCTTGGCCTTAAGACAGACTCAGGTTGTCCTGTTTGACTTGCATTCTGGTGTGAAGGAATTCAGAGGCTATAGGTGTGGGTTGGGATTTGTGTGCAGCCGATCTGTGGTGCGTGTGTCTTGTACTGGGTTGAGTGTGCATAGCTTTGTCTCTCTGGATGTGATTAGGCTCAGACAGCTGTCTCCATGGGGTGCTGGTGTTTTCTTCCCCCTTCAGGCTTTTTAATAAACAACCTTTATCTATGATCAGATTGCAACAACAAGGCAGATGTCGGTCCTATATCCCTTATAGAGGAAATGGAAGGTCACTGGCACTGATTCAGTGGAATGGGGGTTGGGAGGAATGATAAATTAATGAACAGCTAAGAGGTTGAAATAACAAATTCAAAATTCACTCAATACATTTTGTTACACTCCACTAATGCATCCAGCAAATACAACCACATAAACACTGTGATGTATTGAGCAGTTTGCTATATTTTCTTAAAGGTGCAGTGTGTAAAATGTGAACAATTTGGTGGCGTCTAGTGGTTTACGGACTTGAAGGAGGGTATGGTGGCCATCACTTTTAAGCCAGTGTTTGGTTTGTCCATTCTGGGCTACTGCTGAAACATGGCAGTGCAACATGGCTGCTTCTCTGAAAGGAGATCTGCTCTTTATGTAGATTTTAAAGGCTCTTTCTTCAAAAAAGCATTTCTGCTAATAGATCCCTTTAAATATTACACATTGAGCCTTTATAAAACAGCTTGAGAATTGTATTGTATTGCAAATCTGTATTAAAGCTGCCATGTGCATAAAATGATATAATATACAAATATGTTATATTCTTGAACAGTTTGAACTTCAGACAGAAAGAATTGACATTTGCAAATAGTTTTCCTGCTGCAATTAGAGAAATAACTATAGTCAAAATCAGTGCAGCAATGCAGGAGCTGGATGCTATATTTCACATTTTGCAACTCTCTGTGTCTTTGTTAGATCTTCAATATCTGGTACAGAATGTGTTATAAACTTCGCTAAGCCCACAATGTATTTACAATCTCTAAACCCAGAACTAGGAGCTTCTGAGCAGCTCTTGAAGTCAAAGTATGTCTTAAATTTTCTCTCCATGTTTCTTCCCAGTACAATGTATGAGATGAAGGGAAACAGGTGTTGTTTTGAGTATTGTAAGGCATTCAGGCATCTTCTTGTGCAGCTATTAACAAGTCCAGACCAGCAGTCTGACCTACATTGGTGTTCTGTAGGCTCACGTGATGAGGGAGGAGGCAGAGGAGGTGATATAAGGTCCAGATGATGCCTCGCTTCTGACTTTTGCATGTCTTTGTTTCACAGCTTGGCTGGCAACAGCTGTTTGTGTATGAGTATGTGTGTGAGCATGTATATGAAAGGTATTCCATGAGGGTCGGGTGACAAATGATGTTGGTGAAAGAATAGCGGGACTCACCAGTTTGAAACAATGAGCAGTGTGCAGTGCAGTGCTTGTGTACAATTTGTGAGTGACACCCGCAATATTTTAGCTATTTTAGCTACACATCAACAATGTGCAGATTTATGCTTTGCCCTCTATGTAGACTCCACTGAGACAAATCTACACACTATCACTGTCCACAAGCAGAAAAATCCAGTGGAATTATAATAATAGTAATATCAATATTGGTCTTCAAGGTGAAATACTGGTCCTGTGAGCACTGTCTGACCTGATCAGGAAGTTGATGGAGTGACTCTGTGGATAAAGATCCAAATAATTTGGGTCAGTCGGGTAAGAGGGTGGACTTGTGGTCACAGACAGCCTGTCAAACAGAGTCTGACTATTTTCGTGTGATTATTAATACATTCCTATAGCACTTGATTTGTGATGAGATCAACGTGTGTTTCCCAGAAGTCTTGTTTATTGGTTTTCTGATGCAACTACAGAGCTTCTGCTGAGTGAAACATCATCTGAATAGACAATCTTTGATTTAAGTTAGCATCTGTGAGCCATTTTGCAAACTACAGCTAGCTTTTAAGAGGAGCTGGGTATGTCTTTCCAGTGATCGCCACCCTTAAAATTTGCAATGAGCTGCTCCCCTAAGGTAAATGAGGTTAAAGCTCCATCCACTTCTCTTTAAATGCATCTACTTTGGACTGGACCCAAGCCACACCACTTCTCTCCGTTTACTTTTCCTTGGATGTGGCTGAGGCGTTAACGAGCCTCCGCTCTTTTATCCTTCTATCTCCATCCCCACATCTCTCACTTGCAATTGGTACCATGTGGGTGATGCTTAGCGTTCAGGTTTGTGGTCTGTGTGTGTGTGTGTGTGTGTGTGGAGTAGAGCAGATCTATTCTATTTTTGTCTGTTATCATGACATACCAACCTTGTGAGGAACTCAAAGAGCAGGAGAGAAACTGTCAAAGAGAAAGCTGAGATGAAAAGTGAAAGAAGTCATAGTGTGAGGGCTAATCTTCTATTATTTTCCCATATCTTTGATTTAAACAAAGGCCTGCTTGGAAGTGAAAAATGTATTCCTCAAACAATAATAATAGTCAATAGTCAATAATAGCAAATACTTGCATTCTCCATTGTCAGCTACAGTACATGCCCTTATCCTTTAGGGTGTAGGTGGAGCTGGAGCCCTGCCAGCTGACAGTGGATGATTTAGAACTGTGTCAAAGCAATGGGACATTTTACAGTGGACAAGTTTACTTGCCAATGCCCTCTAGAGGACAAACACGTTCATGTTGACACTGAAAACCTCAAACCTGCACTGTTATTGAAAATACTATAAAGCACACTTAGATATAAAGACATAAAGCAAAGTGTAGGTGAACTAGAAATGTACACACACTTACACACAACCACCCCCTCTCCATTATCTCACTAATGCTTTTCTTTTACCTGCCCTGCAACGGTGTCTGAATGTATAGTACATGACATCTTAATGGAGACTCACACACAGACTCACACACAGTCACTGACTGCACACTAAAACACAAACCTCTATACTATCTGTACCTCTGTACTTGAGCTAAAGCTGACTTAGACGTTCTTAAATCCTAATCACAGTTTCCCCAGAGTGTAAGATGATATCTTTAAATGAACTGTTTTGTGCAGACAACAGGCCAAAACAAAAACATCCAAAGACTGTTTTGGACAATGGAAAAACCTTCTACAAAAAATTTAGTGTAAGGTTGATCCTCCTCAGAAAAAGCCATTGCTTGATGTTCAGGAGAAGGTACATCAGCAAACCATTTCCATGAACTGAAATGTCAAACACCTAGCCAGATTATTTAAATAGAAATCAAAAATATAGCGGCAAGCGACAATGAACGACCCTCACCGCGAGCGAACTGTTTATGTTCATGTTCAGGGGGACAAATTTGAGTCCATTTCAGAGAAAAAAAAACAAACAAATAAAATAAAATAAACTAAAAATAATGATTGGCTGTAACCATGGCATATATTATATATATATATATATATATATACACACTCACAATGTTAATACAACTATAATTAATACAACATCCAAACATGTATTTTGCTCAGCTTTCGATTGGTTGGTGGGCTTGTTTTGATCTAATACCACCACACAATCACACTGTCACACAGTTTCATACCTCTAGATTGACTAATTATCCTCAGAATTCTGTCAGAAGGAAACCCAAGTCTTGGGTCGGGACAGCGCAGTTCATTGAAGAACACACACAGCCATTTAGCACCATTTTGAAACCTTGTAACACAATTTTGTATCTCTCTAAACACTTTCAGTGTTTTTGTCCTGCAAGAGGCAAGTGCCAACATACTCCAACCTTATAAAAAAAAATCAGCCTAACAGATGATTGAATTACAAAGGCTCACTTTTTTGTTGGTTTCTCCTTACTCATCTTTTGACATGCTTTTCATTCCCAAGTCACCGGCTTTCAGGTTCTCGTTCTATCATGTTCTTGTTGCCTGAGGGAGCAAATAAGGGCTGGAGGAAAGTGTAGAGCCTGGGGTTATAAAACTATATGAAGATATGTGTGTGTGTGTTCTTTAAAAGGCATTTAAAAAAAAAAAATATGTGAGTATATTAAAGTTGTGATGAGCTGAGGTGTAGTCAACAAAGAGAACACACACATACACATCCAAAACACAGCCATCCTGACTCAGACAGCACTTACGCTGAGGTGTCGGTGAGCTGTTTGAGGACAGGAAAGCTACAGCTCTGCTGACAGCTTGTTGTTTCAGTTTCCCTGTAAACTTCCTCCTTGGACAACTCCTGCTGTTTCTCAAAACTAAGCACAAACATCTTCAGTCCACAGAAAAACACTTCAAGGTCTGTCCTCAAACTTAACAGTTATGATACTTTTAAGTGGTAACAGTTTATCATTCAAACTGGACACTACTGTTGCAGATTATGAAATATTAGTTAAATATTGAAGGTCATGGAAACCTGATGTGTTTTCTCTATTTTCTTCTTACTATGAGCAGATCCTACATGAACATGTAACATCCTGTCAAAGTTGCATCCATCCAATCTATACCCATGTTTTCCTATTTAGGGTCACAGGGATCTGCTGGAGTCTATCCCAGCTCTCTCTGGGTGAAAGGCAGGGGTCCACCCTGGACAGGTCACCAGTCCATCACGGGGCCACATAGAGACAAACAACCTCACACACTCACACTCACTCCTATGGGCAATTTAGAGTCACCAATCAACCTGACATACATGTTTTTGGACTGTGGGAGGCAACAGTGCTAACCACTCAGCCACTGTGCTGCCCCAAGGTTAAACCAATTACTGTTATTTTACAAGAGAAATATGTGTATTGTAGTGTGTAGTGTAGTTCTTTCATTTAACAGTTTGCGTCACTGCTTGTCAAATATAGAGATGTTAATGTTTTGGTACACAAGTCCAGGAGAAATCTCTGCAAGAATGCAGAGCATGAGGTGAAGAAAGGTAATGATGACTTGCTGAACTTGTATTGACAGAGGCTGAACCCTCCAAACACATTTGTTTTAAGCTGCAGATGCCAGCCGTGTCCCAACTTGACATTCAGCATCTCAGCTTCATAATACAGGCACTGCAATCATGCGTTTTGTCTCTGTCTCCTCACAAGTACTGACAGGCAGAAAGCAGGGATTGGGCCAGGGTGAAGTAGAGAGGAAGAGATGTGTTCATTGAGCTCTTCTCAGTTCAAAACACACATGTTCCTGAGTTTTAATGTCTTACTATCAACAAGAAAGATTCAGAAAGAAACTCACCTGCTCCTACAGGGGAGCACAGTGAATGGTGAGGAACTTTGCAGTAGGACTGTCCATTAAACAGATGATGATCCAGCTCTGACTGGTCCAAACAGCACAGGTACAAAAACAAAGACAAGCAAATAGAGCATGGTTCAGTGCTGACTTTGCTAGACAGAACATGTCCAGCTGCAGTATAAGTGCTGTGCTCAGAGTCTCCATACAAGAATCTTGCTCTTTATGAGCTCTCACTCACCACGCCCCCACACAGATGAATATTACTTCACCCACACCAGTTCTTCAGTGGCTGCATTGATCAGGGGTCAGATAAATATTACAACAGCATGTTATGTCTTATGACTGTATGCATTGAACTTGTTAGAGCTGGTTTCTTCCATGAAACAAATGCCAAGACACATCACTGACAACAACTATTTCCAAAAAGAAACACAGATTTCACGTCTCAGATTTTCAGATTTAGTGTCAGCAGCAGACAACACAGTGGATGACAGGCAAACTACTGTATGTGTCCAATATCACTCCCTTGGAGCTGTGCAATTTACTTTTAACAATGTTATTTTTATTTCTAAATGAAATTATAGATTTGTCAGCACTTTGTGGCAGCCACAGAAATTCCCACAACACACAAAAACAATAATATCATATTGCTGAGGAGAATGAGAGGCACCAACTTGTAGAAATTAATGGACAGATGCACATTAACACACCCACCGATGCAGGTAATAGTGAAAGAAAAAGGTTTAAACACATATATTATGTACAAGGCACAATAAAACACCTATAAAATGAAAGGTCAGTGCAAAGAGAGAAAATGATAAAACCTTTTTTTCTGTGTTGTATGTGCATGCACACACATTTTAGTGTGGAAATACCAAAGGTTTTATCATTTTCTCTCCCGGTTATGGGGCCAACACCTGGACCTCAGAGGGTAGAGCAAGCTCTGAAGACAATAAGAGAGAGAGAGCTATTCACTGGAGACAAGCAGCAGACTGGAAATGTTGCCCTAAAGCAAGGCACAGTGGGGATAGTACTACTAAGGAGGGAGTGGTGAAGCCAGAAGAGACAGAGAGAGAGAGAAAGAAAAGAGAGACAAAAGAAAGAAACAAAAGGGAGGACAGAGGGAAACTATAGTGAGAATTGCCAGAAGGGAGTCAGCTAAAAGTCACATATGGAGTGAAAGCAGAAATGCTCAGTTAGTTAAATTGCAACTTTTAACATAACACCTCAATGGGACAACTTGAGTATCATAGAAAAAGCCCTCTTTCTGGATGATGTAAGTCATAATTACCATATTTCCAGCAGAACCTGAAGGCTGCATTTGTAATGCTGGTAACAGGAGGAGTAAGACTGAATCCATACTGAGAGGGGGCCCTGTGTATCAAATCTCAAATCACACCAATACACACACACACACACACACACACAGGACACAGATGTCCAATAATGATGATGTCATCAGCAGGACAAATAGTATTGACAGGGCTGGGATAATGGAGCCAGCTGCTCAGAAAACTCAAAGCTTATGTAAAGCAGTCACAGTCTATGTGTTTAAATGGAAATAAATACACAGTGAGGAAACATTTCATTTTGATAAAATATTCATATTCTACCCAGGTGGAGGGCTCACATAGTTCATTTTAAGGACACATATCCTGTTGTCCTACATGACACGACAAATACTTTGGTCTGTTCTTTACTATTCTTAACTTCTTTTCATAAACTGCAAACATGTCTGTTGACCCTCAATCTGAGCCCCTCATGTTTACCATCAGGCTCCCCGCTCCATTACGCTGGTCACAGGCTTGGCCCAGAGCTGCATCCTCTCTAAGAAACCAGCAGGATGTATACAATTTGACTGCCTGCTATTGTCAATTGTCACATAACCACTGTGTTTCAGGCAAATGAGGAAATACCAAGCCTCAGGCACACAGACACACACATATGTGCAAGGAACAAAAGGTAAAAATAAAAGACAATAGGCTTTAGAAATATAAAAACTTACTGGAATTCAAATTCAGGACATAGCCAGGCCAGCCAAGGTAAGAGGAGTGGAGGCAACTGTACAAAGACAGTCCACAAACAAATCAGCACTCAGAAATGACTGAGACTGTAATCTGTAGTGCTGGCATATAAAACCTCAGTACTTCTACAGTATGACCCCAATATGTACATAACACCATCAAAAACTGAAAACTAGCACTGAATGTTTGGAATTTATCTAAGGCTGGTCTTCAGTGTGTGTGTGGAGTCCTTTCACAGCAGTGTAAACATTACCTCAGTGTGCTCAAGTTTGGTTGGAAAATCTAATTTGAGGTGTGCTCAATAGAATTTTATCATTTTAACCTGGTGTAAATGCAGATGGATAGCCTGGCTTAAATCATATTTAAACACATGACTAACGCCTAATAATCCGAAGGTAATTACAATGCCAGTTGATTTTTTTATCCTATCAACACTTCCAGCCTAATTATTCCTAGTCTCATGTTTTGTCTGTCTGGCTTTTCTATTGTATTTGATTAATTGGATTTGTCCCACATCACTGAGCTGCTGGAACGCCCTCATCCATCCTTAGTCTGTTGCATTAAATTGTAAATGGAGGGGGTTGCCAGATCAGATGATGCATGTGACTCTGCTTCAAAGACATGGCAATCCTTCCCAACATGTTTAAACTCACAAATACATCTATTTATTTATTTCAACATACTGTATTGATATCTGCCTGAGCCCAACATATCAACTTTAATAATGCTTAGGATTTTTTGGGTCATATTATTTTACATGTGTTTTTTAAAGTTAAAATAAAATCAAGTCAAATGAATCATCTGTCTTTAAAACTATCTCCATTTTCCTCTGTCTCCTCTGTAAAGACCTTGTCTGGAGGTCAGAGGACAGAGAACTGATGGAGATCCAGGCTCCCAGCTGGTCTCCCTTCTCCTCCCCCTCCTCCCTCGGCAGGGCTGCTGATGCTGGGAGCAGCCTCCAGCCCGGGGCATCCCACTCCCTGAGCCTGCTAATTAATCACTTCCCTCCCGTCCTCCTACGCTTCCTCCTGTCCTCTCCTCTCCTGCCACATGGTCCTTTGTAGCCCTTTATACTCCCGTTCACAACACACTGACTTGTGCCTGTACTCAGAAATATAATATGTATAATAAATATAATATAACACTGTTTTGAATCAGATGCGTGTACAGTATGTGCATGTTCTATAAACAGCCCTGTGAACTTAGTACAATCATTAGGATGCGGATAATATAACAAATAATAGAAATGACGCGATAACATCAACTTAAAATATACGATAATGCTCTGAATGAGTTAATTACCAATACCAAACTACACAAAGTTGGCCGTAAACCATTTTAGCAATGGCCACAAAAGCCCGAGAACAGGATTATTCATCATTTGTTACATTTGAAGAGAAACACATCCTCCTCCACCACTTCACCTGAATGAACCCGGTCTCACGCTGTCCACACCAAGACAGCAGACCACGCTAACTTCAAGGAGCCAGCTAGTGGCCTGTGCTGATGAATGAACAGAAACAAAAAGCAGCTCACCTTTGTCGTTCTTCTCCTTTTCCCTGCTGAAAATAAATAAATATTCTCTCGGACCGGTGACAATAGAGGCAGGGCGGCGACGCCTGTCAAACAGCCAGGCAATGACCGACAGCAGATGCGGCCAATCGTGAGCCGTGTCGCAGGAGGCGGGTCTTGTGTTGATTACAGCCACGTGGGCCAGCTCAGTGAGACAGGAAATAAAATGTTAAGACATACAAGCAGCAGGCAGCTTTCCTGTAATGATTATAAAGGAATTCAATAAATAAAATGCCATATTTGGTTGTCTATCTATCTATCTATCTATCTATCTATCTATCTATCTATCTATCTATCTATCTATCTATCTACATTATTTGTATACAGTATGTATGTATATATCTATAGACATATGTTGATATAAATATAGATATTTAATTTTGTGATTGTGTGTCCTTACAAATAAACAATCAGATCCACAGTGGATAAAACCATTGTTCTACTTGGCCTGGCATATGTGTGCTGGCGTTAACCTTTAATTCATGTTATTTTGAACAGCTTTGCACGCAGGTCCTGTGTGTATAACTCTTAGCAGTGTCCTGACACATTCATCTCAAGGTTTCTTGGTGTTCATTGTGTAATGAATGCAATAAAATCGCATTACATCTGGGTTAGATTTATTTAGACAAAACATTCAATATTAATGGGTTTCTTTCTTTTGAGGACCAGAGTGGATGTTATGACAAAATAGAAACAACTAGAATTAAGAAAACATCATACTGAAAATACTACAGCAAATATAGGGCTTTCATTTCTGTCTTTGTGTTTTTAACTCTATTTTAATTTTCTCATAATTATTTTTAAAAGAATCCAGTAACAATGTTCTCATCAGCCGTCTGTAACAACAATATATCACATAAAGAGCCAACACTGAATTGGATTCAACATTTATTACAAGATGGACATCTTTTAGCAACAAAGCCCACTAAGAAACAATTCAGACAAAGACATTCAGCAATAACAAACCACCATCCATTAGCCCTCTGATTTCATTTTCACACACACTGTGATTTGACTTTAACTGAATGCCAAATAATTACAAAAATTGATCCAGAGTTAGACCATAAAACAAGCACAAAAAAAAACAACAACATAACTTTCATTAAACTGGTTATGTGACATCTGACATTCATTCTTTGACAATGAGATATATTTTCATTTCAGCATGCACTCTGTTTTCATGAAGGCCTATATTCAGAGTGGAAGCTCTGCGCTGTGTCCTTGGCGATTATGTAGAGAACACAAAAACTGCTAACAGTGGGGATAAATATTTTCTCTCAATGTGAATCTTACACCACAGGCTCTGAGCAATGTGTGACGGTCTCCTGTGTGTTTTCTCTGGGTCAGAGGTCTGTTGACTAAAGAGAAGAAAGGTCTCTGCTTCTGTAGTGCAGCCCATTTGGGCTTCAACTCCACAGTCTGTTCCGATGAAGCCTTACTGCTGCATTCACACAGCAGACTTCATGGGCAGTGGGAAACTAGTGCTCAGGTCTTTTTGGACAACTGTTCCTGCATGTCAGTAATCCCTGATACCAAGGCAGCCGAGTGTGATGCAGCAAACGAGAAAGGTGCATTATTCTTTGATGTTTTAACTAGTCAGACTATGAGAGGCTGAACCTGCAAGTAGAACCCAGTCCAATTTGAAAGACAGGGGGTGGCAGAATGTGGTATTTGCTGAATCTAGTGGGAATTTTAAAGTCACATTGAGTTTTTATTGACTCAGCATTTCACATAACTAGTCTTTACCTGCAGTAAAACTCCACATTAGTGTTGCAGATTTTCAGCTGACAAATTTAAACATGTTCAAAACTCTTGGTTGTTGGAAACAGGTCAGACTTTGTGTCAGGCAGAACGTTTACTGTATAAATAATCTCACTAATAGCTGCAAACTGGACAGAGCACAGAAGGTTTGTTAAAGTAGCTACTGGATGCCTGCAGTACAGAAAGAGAAGTAAGCACTTTAGTAAGCACAGAGTGACTTATCTGATGAACCATTACTGGAACAATTTGACAATGATAAAGCTCCCTGATAGCTTAAAAACATCCACATAGCTGCTGTGAATGTTACACACTGTTACTGAAGTTTTTGACATTCATTTGAGAAACTCCATAGTGACCAGTATTTTGGATCAAGCACTTTAATAGCAGATGGATATTATAAAGAAGACATAACACTTTATGCAACAGTTAGTGTGTTACTTACAGGAGCACAAATTTGATATGACACTCGGTTTAAACTTAAAATTTGATATGTTTGTCTTGTTTCAGTGATGGTATTCATTCCACACCCTTAAAATTTCAAAATAAAGTTCCGTTCTCAACTTTACAGTTAAAAAAATCACCTAACACAAACTAATGTAAGAAGCTGAGCTGGGCATTTCAATTGATATAGTTTAACCAGAAAGAAAATCAGTCTCACAAAACATATAGATGATAATGTTTTCGTACATTTCTAATGTGAGGTTAGTGGACAAACCCCATTTCCTCATCCTCATGCAGGCCTGAAGAGATACACACCATGGCTTGTATACAGACAAATATAACTGGTATATGTCCAGTATATCTTCACATACATTTTACAGTATGTTAGTTGAGCGAGATCAATTTATAGTCCAGAAAATCAAGCAAAGCTGATGGACAGCTTAGATGTGTAGCTTTTTGCTGTATGTAAAAATGCTTTCAAACAACATACAAAGTTAAATCTTTATCTGAGAAGATATAACACAGTTATAGTATTGAGTTTTAAATCAAGCAAGACCTTACTTGTTCTGCTTAAGTGCTGCTGCAGGTCGGTGAAGCTTAACAAAATCTGCATGGGCTGATCTCTCTCAGCTCTGTCTGATGATTGGTGTAATGATCCTTTCCAGAAGTCAAAAATAGCTTATAAAAATAATTTCATTTGTTTTTGTTTTTTATGTCACTCTATGCTGCATGTCTGCCACCTTTGTGCACCCGGAAACTTTCTGTAGTGTATGTTTTCAACCCTTCTTTATTCCTCCCTCTGTCTGGTATTCACTGTGATGTGGTGGCCCTTATCCTGCCCTGGCTCTCCCAATCTGTCCTGGTTTACAAGAGCCGTATGTAAGATATGAAACAGCATTCAAACGTATCAGGGCACGCATATCAAATCCTCCCAGCCAGTTAGCTTCTCTGACTGAAAATAACATGGAAAATGGAAAAGCAAAACCTTACAGTAAAGTTCATTTTCAAAGTTAAGTTAAAGATAAGATAAGCTGAAGTATAGTTTCTTATCCCTGTCTTTGGCCTTTACATGCTTTAACAGTGAGTTTGTCAAAGTCTGCAGTTTTTCTGCTGTCCTAGAATAATGGCTGGGGTGTTAAAAATAAACTTGCTTGGCAATGTAACAGTCATTCATTGTAGGAAGAATAGCTCAAAATGATGGAGAGACAGCGAGAGAGAAAAGGCAAAGCAGCAATGATATGTAGAGACAGATGAGATGATGAACCCTTGCATGGTGAAAAAACTATCTGCAGGTGAAAATGTTGAGATAAAAACAGGAGAATAAGTCAAGACTGACAGAGTGGAAGAAGGCGCACATAAACCAGTCAGAACCACAGAAACCTGGAGGAGAGTTTGCATGAGAATTAGAAAAAGCTGATCTATCTGCCAGGGTGTATAAAGCGCCGGGATGGGCAGGAACAAGGAGGATACAGAAACCATATGGGAGGTGAGGAGCATAAACACAGGCCATGCAAACGCAGCTCCTCATCCTCTTCTGTAAGGTTGTCAGTCAAATGTTGGGACCACAGGGCATACAAAAAGCGATTTTAAGCGATAGGTGCTGCCTTAACATTGAGAGAATGTTCCTGCACAGAGCGCCTCTCTGTGGCGTTACAGGCAGATGGCAAGGCGTTTCACAGGTGGACAGTAGGGGTATTGTGGTGGTGCATATATGGGTATTTCAAATGGGTTTCCTTTTTTTCTTTTCTGCTTCCTTCCTGACAGGATGGATGCTTGTTGAGATGTTGTTTGGAGCATTTTTTTTTTGTCTAAAAAAGGTGTGCTGCCTTCTTCAGGTCATTCTTCTTCCAGAGGGCCAGGCGGTCAAACTGCTCCAGGGTCATACCGAAAACCTGCCGGAAGTCCTCAGGAGATAGGTGTCTCTGAAGAAGCAAAACACAGCCAAAGAAACAATATGGTTGCTTAGCACAAACACCAATGTTATACAGAATTGAAAAAGCCTTTCCTCAGAAAGTTAATATAAGTTGTTTGTACAACCAGTTAAAAGAGGAGAAAGCAGAAATCACTTTTCACTGGGGTTTAGGCTGATGGACCTTCATGCTGAACTGACTCACAGGAACATGTGGCTCCTTGGCTGAATTGATTAAAACTTTTACCTGAACCAATACTATAATTTCTGCCTGTAGGCCAGTTTGGTTTTTCTAATGCAGTAAATCAGTAGCAGTTTTATACCCTAAGACTGGACTCATAAAACATTTATCCAGTCCTAAGTTCATGTTTGTGTTCCCGACATAAGCAGGCATTACATTGCCTTCTGTATTGAGGTTTAACACATCAGATTCATTCCAGTGCCTCAGACGTTCATCCAGAGTGAACGGTTATCCAAACCCAGCTTTGGCTCTTACTGCAAACACTCACTAACTCCTCTGTAAATGTCAAAAATATACTATGGAACAAAAACATGCATGGTATTGATTTAGACTGAGAACAAAAGCATAAGCAGCTTTATTGTCAAATTTTGGCTAGACTGTGCTCAACAGTTGTGCACAGTTATAGTAAATTAGAGGCAGGTTTATGCTGCGTCACCTGGTTTCCATGCCAACCAACAGAGTGAGGAAAGTGGAGTTATGGCAACATCTAGATCCCTTTAATTTTAGTTATAGTTTTATTTTAAAATTTATTACTCAGTGTAGTGTTCAGGAATACATTTCATCCTTTTCTTTAGATCCTGAAACCTAAAATTCTTACCACATTACTGTAATATTTTCTGAAACACACCTGAACCAAAAATGTTTCCAAAAATTTCGAACTATTCCTTTAAATATTCCATCACAGGGCACACAAACGCATACTGGCTATAAATGTTGGAAGCAAACTGACCCGTGCAGCGTCACTGCCAGCATCCTTCCAGCCACACCCCCCCTTTCCCACACAAATGGATGAAAAAGGATCTAAGCTCATATTTAGCTGACCTTTATATTTAAAATGGACTGTCCTTACTAAATGAATAATATGGCCTAGTATTATTATAATATTATACTAAATCGCCGCCTGGAGTCCAGCTAGCTCGCATTAAATGCATGGAATGTTGACATCCTATAATTCAATAGTTGATATGGAGTGGCACTGGGGCAGCTGCGGCTAGCCGGCACTAAAGCCCAATGTTTTTAATATTGTGAAATCAAACTTGTGATGATCAGCACTGAAATGTCACTCTGTCCAATGTGTAAAACACCCCTGGAAAAATCCAGCACCCCATCTAAAAAAATAGTTCCCTGATGCTGCTAATATTTTTGCGTGACTCAAAAGAAAATCATGCTTGGTTGTATAACCTCGTGAGAACATGTGCGTGAGTTTGAGTCTTGCTATGAGTTAGTGCTGATTAGTCTGGGTAAACCAGCAGCATTTTGGGGTCAAGGAGTAGGAACACTGGTGGGCCAAATGAAGGTCAGACCTTTCCTCCCAGACATGCACATATTCACACTAATGACAATATGACTCCAGTCACACGCTCCCAACCACAGAGGGAATCTCTTATATCAATAACACATCAGTGTCTGACGGTCTGACTCCTGCTGGGACAATAATGCCATAACCCAAAGGCTCACAGGGAACTGTTGTGTTTGCGCTGCTGAAGGTTTGACTATTTTTAGGGGTGTTGTTGAAAAAAAAAAAAAGACTAACCACAATTTAGTTTTTACATGGGTTACTTTGGTAACTAAAACATTCCCTGTTTTCAGCTGCACTAAGGAAATGAAACTTCTGAATCTGTAAATGAATAGTGTAAGAGAAACACAACTGCAGGGAATAAGTTATTACAGCACCTTAGATCCAATTATATTGATTTTTTTATTATAAGACATACTTGTGGGTTAAACTTGCTGTGACCCAGGGCAAGAGCCAGTAACACTATGAAATCCCACACTGACTTACTGACTTCATTTTATATTTCACTTTAACTTCAAGTTTTATTGCCGCAAACTAGACCATCTGGCCAAAAGTCTGTGGACAACTGAACATCACAACAAAGTGTGACTGCTGAAGACCATATTCCAAAACTATGACCTTTAATGTGCTTCTCTAACACCTTCAGCTTCACCTTCAGATTTTTTTAAGATGGCTGCAGGGATTTGCTCTTATTCAGCCGTAGGTATATTAGTGAAGTCGAGCTGAATATTAGCCAGGCTTCATCACCCACAGGTGTTTGAATGAGTTGAGGTCAGGGCCCTGTGCGCGGCTTGTTCCTGAATCTGTTTCCAAGATTTCCCCTAAAAACCAAAAGGTTTCGGTATGCTTCAAATGATCTACAACATACGAGATGGTACAGCCCAAACACACTTCATTACAGCCCTGCAAAAACAGACCTAATTGAAAGAAAAAGCAGTCCACATACTTTTGGCCATATGATGTGTATACACTCCTAAAAGAACATGATGGTTGTAATCATTTATCCCCTCACAATTAGAGATGGCGCTTCTCTAAACTATGGCTGATACTTTAATCCTACCTGGCTTATCTGTCTGGCTGCATGGCCCAAAATGGACAATTCTGACTTCATTCCTGAAGCCACAGTTTCACTCTCCATTTTTAATGACCTGTGGCTAGAAGACGGGAAATGACAGAGCAGATTAGAGCTTACCTCCAGTCTGGTGCGATCTACATCTCTGGGAAGCTTCACTTTCACTCTATGTGTCACTGCCAGCATTTCATAAGGGTAGACCTGGCACATACAAAGTAAGCATTGTGGAAGATGGATTAAGGAATACAATTTTAATCCAATGGCCAAACCAAGCTGCCAAGAATATTAAAGCATATATATAAAGTATTAACTAACTCTTACCTTGTACTCTGAAGGGGAAAAGAGAAAGAGAAAGAGAATTAATCTGGTGGAACAATGAGATTTTATTTGAATTGCAGGGCTGTAATGAAAACTACCATAATAGAGCCTGACCCTGGATCCAAATCTTTCAATAATATTGGGTTTCAAAGGTGTCAAAAAGCATTATAAACGGTTGCTCTGTGTGCACACAGACACATGCATATGCAGTTATGAGGTTGGCATCGTATCAACTCACTCTTCACCTTAGATACAGCCAGGACTGCACACACACTTGTAAACACAAAGCAATAATTCTGCAGCTGGAAAAATGACATCACCTCCCTACGCTGTTACCTCCAGTCACTGATGTGGAGCCAGAGCTGCAGGGCTCTGCATGCCTGGTCTCACTATAATTAGAGACTTAAGATCTGATATAGAGGAAAGACCATGTGAGCCTAAATTTTAGCTGATGCTAATGTCTGAAGGGAAAGGTCCTTTTATGGGTGATTGGATTTTTGGTGCAAGAGAGCTATGAAGTGGGAGGAGTTTTGTTGTCAAATAACATTAGATGACTAACCTTAGCTAACATCCAAAGCTTGGATGGATGTCAAACTCTCTAATTTGAATCATCAGCACAAACAATAAGCAACCATGTTAGAAAGAATCAAGTACTTTGATTAAAAAGGTAAAAGAACAAAGCTGTGTGTAAACTACACCACTGAAGTTAACTTTGGACTACAAAGTACCATGTTGGTAAAAACTAAAAAAACAGTCAGTAACATTATAACCCAAGAAGAGATACAAACAGTTTTAAGTTCATTTTTATTCTCACCTCTTATGCCTCCCCAGCTCTGCGAGTCTGGGTCCACATCATCCTCGACCATCCCGGCAGCCTGCAGGAACACACACATAAACAGACACACATTAGACCGTTATTCAGATGTCCTGCTTCATGTTGCCAAGAAGATTGCTGGTCTTTATCAAAGCTACAGATGATCTGAAAGCCTTTTACTCTCTGTTTTTTGCCTTTGATTTGCTCAAATTCTTTTACGATGACCAATAGCAAGCGAGTGTGACACATTCTTCTGATAGTGAGCTTACATCACTTAGGTTTGGAGAGACTAAAAAGGGAAATGGAAGCAATCATGTTAGAAAACATTTGTTGTTTGTTCACCAATAAACCAATATGACATGAGGGTTGATTTGAAAACACTCTGAATAGTACCACTAAGATTTGAGCATTAGCTTGGATATAATTTTGTATTTCAAATCTCAAATCACAATTGCTCCTTTAGCCTCTAAGTCTCTGGGTGTGTGGGCTGTTGCTGTGTTTGACTGTCCTTTGTGTCTATTAAGCAAATGTTAGCATGCCAATACACCTGAAATAGTAAAAGATTAAACATTACATACTAAATATTATGAGTAGGATGGCATGTTGATGATAGCACCACTGTGCCAGAGCAGCTACCATGGCTGGTGGTAATTATTATCTGCATATCGTAGCAGAAAAAACATTTTATTTCAAGGCTGAACATTGTGTCATTCTGTATATGTGTCTACATGAAAAGGCCCTGTACAGCATAATGTCAGTATGACATAGCTGCACATTTAAAAAAATCCATCACCTTTTATTCGTCTTTCAACACAGTAAATCCACCATGTCAGCAACACCCAACAGTAATGTCAGCAAGTGAGAAATGGTTCAATACACAGGGGCCATGAATCTGTTGTGACTCCTGAGCTTTCATTTCCTTCTCTGTCGTGTTTTGCCTGTCTGTCCTCTATCTACCAATAAACAGAGGGAGAACAGTAATATCCCATCAGTTCATGATAGACTAAATACCCCCAGTGTCCTCATAACAAACTGGAGCGCTGCCTGTGGAGTGAATGGTACTGACTGACACGTGTGTAACTGGATACCAACACTGTGAGAGGACCCCTTTGGGAGGTTGATTCCTTTATTTTAAAACTTTTAAATGGTCCTAAATGCTACTTTGAAACTTCCTTTGCTGATTAGCAGAGAGTGGGAGGCTTTGTGGGGGACACATGAGGACTAAGGCCTTTTGGATTACTGGAAGTGGTAGAAGCAAGATTTAAAGGCCCTCTAATGTGTGGGGTGCACCCCATTTCCCTTTACGAGTGACTTTCCTGAGTCTCACATGCTAAAGGTTCTCAGTAGGACAGCCAACAAAAATCAAGTGCACCCCTGCTGTGGCTTGAGCCTTGCCAAGGTTTTGTGCACAACATTCCTGGCCAGAACAGAAGATGAACAAAGGACACTTTTAAAATCAAAATTAACCAATCTATCTTGTTTGCTTAGCAGAAACACACAGTACATATCTCTGTGTCAGGTGTAATATAATACACTTTGTTTTAGGCAAAATGCAAACAATAAAAGTATTACACAAACTGTCTGTCCACTGTAAACAGCCTTCAAGTTGACGCAGTTCACACTTGTGGTTCAAATGTAACCAAACAAAATAACTGTATTTGTGAGCACATTGTTCATCAAAATGTGTCTACAAAGCAAGACATCTGACAGTGGCTCAGTTTCAACTATTGTGTTGCTCTATGCCTATTATGACAGCAGCACTGGGATGCTCAGTGTTGAACATTTCAAACTTTATATAGTGTTTAAAAAAATAATTACATAAAGTTACACTAAGCACCAGACATTGTTTTGAACAAACAAATGTGTTTATGCATCTGACCGCTCACCTTGTAAATGCCATTCCTTCCATATCCTGGTAAAGATGCAGACTTATTGTAGGGGAAATCTACAGAGAATAAAAGTTGATTTTTGATATGATGTACGATATTTAACTCAGTCCAGCCTCAGCTTTTCAGTGGCTACTCACTAGGCTGAGAGGTGTCAGTGGGCAGACTGCAAGTGGACTTGCGGGGGTCAAGGTCTTCTGGACCCATCTGTCCATCAATCTCACTCTTCAAGATCATCCAACTGGTCCTCTACACACACACACACACACACACACACACACACACACAGAGAGAGAGAGATCCAGAGAGAGACAGACAGAAAGATGGAAAGACAGGATGGATGATGGCAAAGTGTGATTTAGTGAATTAGTAAATGGATGTACAGTAAAGCTTAAGAAAATGACTTGAAATGAAACAGATATAGACAGATAAAGACACAAATATACACTGACCCACCTTACTATCCTCCCCATCCTGCCAAGAGGTTCTAGAAGCTGTAAAACAGTCACATATTACAGGATGTCACAGTTAATGTGCAGGATCATCTGCCTCTCAGCCCCACTCTACCGCTCTATTAACTCTACTGTAAAGCACCCCAGAGCCATGACATTATCAGCTGCAGACAACATCTACAGGCACTGCATAAGTGGCCAGTAAAATGGGGTGGATAGCAACCACTAACATTTGTATCAACAAGACTTTACATATTGGCAGTTTGAGCCAATGGTCAATAAAGAAATGAGCTGCTTAAATTCAGTGCAATTTTGTTCCAAAGGCTGGCCAGGTACACGTGTACATTATATACTTTAAATACCTATATACTTTAACTTATGCCCACTATTGTGTTTGAGATGAGTACATATGAAATAACTGGACATTATGAACTAACCATAGAAGAACTCAGATTACAAACTACATTCACTTTCTTTTCAGACATTGCTTAACACATACAGTATAATCACTCACTACCACGAGCATAAGCACATTGGTATTCAAATAACTTAGGTGACAACCCTCCTATGATGTATCAGATAACAAGACCACTAAGCCAAATTCCCAATTGCCAAGTGTAATCTATTCACAAGCTATGTCACCTTTCCATGGGTAAATTATTTAGAAAGAAATCTTGACTTGAAAGTAAGTGTAGAGTTTCTATTGCTTTGATTGTTTTTTACTTATTTTTTATTTATTTTTGTAAGATGCTTTGTCGGTGACTTCATATCTGTCTAAATGTCTACAGTGAAGAGCTGACAGCCAGATCATAAATCTGTAGGAATACGCCATATGCAGCTGATTTACTTGTCATATTTGATATATTTTTCCTTGTGTGATAGGATTGATAAGAACTTTTATATCAGTGTCTTTCAAGTGACTATTATGTGCACATATACTGTACCTTGAAGGTAACTACAGTGAGAACAATACACCATCATTTAGACACAATCAGGGGAGACACAAGGTGATTGAAGCAGTGGTACAAAACACTAATGCCACTATACACAGTGATTCATGTACCCAACCATTCACAGTGAACACAATCATAAAATCACCATCAAAACCAACAAATGAGCTGGTGAGATGAGTGCGGACATGCATAAACCAGGTGAGCAAATTAACACCCAAGGGCCCCAATCCCAATCATCGTCAGTCCCAAATGGGTTAGATTATTAGTGTCAAATTAGAAATTTTTAAATTTGGGGCAATGTTATTATAATGGGTGAAAACCAATTATGTAGACTTTCTATTCAAACATTAAGTTAGTTAACGGTCAGTGTGAGCAATGTTCTCTCTAGACTCTAGACCCTGATCAAAGATCAGTTCATTTTAAATGTCTACTCCTGCTGTTGCACTACTTGTTAGGGGTTGAACATGTGCAGCATCTGTCTGGTTATATCCTGATCAGTGAGGTCACTTGTATTTGACAGCTGATATAAAGATGAAGCACATTTGAATACTTCAATCTGTAGAGAGAAGTAAAGCAGCTGTATTTGATCTAGTGCAGCTAAGGCCTATAGAGTTGCGATAGGATTATGAAGGTACTGGATTCATAGATTGAGCAGCCTGATGTAAACTGCATGCACAGAATTTCCCAGTATGACTACTGTTCCCAGGGTTACTGCACTGACTGTTTATTATTTTTTGTGTTTGGTGAGCCTTCAGAGTCATAGGTGTATCACTCAAACTAGCTTTCTCAGAATGTACAGTATTTCATCTGAGTAAAAAGTCAACAACACAGACTAAAGCATGTTTTAGCACAGTAGTAAATTTGGTCGTGATGCAGAGTTGGGCTCATAACATCAGCTGTAGTGTAGCTTCAGTTTGTGAAGGAGAACTTCTCTCAGAGCAGGGTCATGGGTTCATCAACACATTTCTTTGAAAAATGTTTTTTCTCCTCATTTTGTCATAACATTGCCCACCATCCAAATAGTCAACCTTGATAGATTCTGCTTGTCTACTAAGTTGATTTGATAACACAGAATGGGTGCAGTACTCTTACACAAGCCCTATGCATGTAGATCCATGGAGTCTACTAGTTGAGTGCAGGCCTTAGAGAAAAGGAAGGAGAAGTGATGACGAGATGACTGACAGGCGACATGCAACACATCGTGCAGAGACCAGACCAGAGAAAAGTGTTAAACAGGAAGTGGACTGTACCATGCTGTTTGTAGATGGGGGGTTTTCTATAGATATTATCTTTGACCGTAGTCTCTGAAGATGGGAACAAGTGCAGAAGAAAGAAAATGGAAGAAGCCAACATGGGAGGGAGGGAGAGAAAGAAAGAGAGAGAATGGAGAAAAAGAAGCATGAGTTAGCAGTTAGGGGGATGAGATATTTTGAAGAAGCAAAAGGGGGCGCAGCATAGTTTGATTCAACACATTTGTCATTTTTATTATTGCACATCAGAATCATCACCATTTTTCCATTATTCATGCAATATATTAAAAATATTTAAATTAATTGGTCTTGGTAAAAGGGAATGGGAGGTTATTTGATGCAAAACAATTCAGTGATACTCAAAAAGTAATATGGCATGTGATCCCCAGGCATCAAATAGTCTATCCACATTAGGTCTTTAAAGAAGTTCAAATTAAAGCACTGAAAAAGGGTGCTTAAATTAATAACCTAAACATCACAACTGTGGAGGTAACAGGGAGGGTATGCTTTTTCCCTAAGTCTGATCTAATCAATCTTAGTATCCATAGCTCATGACAGGCCTCTAACAGAGATGCTTAGCAGCAACTGCCACACATGAAGCCCCAACAGAAACATGACTCACAATAAAACAGCATATGTGGGTAATTTCTCTGGCTTGTTTCAGTGCCTGCCAGCATCTGAAACAATATCCATATACAGTAAAAGCAATAAGGACACTGACTATGAAAGCCATTAAGCAGAAAACTGTTGGCTGTTTTTTCCACTTGCTTCCAGCAATGGGAGGGTTTGTTTTTTTAAAAATTCTGCATGAATGACAGTGCAATAGTCAATGGGAACAATATGTTGGATCAAATATATTCTCCTCAGTGAAGGCCTGAAAGTGATGAAGGATACATGTTGAACTCCTGTTCAAATGCGCTGTAAAAGAAATTCTAAATGATGCACTCAACAGGTTGTTGTTGTATCGGATGATTGCATTACAATTAGCAAACATTAGGGACAATGGGAAAAAAAGAATACTATAAAATACAATGCAAGTACACTAGGCCTTATACAAGTGCCACTTATACAAACAGATTCAATCTTAAGTGGCACAAACTGACTTGTGAGAACCCCTGGCATTCACAGAATCTCTTGTACATACACGCTTGTATTCATAATAGTCCATAGTAGTACTCAGACTTTTTTGAACTAATCTTTTAAGAAAGCTGTGTGACTACAAATGCAGCAAAAGGCACTGTAGCCTTGGCCTGCTTTGATGATTGAGGTCTACAGAGAGCAAAACCAGAGCACACAGCTCTTCAAATTTTGAATCATGTAAAAAGTACTTCTTTATTTCTGTCTGGTATGATTCACCTGTGGTATTTTTCAATTAAGATGGTTTGCTGAATATCTCTTGGAAGACATAAATAAATTCTATAAATAAATTATTGAGAAAAACGTTTATATGTTCACAAGGCTAAGTATAACTTTGTGTTTTGTTAAACATAAATTCCTTCAGTAGCTTGAGACTAGCTGTAAATCTTACATTAGTTGCCCTTCAGTGGCTGAAGCTTTAACGTTGGTGCAGTGATCTGGAAGTGTAGTGTTACAGCAATGCTGTTGGGAGATACAACTTAAAACTTTCAACCCCAGGATGTCAGTGGAACAATGCTTTTCAGGTTGATGGTAAAGTATTAGCTGGTGAGCCAACATAAAGTTTGGTAGCAAATCATTATCATTTACCATCATGTCATATAATAGTTACATTTTTACAAAAGATTATAAGAGTTAACTTAGCAGTAACAAAACCAATTATTTTTGTAATTTGTAATGATTTTGTAGTTTACCCTGTAAGTCACTAATGGCAGTACAGAATATGTAAAGCTGTAGGAAAAAGTAAAAGTTGAGAGCCAAGCGGTTATGGCCTACCTGGTATGTGGAAATGCCGAGGAGCAGCCACGTATGTAGAAGTAGATGAGGGGGATTTGCCATCAGAATAGGTGGATAAACTGGGGGTACTCCGACCACTTTCACTACCTCCAGTTGGGGACGGAGGTGGGTGGGAATTGGATATGAAAGGCAAAATGGAAAGGGTTTGGGAGAAAACAAAGGGCATTGAGGGGGAAAGCGTCATTATGCTAAGCATACTGATAAAGCTCAAATATGAAGCTGTCATTATTGTAATGATGCAGGTGACTTGATGACCCAGCCATTTACTGTAGAACATACAGAATTTTTGGTAGCAGATCCTAATGGTCTACTGCCCTGTTAAGTAATGAGACACAAGAATCATCCCACAAAATCTGGAATACTATCACTTTATTATAGATAATGTTGTGCATTGTTGTCCCTTAGCCCAAATCATCTTTTCCCCATCAACACCATTTAGAATCTACCTCCAAAAGAAAACATTTACAGAGCACCCATGCCAGATATCTCAACAACTATATAGCCCTTCACAGAAGGCCTTTTGGATTTACAATTTCATACATTTTTACCCAAAATATATGGCTTTAAGATGATGACTGACTGGCACTTGCCTCAGACAAAGAAGCTTTCTACGAGGTATTTGCTCATAGACCATT